>NC_057862.1:516372004-516678475 GCF_019393635.1 Dromiciops gliroides
TAAATATTCCCTAGCTCCAAAATAAGCGTGTCCATATACACAATAGCACACAAAAAGATTTCACATGACCCTGAGATTCCATTTCATATCTCTTCCTTTAAAAAAATATATATACACATATGTATGTGTATATCTACTTACATATATGTATACATACATATATATATCAAGCTGATTTTATATTATTATACATATCATCTGGAATATTGTGTGCTAAAAACTTGAGGATGGTATTAATTGCTACTTATTATTTGAATGCTAGAAACTGTTTCATTTTCAAAAGGTAGAGTTAATTTTAATGGCTACTATATGCTGAAAAATGGTTCTTAACAATACAACCCTCTTTAAGACTTTTCTCTCCTCCGTATCAGAGAACTAATGGAGCTGTAATACAAATATGTGTATGTATGAAATATGAGGGAAAATGCTAAATAACAATAATAACACATTTGGATAGTGCCTTTAAGTTGTTTCCTTACAACAAATTTGTGAAGTAGGTTGTATGAATTGTTCATCTAGATCTAAGAGACTGACTCCTGGTGATTAACTGTTTATTTGGGTGAAGCAACTATGATATGAGTTGAATATTCTTTAAAATAAAAGTAATTTTTTATTGTTAAAATTTGTTCTTATGTACACTTCCTATTGTATCTCTCCCTCTAATGATCAATTATTTAATTTGTGTGAGCAAGCCTTTCATCCCTATAAACCCTTAATGGGACCAAACAGAGAATACTGTATAAGATGAACCATTTGATGATCATAATAATAATAACTTATAAGAAAAGTAACTTACCTAGGAGCAGTTAGGTGATGCGGTGGATAGAGCACTGGGCCCGGAGTCAGAAAAACGTAACTGCAAATATGACATAGTTTTGTAACCCTGGGCAAGTCATTTAATTTCTGCTTGCCTCAATTTTCTCAACTGTAAAATGGAAGTATTAATAGCACCTACCTCCCAGAGTTGTCATTAGGATCAAATGAGACAATATTTGTAAAGTGCTTAGCACAGTACCTGGCACATAGTAGGTTCTTTTGTTTTTGTTTTTATTTTTGTGAGGCAATTGGGGTTGACTTGTCCAGGATCACACAGCCAGTAAGTGTCAAGTGTCTGAGGCCAGTTTTGAACTCAGGTCCTCCTGGTTCCAGGGCTGGTGCTCTATCCACTGTGCCACCTAGCTGCCCCACATAGTAGGTTCTTAATAAGTGCTTACCAGATTTCTTTTGGTTAGTGCTTTGTTTGTAGTCAAATTGATCTTTATAAGTTTTATGTCTTTTGAAACCTGGCTTTCCTTAGTCTGATATCACAACAGTAGCTGACAAGGGACCTTTGTTTCATAAAGCTTATTTTAACCTGGAAGCAGCTTAACCTAAAGGATAGAGAGCTGGCCTTAGAACTAGGAAGATTTGGGCTTGTCTTCACTGACACATACTGGTTATGTAACCCTGGGTAAGTCTTAACTACTCAGTGTTCTAGGCAGCTAAGTTGTAAAGGATGTGGTAACTTGTATTGGAAGAGGGAGTCCCTTCATCTGGGAATTTCCTAAATCAAAAAAATTACAGGTCCATTCTCTATTCCTAATTTCAGCCATTATTTCTGTGGGAAAGGACTGGATTTTCCAGAATAATATATTAAAAAGACTATATATATTTAAAACATCAGGCCATGGTGACTTGTATTAAAAGCAAAATAACATTTTAGTATTATTGTAACTTTTGAGAAAAAAGTCATAAGATCATGGATTTAGAGTAAGAAGTAACCTTAAAGAACATCAAATCCAGCCCCTTGATTTACATATTTACATAAAAATTGAGGCTTAGATAGGTACAGTGATTTGCCTAGGGTCATAGAGCTAATAAATGTTTGAGAAAGATTCAAAACCAGGCCTTCCAGTCTCCAGAAGCACAAGTGTGTGCAAGCACGCGCACACGCACACACACACACACACACACACACACACATTTATATATGATTGGGACATTGAGGGGTAGGAGGGAACAAAAGCATAATGTCCATCACCCAGCTGTGAGCTTGATTTAGGTTCCTACAGAAATTGTTAGAAGATAATTTGGCTCACATCTTGATAAGAGAATGGATAATAAGATTTTTTTTGTTTGTTTTTTGTTTTTTGTGGGGCAGTTGGGGTTAAGTTCCCAGGGTCACACAGCTAGTAAGTGTTAAGTGTCTGAGGCCAGATTTGAACTCAGTTACTCCTGAATCCAGGACCGGTGCTCTATCCACTGCGCCACCTAGCTGCCCCTAATAAGGTATTCTTAAGTGTGAAGTTTGTAGAGGCCATCATCCCTTTTCTGGCTACATTCTCTTCCCTTCCCATGTTTGACCCATGGGTGAACCAGTTCAACTCCAACAGTCCTCTACTGAATTCCTTGCTCCTTTAGCCCTTTTTGCTGCTCCTGCTTACTTAGCCTTAACCCAGAATTACTCTGCCTCTTTTACTGCTCAGGTGCTGTTGATTGTAGCTGGAGGAAGTCCATTACAGATTTATGGTACCTAGTCTTTGCTGGGCCAATGCATAGCAGTGCAGTTCTTTCTTCTCTGATGAGTTTCCCTCTTCAACTCACCACAAAGATCATTCCAAACTGTCTCTTCTAAGACTCCCTCAATACCCACTTACCCTTTCCTGTTCCACTCCTTGGCTGAAGACCTTGTATCGTACTTCACCAAAAACCCCCCCCAAAAAAACCCTGGCCATTTGTTTCAAATTTTCTGTTATCACTTCATCTCATATTCCCCCTGCTGCCCCTTCTCTTCCATCTCCTCCTTTATTGCAAACTGATGAACAAATGATGAACAAATAGCTCTTCTCTTTACTCAATTTAATCCCTTTACATTTACCTTTTTTTCTTTTTTCTTTTCTTTTTTTTTTTTTGCGCAGGGCAATGAGGGCTAAGTGACTTGTCCAGGACCACACAGCTAGTAAGTGTCAAGTATCCAAGGCTGGATTTGAACTCAGGTCCTCCTGAATCCAGGGCCAGTGCTTTATCCCCTGCACTACCTAGCTGCCCCCTACATTTACCCTTGATCCATCTCCTTTTCTTTTCTCCAGCCCCTTTCTATATTCTTCAGTCCTCTACATATTTAGGAGATTCAGTGAGGCAGGTAGCTGGGGCAACGGATAGAGACCTGGACACTGGGAGTCAGGAAGACCTGGTTCCAAATCTGGATGCTTTGACATTTAATGGCTGTGTGACCTCGGGTGAATCACTTAATCACTATTTGCCTCAGTTTCCTCATCTGTACAATGGAGCTTGTTATTATTATATATGTTATTATTAACACCTATCTTCCAAGGTTGTTGTGAGGATAAAAGAAATATTTATTAAGCACTTTGCAAACCATAAAGCATTCTGAAATTGCTAGTTATAGTTATTACTGTCATTATTATTTATTATCATTATTCCCACTGCTGCTGCTGCTGGTTTCTTTCCTACTGCTGCCTAAAAACATTCCAGATTCCCCAGGCATTTAAAAAACAAATTAATTTATCAATAAATTAAGTGCTAGCTATTGTGCTAAGCTCTGGATAGATAAAAAAAGACAGTTCCTTCTATCAGGGAACTCACAGTCTAATGGAAAAGACAATAAAGACAAATACATACAAGCTATATGTAGGAAAAAGAGCGAGAGTTAAAAGAGAGAAGGTACTCGAATGAAGAAAAGTTGGGAAAGACTTCCTGTAGAAGATTGAATTTTAATTGGCACTTGGAGGAACCCAGGGAAGTTAGTAGGCAGGAATGAGAAATGATGGAGAACAGCCAGGGAAGATGCCAGGAGCCTAGAAGATGTCTTTTTTTTGCAGCACAGCAAGGAGGCCAGTGTTACTGAATTGAGATCATAAGGTAGGGAGTAAGCAATAAGAAGATTGGAAAAGTAGGTGGTGAAAGGCTAGATTATGAAGGTTTTGAAAGTTAAAGATAGGATTTTATATTTTTTCCTGGAATGAAATGGTTGTGGTCTAGGAAAACACTTTGGCAGCCAAATAAATGACTGGTGGACTGGAGTGGGAGAGATTTGAAGTAGGCAGACCGACCAGCAGGCCATTTCAGTTGTGCAAGTGTGAAGTGCCTGCACAAGGATTGTGGCAGAATCAAAGAGAAGTAGAGGTATTTGAAAAATGTTGTAAAGGCGAAATTGATAGGCCTTGACAACAGATTAGACATGAAGGATGAAAGATAGGACTGGGAAGA
This sequence comes from Dromiciops gliroides, assembly GCF_019393635.1. Classification (NCBI taxonomy): domain Eukaryota; kingdom Metazoa; phylum Chordata; class Mammalia; order Microbiotheria; family Microbiotheriidae; genus Dromiciops; species Dromiciops gliroides. The sequence continues at coordinate 516,376,214 of NC_057862.1, forward strand.
TTGTGTTGCTCTTAACAATTAATAGGGAAGGTATGAGGGGGGAAAGATTTAGGAGAAAAGATAATGAGTTCAGTTTTGGAAACACTGAGTTTGAGATGTCTGAAGGTGGCTGGAGGTGTGAGATTGGAGGTTAGCTGAGAGGTTAGGGCAGAATAGGTATATTTGAGAATCATCAGCATAGAGATGATAATTAAATCCATGGGAGTTAATGAGATAAGGTGAAGTAGCTTAAAGGGAACAAGTGAACCAGTAGATAGAAGGAGAAGCAAGAGAGTGGTATCCCAAAAACCTAGAGAAGAAAATATCAAGGAGAGGGAGATGAACAGTGTCAAAGGCAACAGGGGGGTCATGAAGGATGAAGATGAGAAAAGGCCATTGGATTTAATAGCTAAGAAATCATTTCACTTCTGCAGCTATACCTCAGTGCAATAGATCTCCTTGTGCCTGGCTTATAAAAATAGAATCATATTTTCCCTTTGAATAATATACATGCATACTTTAGTTCTGATCATTTTTAATTGACATTAGCTTCTTATGTTTCCTATCTCTATTCCATGTCCCTGTGGAGTTAATAATATAGAGTCGATGTATTGGAGGAATGCCATTTCTGAATTCAGTAGTGAGTCCTTTTGTGCCATAATCACACATTTTAAGTGAGGATTTTCTTTTAATCTATGAAGTCCTTTGAATTTGTAGATTCCCTGAAAGAGGACAAGCTCTGATCAGTATGGTATATGTCTTGGGTGAGGGAAAGCCTGCAATTAGTATTCAAGGTTCAAGATATTAACAGAAATTTATATTTGTGGATTTGTCTACAATAATGACTCCTTTTAGGATGGTTTTATGGAAAGAACTAGATTAGGAAAAGAGGACCCAGGTTCAAATTCCAGCCTTGCTACTTGGCTAGGTATGATTCTGAGGAAATCACTTACCTCTTAGGGCTTTGGTTTCTTCATTTGTAAATTGAGGGAGTTAAATAGAATGACCTGAAGGTTCCTTCCAAACACTCTTTGTGATCCTATGAACTTTTCTATAATCTCTCATTCTATGACTAGTGCAAATTAATTAATATAATTTATTAATAAAATTAATTTATTGCAGATTAGAATATTTGAAACTAGAACCCTAAGTTTTCCTGTCTTTTACCTTCTTATTTTTCAAGTTACCTGTTAGTGAATAGAATCATCTTTGGAATCTTTGTTATGCCCTCATTTTACCTTCTCTCTGTCTTTGAAGACACACATCATTGCATTTCGGTTAGTGCAGTAATGTTCTGTTTGGTTCTTGACTTCTTCAGTATTTTAAGAGAGACCCGTTATTAGTGCCAGCCCATGGATGTAATAAGGCAAATCAAATTAACATATTGTTTTGAATGGGTTTAACTTATTTGTTTGTGATTCTGCCTGCAGATGGGAAGGATAACTTTTGAAGGTCTCTTGCAACTCTTCAGATTCTATGATTTTATGCTTTATTGAAATATAAATAATTTTTTATGGTCACAGAAATATTTAGTGCTGAGTTGTCTGGAATAGATTTGAGTAGGATGTTAGTATTTTGTACTCGTTTTGTGGTAAATTTGGAATTTGAAATGCAAGGAATAAATTAATGTGAGTGAGAGTAAATTACTTACAGAAAAATATCCACTACATAAATCCAGTGAAATATCTACAATAATTCATTAGAACTAGTTAATAGTAGAAAATTTGGTGTTGAATATAAAGTTAGTAGACAAAATGGTATGTTCCAATAGAATTTGTTGTACTTAAAAAAATCTTTATCTTTTTTAGTTTCTCAAATGCTTGATCTTAATAATGACCCATCCTCATCTGGAGCATGTTTGAATACATCACTTAATGCATCACATTCAGGTAAACAATTATTTTAAAACCAGTATATCTTTTAATTGCTTGTTACCCTAAAGTTTAGGTTTAAATCATCCTTGAATCAGTTGTTCATGTGTATGACCAACTATGCTAATGATTGAACAAAATTAAAATGTCAAAATTGTTATTTCCCCTTTTAAAGGTTATAATGTAAGAATCCTAATGAAACTAGGTCATAAGAAACCACTTGAGGTAAACCTTTTTTTCATTCTGGTTATTGTTGTTTTTTCCCCAGGAGTTTGCTTTTTGGCATCATACCAATTTTTTTTTCCTTCCTGTGGTCTTGTATAAACTATTCTGTGTACAGTTTAAAAAGCATGAGCCTAAGAGCCAAAGAAGATGCAAGGAAAAATTGTTTTCAATAATGTTTAATGAATGTATGGAACATGTTATTGCATAGTACTAACAAAACAAAGGTCTTCAGTGAATCTGGGGGATAGAGAAACTTATTAACTAAAGTATGTGGATTGGTGAGAAAACAAATGAAATGAGATGACTGATTAGGATTTTTCTTGATTTTTTTGCTTTCCTTCATGGTAGAACCCTGTATGATTAGATCTCATGGTCATGGTTTTTCACTAGTTGTATTTGACTTTTGTTTTTGTTTTTTTGTTTTAGTGAGGCAATTGGGGTTAAGTGACTTGCCCAGGGTCACACATCTAGTAAGTGTCAAGTGTCTGAGGTCGGATTTGAACTCAGGTACTCCTGAATCCAGGGCCAGTGCTTTATCCACTGCACCACCTAGCTGCCCCCTTGTTGTTGTTTTTGGTTTTTTTTTTGTTTTAGTTGTATTTGACTTTTAAGCAATCTTAATAGGATATGATCTCTTGTTCTGCACACAGCAGGTGCCCAGTAAGTATAATTTATTTAGTGCCTCTCAGAATGCTACAGTTATGTAGTAAATGAAGATTTTTAGAATTCCTTGACATTAAAGTCAATCCAGGGACAAACTGCAGGCTCAGAATTCTTACAGAGAAATTAAAAATGTATATATGTATATATTTTCTTTCAAGTTAGAAACAAAATAAGTACATTATATCAAATTGAGATTGTACAGAATGAAGATCTAAGCATATTCTGTTCTCTCCACCTGAACTCAAAACCAAGCAATTAAGAGTCCTAGATTTTAGTTGCTATGCTTTCACATTTAACATGGGATATAACCTAGACTTAGTAGTTTTATGAAGAATAAAGAATTGTTCAACAGGTCAAGCTTAAAATAGGAATCTTGTCAATTACTTTAATAGAAAAAAAGATGACTCTACATAGCATCTTCTCTAAGAAATTTAATTGATTTGAAGAGTTTGTATTAAGACCTTTTCCAGCTCTGAATCTATGATCATATGATCCTCTTCTTAAAATGGAGTACTAGTCATCTCAGCCTGTTATCAAACATAAATGAATATCTTGTGCCCATCTTCAGAAAGTGCAATAGAATATCAGACCTGTCTTCTGTTCTAAAAATACTTGTAAAAATAAAAAAAGGTGATTGGAAGCAAAACTAATTCACAAAGGTCAGTTAATCTGAAATCGTGTAGCACTGAGTCTAATAGGAATACAAGGCAGGGAGATATTGGTATGGCCTAAAGTAGTCAAAGAAGGCGTCCTAAACGATATGGCAGAACTTGAACTAGGTCTTGACCTAGAGGTAGAGTTTGCTTAGGCAGAAATGAAAAGTGCTGTTCCAAATCAGGAGAACAGTGAGAAAAGACAGTTTGGGATAGTAATAGCTGGCATTTATATAGGTTTTCTAAGGTTTATACTTACTACATTCAGTTATCACAACTGCATGAGTTTATTATTTTTCTGTTTTAATAGTAAAAAACTCAACAGAGAGGTTGTGACTTGCCTATAGTCACATAGTTAACACATAAATGTTGGAGGTGGTGTTTGAACCCAGGCATCTCCTGACTTCAAATCCAAAATATAGCGTCTAAAGGAGGGTGGAGAGATCTACCTGCCTATAGAGGAAGTTAAGGTGTAGGGGCTTATATTTTAAAAGGGTCTTGAAAACCAGGCAGGGAAATCTAATTTATTTTGATATGGAATAACGAACACTTTTATGTTTTTTGAGCAGGTAAGTGATATGGCTGGAGATGTGTTAGGTTTAGACTGACATTAGTGTATGATACTGTATATAAATAATATGCTTTCAGGTTTATAAAGAGTTTCCCTTAAAAAATCTTCTAAGTGTAGATAATATGAGTAGTACCCCAATTTACTGATGAAGTGAAGTGACTTGGCCAAAGTCACATACCTCATAAACGTCAGTACTCATAGTTGATCATTATGACTTAAGACTTTTAAAATTTTTCATTTTTACATTGTTGTTATAGTACAAATTGTTCCCCTACATAAGTTCACTTTAATTCCATATAATTTCATGCAAATCTTACCAGTTTTGTCTGAAACTATCCCTTTCATTATTTCTTATACCACAATATTATTCCATTACATTTGTTTACCATAATTTATTCCATTATTCCCTATTGATGGCTACCCTCTTAGTCTTCAGTTCTTTGATGCTTCACAAAGCTGTTATAAATTTGAGTGTATAGTTCCTTTTCCCCATTTCTTTATTCTCTTGGAGGTAATAGATCTAATAATAATGGTATAGCTGAGTCAAAAGGCAGGTACAGCTTATTGACACATTTATGTATATGGAATGAGGTGTTGGTCTAACCTAATGTCTGTAGACCACTGTCTAAATAGTGAGTCTATACCCTAGTAGCTGGGTTCTTAGAGTTACCAGGTTACTGGGTTATTTTGCTTTGCTGTATGGTGTACCTAATCTTTTTCATTGGCCAACCTTTTTATTTTTTAACCCGTACCAAAATATTTTGATGCTTGTTTCCCTGTAGTACAGTTTGAGATCTAATGCCAGTGGGTCTCCTTCCTTCTCATTTTTTTTTACATTATATCCCTTGAGATTCTTGACTTTCTGTTCCTCCATATGAATTTCATTATTTTTTCTAATTCCTACAATGTAACTCTTTGGTAGTTTGATCAGTATGGCACTGAATAAATAAATTAATTTAGGGAGCATTTTAATCATTTTCATATTGGCTCGGTGTACTCATGAGTAATTTACATTTTTCTAAATATTTAGGTTTGACTTTATTTTTGCAAGCAGCTTTATAGTTGTATTCATATAGTTCCTGGGTATGTATTGGTAGGTATATTCCCAAGAATATTATACATTCTCTATATATTGAAATAGAATTTCTCCATATCTTCCTAGTGGTCTTTGTTGAGAATATGGACAGCCATGCCTTAAACCGACTGAAAATTTTCTTTGTCATTGCACCGTTTTTTTCATTAATGTTTGAATGCTTTATCAATGTCTTACAGATGAATCCATTTCTGATGTTTTAAATACATCCTTTGATGATATTTGGAGAAACTGTGAACGCAAGAAACGTAAGGCAAAGTCAGAGAAATGCATTCATAAAGTTAAACCTGATGCATGTCCTTCACCTATATCAAAAACTGCATCCAGTACTCTCTTTAATGGACTAACCCCTCAGCGATCTAAGAGTAGTCCTCCTACAAAAAAGAGGAAGTTCCAAAGCACTTTGATGACTGAAATGCTCACTCCTGAAAAAACACAATTTGAAGGAATATCTAAGGAAATTTTTAGTGACAAGGATTATCTGTCCCCTTCTTTAGCTATAGAAAAAAGCCCCTCTGTAAAAAGTCCAGGTCCTACAAATTCCTCAGAAGAACAGTTGAGAAGCTTAATGCATTTAAATTTTCCTTCAAAAGAAAAACAAAGAAAAAAGAAATCTAAAATGAGATTTACTAGCTCCAAATTGCATCTAGGTAAGACTGAAAACTTTTTAGAGTTGATGACTACGCCTGTAAAGATAACTCCAGCAGGCAAAGAAGCAGTATATGATGATTATTTTTCACCCACTAATCTGAAAGAAGGGAATTTAAGGAATTGTACTTTTGAAGTTAAAGAGATATTAGAAAGCCCTTCACATTTAAACAACCAAAAAAGTAACTACAGGAGTAAAAAACAAAGCATATTAGAAAATGTTGATTATCCCAGCTTTAGCAAAAAAATGAAATTGATTCTAACAAGTGATAATTTAGTGAAAGAAAATAACTACGGGTTCAAGAAACTTCCAGACTGGGAAAGAAATCTAAATTTGAATTGCAGTCCATATAGTGAAATACCTGATACAAAAGAAACCTTAGGATGTTCTAGTGAAATTGATTCTCAGGAAAGAGAAAGAAACATAGCCATATGTGGAAATAACTGTCTTCATACCACTGATCAATCAGTTCTTATGAGTGAATGTTTGGGAAAGGAACCTTGTGATGCTTTAGTTGCTTCAGAAAGAAGTTCTAAAGAAGTCCTTATCAGTAAGAAAGAATTGACTGTTCCCAAGAACATACAAAAGAGAGAAAATGTTAACTCTGAAATGTTGAACTTTTATGAAAATGAAAAACAAGAAGATCATAACTTCATTTTCAAAAGTGATGCTGCCCTGGAGAAATCAGTGAAAGAAATTGAACCTCCCTCCAGATGTATTCAAAGTATGTGAACCTCTTTTTCCCCCAAGTACCTTTGTTATAGGATCTGTAACATGTGAGATGTTATATATTCATTGCACTTTTCAATAATGTCTTAACTTTTGGGTCCTAGGCTCTAAATAATAAAATAGCAGCACAAACTAATGATATGATATAAACAACACAACTAATTATATAAGTCAGGGTTGATTCAAATGAGTTTTAGATAACTAAAAGGTGCTCATTTTTACTTGGAATTTCCAGGAATATGAGTTGAATCCTTTGTGTTTTAATATAATTTTAAGCCTGTGTTGGCATTAATGATGTGGTTTTTAAAAATCTTATGCTACCCTTTCCAATGAATAATTCAGTATTGTTACTGTTTTCATCAGTATTTGTCTGTGTAATGGCCGTTCCCCATAATGGGAAAAACACAACACACCTAGCACTTTTGAAAGGTAAAATTTAAAACCATTAGTTGGGCTTTAGCCATGGGCAACAAAGGAGTAAGAAACATGAGTAATTATGTTTAGATGTGAAAAATTTTTTGAAAATTAAGATATTTAAAAATCTTATTTGTAAAAATATTTTTAGCTTCAGAGGTTAGACAGAAGGAAAAAACCATCACTTCTATAGCTGCTTCAGTTTTCAATATTTTAAATCATTTTCTCTTCAATAAACACGGGATATAATCTTTCCCCAAATGCCCTGTACTGTTAGCTCCTCACAGGATTTTTGTACCATTTTCTTTAAAAGACATTAAAAGACAATTTAAAGACACTAAAAGACATTTAGAAGACAATAAAAGATATTAGTAAAATAACATTGACACCTTTTTCCTGTTATAGTGATATTAGATCCTCATGAATCACAGATAAACACCTCCATCTCTCCTCCATAGAGAGATGATTCACCTTGTCATTTTCTCAATTGACTTTTTATAGATCCCTAAAAAGAAAAGATAAGCATACATAGCTTCTGACACCTTAGGTAGGCATTTCTCAACTGCATCATAGTAACAATATTTGTAGTCTGTGACATAGCATTTTGAAGAAATGGTGTCACATATCAATATGTAATTATCACTTGCATAGAGATGATAAATGTACAGGAACTAATGAGGTCACTATTGTAGACACATGATTCTTTTTTCTTTTCTTTTTTGGCAGGGCAATGAGGGTTAAGTGACTTGCCCAAGGTCACACAGCTAGTAAGTGTCAAGTGTCTGAGGCCAGATTTGAACTCAGGTCCTCCTGAATCTAGGGCTGGTGTTTTATCTACTGTGTCACCTAGCTGCCCCTAGGATACTTTTTTTGGGACACATAGTTTTTGTGTTGTATACTCCTTTGGTAATCTAGTGAAGTTACATTATTCTTAGAATAATTTTTTTAAAATTCTCAATTGAAGAAAATGCTAAATTTCAGAGGTGAGTGAAAATAAAGATCTAAATTCTCAAATTCATGGACTAGTGAAATCTATCCATGGTCCCTTTGGAGGTCTATGGACCCTAGGGTAAGGACCCCTGGTGTGGAAAGAAAAGAAGGCCCAGGACATCCATGAAGTATATGCATCTACAGTAAAGGTGCAGTATAGGGATCATGAATCAGCAAAATCTATAAAGAAGTAAATTAGAGAGGAGAAGCAAGATAGATCAGAGTCATGAAAACTCAGGAGAGATATTACAAGAAAGGTCAAGAAAGTTTGAGAAAAGACAATCAGAACAATTAAGTGTTCATTGGTAACTTTGAAGCAGGTAGGTTCAGGTGAATGATAAAGTCTGAAGTCAAATTGCAAAAGGTTGCAAGTGAATGAGAGGAGAAAAAAGACAAGGAAAGTAAATTCTTATTCTTGGAATTTACCTGAGAAAGATGAGGTATACAGGATGATAGCTTGAGTCAAAGCCTAATGAGAATTTTTTTAAGGATGAGGGAGACCCAGGTATGTTTGTAGATAGGAGAAAAAGACCCATCATACAGGAAGAGAAAGTAACTTAGCAGGTTTGAAGGACTTCCTCCAGCCCCCTGTTCAGGAGCAAATGAATAGGAAGAATGGAGGAGGGAAGTGTTTTGGGGGAATAATCCAGGGTTAAATAAGAGTAAGTGTTGGAGAGACAATATCATGTAATGGATAGGACACTGAATTTGTGGTCTCAAAGTCTTTGGTTAAAATACCACCTTAAATATTTGCTAATTGTGTGGCCCTGGGGCACACTCTGGGTCTCAGTTTCCCCATTTTTAAAATGAGGGAATTAGACTAAATTGCCTCCAAAGTCCCTTCCAGCTCTAAATCTGTGATCCTTTCATTCAGATGTAGGCGTTATATCTCTTACGTGAGGTCAAAGTCCTTTTTAAAATCTTAATTTTCAGTTCCTTTTAATATTTTTAAAGTCCATTGACAAATTTAATGTATATAGCAAGAAACAAAAGAAAACAACAAAAAAGTGATTATAAACTAATGTGCCTATAACCTTAAAGTTCCATTTGATTTCTTTTTGAGGGGTTGGTTAGCTTTGCACGATCATAACAAAATCTGCTTATTTGTTTCTGTGATTCCTTTTGAACTTTTCTCCATAAGTATTGTTTTAGGGTTTTATTGCTGCTCTTATGGTTATTTATATGGTTATAGTCAAGTGTATATGTTATTGTGGCTCTTTTTTTCCTCATCTGTAAAATGGAAATAATAATAGCTATCATCTTACAGGGCTGTTGTGAGAACCAAATGAAATAATGTATGAAGCACTTTCCAAACTTCAAAAAGCTATATATGCACAAAGGTTCCCTATTATTATTATTACTTCTTTCAGTGTCAGTTTACATAAGTATTCCTATGTTTGTATTTGACATTTTTTATGGTGTACTGGTATTACAAGGAAGCAATATCAGATTGGATTAGGAATCAGCAAGCCTGCATTGGTATCCTGACTAGACTACCTGTTCCCTTTCTAACTGTAGGCAAGTTGGGCTTTAATGTCTTTTTGGAGGGTGGGGGGGCAGTGAAGGTCAAGTGACTTTGTCCAGGGTCACACAGCCAGCAAATATCAAGTGTTTGAGGTCACATTTGAACTCAGGTCCTCCTGAATCCAGGGCCAGTGCTTTATCCACTGCACCACCTAGCTGCCCCCTTTAATGTCTTCATGGTCTAAGTGAAGGCATTGGACTGGGTAACAGTTGTTCACCTGTAATTCTATGATTCTGTGGTTTATTATATTTATAAATCATAATTTGTTTGATAATTCTCTAATTTTTGGTAACTTTTTTGCCTGAAATATGTTTGTGTGATTTTACAAATGATGCTGCTAGGAAAATGTTTGTACAAATAGGTCTTTTTGTCTTATCAATGATCTCCCTAGGGTTAATGCTAGAAGAGGAATTGTTAGGGCAAAGGGGATGAGATTCTGTAATTCTTATTGCATAATTTCATAGTGTTTTCTCAAAAAGATTGAAATTGAATTAATACATTGTTCTGTTAGCATTCTTCTTTTTCCATAACTTCACCAATATTTTATTTTGTTGTCTTTTACTGTTCTTTGACAAATGGATGAGTGTAGACCAAATGATGATGCTTGGAGACTTGGAGTCAAAGACCTGGGTTTAAATTCTTTCTTCTGATACTTAATAGTTGTGTAACCTCAGGCAAAACAGTTTTGTTTTGTTTTCTATCTAAACTTTTTTTCTCCTTTGTAAAGTGAAAACAATACCAGTGCCAACAGTGATGTTGGTAACAGGTGTGAAGAATGTAAAGTATTTTGTGAACCACATAGCTAGCAACATTATCTTAGTAGTATAGTAGTAGTAGCAGCAGCAATAGCAGCAGGCATTTCTCTCATCATTAGGTGTAAATACTTTTTTATATGAATAGTTATAATTTGTTTCTTCTTTTGAGAAATACTTGTTCTTAACATTTGCCCATAAATCAATTAGAGAATGGCTCATTCTTATATTTCTGTGTGAATTCTTTATAGATTTTGGATGTCAAACAAGTATCTATTTCAAAAGCTCTTCCCTCTAGTCTTTCTTTCCTTCTTATTCTGAATGTTTTGATTTTTGTTGAGCAGATTTTTTTAAGGATTTTTTTTTCTGGAAAACTTTTGAGAAGATGGACAAGAATTGTACAAAATTGGCAATCATTAATGGGTTGCAATATGCATTTTGGAGGAAACTTCCAAATCAATAAGAACATCCATTTGAATAAAATAAAATTTATCTATTTTATCTTATAATTTCTTATAATTCATATATGGCTATGAATATTTCACCTCTGCACACCTGTGAAAGACTTAACATATCAATCAGTTCAACTTTTGGGGTGGGTGGGAGGCAGGATTATTTACTGAGACTGTGTAAGTAAAAGCCAAAGTATGGTACCACACCTGTGAATAGAGGCAGTTATGGCTGATTGCCCCTTTTGCTTCTTTTATACTCCCTAATAAGTTGATACTTTGAACTTCACTTTGAACTGTATGTAGTTAATTGGGAGAGTGACAAAAGTAGAGTTTTTTGTTTGCTGCATTTAGATCTTTGCTTTAGGTTTGTTTGTTTGGCTTTTTGATTGATTATGGGCTTGTATATGGAATGGGCTTATATAGGCTTATAGAGGATCATAAGTTTAGATCCGGAAGGAACCTCAGAAGTCATCTAATCCAAATCCCTAACTTTACAGACAAGGAGACAAAGGTCCATAAAAAAAAAAGTAACTTGGTCAAAAATCACACAGGTAGTAAGTGGGACAGAGTCAGAACTTTAATACAAATTTTTTTAGTCCAAGTCTAATACTGCAGAAGACTGCCTCAATGACCTTGTCAAAACTAGTTGTGTAATAGGATGGGTTTCTGAAGGAATATATCAAGAATATTTGCTTGTAAGCAAAAGGTTATAAGTTAATTCATATTTCTTTAGGGGAGAGATGAGATATCTAGTGTGTTTTTGCATATGATAGTATCAGACACAGCAAAACTAGCAAGAGATGCTAATGAAGTTTGCCTTTTTTTCTTTTTTCTTTCTTTTTTTTTTTTTTGGCAGGGCAGTGAGGGTTAAGTGGCTTGCCTAGGGTCACATGGCTAGTAAGTGTCATGTGTCTGAGGTCAGGTTTGAACTCAGGTCCTCCTGAATCCAGGGCCGGTTCTCTATCCACTGCACCACCTAGCTGCCCCCAATTGCCTTTTTAAAAAAATCTTAGTAGTATTTTATTTTTTTCTAGTTACATGTAAAGATAGTTTTCAACATTTGTTTTTATAAGATTTTGAGTTCCACATTTTACTCCCTTCCTTTCCCTCCCCACTCCCAAAAGAAAGTAATCTGATATAGGTTATATATGTATAATAACATTAAATGTATTTCCACATTAGTCATGTTGTAAAAGAATCAGAACAGAAGGAAAAAACCTCAAAATAAGAAAAGTAGAAATAATGGTTCAATCTGCATTCAGATTTCACAGGTGTTTTTTTGTTGTTGCTGTTTTCTGGATGTGGAGAGCATTTTCCATCATGAGTCCTTTGGAATTGTCTTGGATCATTATATTGCTGAGAAGAGCTAAATCTATCACAGTTGATCATTGCACAATGTTGCTGTTAATGTATATAATATTCTCCTTGTTCTGCTCACTTCACTCAGCATCCGTCTACTTAAGTTTTTCCGAAATCTGCCTGCTCATCATTTTTTATAGCACAATAGTATTCCATCACATTTGTATACTACAACTTGTTCAGCAATTCCCCAGTTGATGGGCATCCCCATAATTTTCAATTTCTAACAAAAATACAGCTGCTATAAATATTTTTGTACATGTAGGTCCTTTCCCTTTTTTATGATTTTTTTGGGATACAGACCTAATAGTGGTATTACTGGGTCAAAGGGTATGCACAGCCCCATTGCCCTTTGGGCATAGTTCCAGATTGCTCTCTGGAATAGTTGGATAAGTTCACAACTCTACCAATAATGTATTAGTGTTAATGGAGATTTCTTAAATGGGGTTTTCACTTGGTGTTACATATGAACTCTTCAAATCTTGCGTAACTTGGGGCCTGCTTCATAACTTTGGGCCTTAATAAGCCATCACAATGTAACTCTACAATTTTATACAATGTCTTATTTTTGGCTTTGTGTCCCAAGTGCTTAATGTGGTGTCTGGTGTCTAGTAATTATTTAGTAAATGTTTATTAATTTAGGTAAAGTATTGTGAATATCCCTTTGTGGCCTCATTAGTTCTAAAAAGTCAGAGATCAGTGAGATGTCATTTAGTAGCAAAATTGTAAGAGATTAAGAACTTACATCTGTCTGTCTGTCTGTGTCTCTCCTCCCCCGCCCCATAAAAGAGTATTTCACATTCCATAAAGGATATTTATGACCCAATAAGTGCCCACCATAGATTAGTATTTGATTTCAGACAGGGTGAGTATTACATTTCCCTTGAGTAGTAGATTTCTGGCACCATGTTCATTGCACAAAGTAATGAGGTTTGTAAGTGAGTAGGGTCAATTTGTAAATCAATCAATTAACATTTATTAACAGCCTACTATATGCCAGGTACTGTGCTAAACATTGGAGAAACAAAAAGAGGCAAAAGACTGCCTACCCTCAAGGAACTTAGCATCTGATGGGAAAAGCAATATGCCACAAGTTTATCCAAAGCAAGGTATATACAGGATAAATGGGTAGTTAAGTGAAGACACTGGAATTAAGAGAGGTTGGAATAGGCATCTTGTAGAAGGTGGGGTAGTTGGGATTTAGAAAAAGATAGAGAGATCAGTAGTGGGAGCAGAGGAGGGGAGTGAGTGTTCTAGGCATGGGGGACAGCCAGAGAAAATGCCTGGAGCCAAGATATGGAATGTCTTATTCTTGGAACAGCCAGGAGGCTAGTGTCACAGGATCAACGAATATACCAGTAGTAAGAGATCAGTAGACTAGATAGGTAGGAATGGGGTAGGTTTTGAATGGCTTTGAATGCCCAGCCTTTTGTATTTGTTCCTAGAGGCAATAGGGAGCCAATGGAGTTGGGGGAATTGGATCTGTACTTTGGGAAAGTCACTTTAGTGGCTTAATGAAAATTACTTGACCTGAGGCCAGTAGATCCACCAGCCTGCTGTTTAAAAAAATTTGTTATGTTTTACGTTCTGAACTGTCTCCCTCCTTCCCTTCTCTCCCCGCACTAGAAAAGACCACCATTTGAGAGTGTGTGTGTATTATATACATATGTAAAACCATACTATGCATACTTCTATTTATCAGTTCTTTCTCTGGAGATGGATAGCATCTTTCTTCATTTTTCTACCACCAACAGACTATTGGAGTAATCCAAGCATGAGGTGATAAGGGCCTGCAGTAGAGTGGTGGCACTGTCATAGAGAAGAGGGGAATATTGGAGAGATGTTACAAAGGTGAAATTGACAGGTCTTGGCAACTAATTGGACATGGGGGTAGGGTAAGAGACAGGAATACAGGATGACTCCTGGATTGCAAGCTATTTTCTATCTTCTTTCACCCTGTCCCTCCTCAAAAGTGTTTTGCTTCTGATTGCCCCCTCCCCTAATCTGCCCTCCATTCTGTCACTGCCCCCCCCCCATCCTCTTCCCCTTCTACTTTCCTGCCGGGTAAGACAGATTACTATACTCATTTGAGTATGTATGTTATTCCCAATTTGAGCCAATTCTAATGAGATTAAGGTTCACTCCCCCTTCCCCTCCACTGTATAAGCTTTTACTTGTTTCTTTTTTCCCACTTCCACCTCTCTCTTTCCTTTTCTCCCTATAAATTCCTCTCACCCCTTAATTTTTTTTAAAAAAGATATCATCCTTTCATGTTCAACTTACACCTGTGCCCTCTATCCAAGTATACTCCATCCAGCTGTCCTAATAATGAGAAAGTTCTTATGAGTTACAAGTATAATTTTCCCATGTAGAAATTTAAACAGTTTAACCTTTTAATATCCCTTATGATTTCTTTTTCCTGTTTACCTTTTTATGCTTCTCTAAGGTCTTGTAATTGAAAGTCAAATTTTTTATTCAGCTCAGTCTTTTAATCAAGAATGCCTGAAAGTTCTCTCTTTCATTGAATTCCCATCCCCCCCCCCCAAGGATTATGCACAGATTTGCTGAGTAGTTGATTCTTGGTTGTAATCCCAGTTCCTTTGCCCTCTGGAATATCATATTCCAAGCCCTCTGATCCTTTATTGTAGAAGCTGCTAGATCTTGTGTTCTTCTGACTGTGGCTCCAAAATACTTGAATTGTTTCTTTCTAGCTGCTCACAATATTTTCTCCTTGACCTGGGAACTCTGGAATTTGGCCATAATATTCCTGGGAGTTTTCATTTTGGGATCTCTTTCAGGAGGTGATCAGTAGATTCTTTCAATTTCCATTTTACCGTCTGCTTTTAGAATATCAGGGCAATTTTTCCTGACAATTTCTTGGAAGATGATGTCTGGGCTCTTTCTTTGATCATGGCTTTCAGGTAGTTCAATGATTTTCACATTATCTCTCCTGGATCTGTTGTCCAAGTCAGTTGTTTTTCCATTGAGATATTTCACATTACCATCTATTTTTTTTCATTCTTTTGGTTTTGCTTTATTGCTTCTTGATTTCTCATAAAGTCATTAGCTTCCATTTGTTCAATCCTAATTTTTAAGGAATTATTTTCTTCAGAGAGCTTTTGTGCCTCCTTTTCCATTTGGCCAGTTTAGCTTTTCAAGGCATTCTTTTCCTCATTGGCTTTTTATACCTCTTTTTCCATTTGGCCCAGACTGTTTTTTAAGGTGTTATTTTCTTCAGTATTTTTTGCGTCTCATTTACCAAGCTGTTAACTTTTTTTGTGATTGTCTTGTATCATTCTCACTTTTCTTTCCATTTTCTCTTCTACCTCTCTTTATTTTCAGAGTCCCCTTTGAGCGCTTCTATGGCCTGAGGCCAATTCATATTTTTCTTGGAAGTTTTGGATGTAGGAGTTTTGACTTTGTTATCTTCTTCTGAGGGTATATTTTGATCTTTTTTGTCACCATAGAAACTTTCTAGGGTTAGCATTTTTTTCTGTTTGCTCATTTTCCCAGCCTATTTCTTAACTTTCAACTTCTTATTAAAGGGGGGCACTGCTTCAAGCTTCAGGGGGTTTGTGCAGCTGTTTTCAGAGATACTTTTAGGATTTTGTAAATTTTTAGTTCTTCCAAAGTAATATGATTTAAGGAGAGCTATGTTTACTACTCTCCTGGCCTCTGCTCTGGTCTGTATGCAACTACAGGCCTGCTCCTCTGCCCTGGAACCCAAATAGAATCCTGCTACACTGTAGCTACACTTTAGGGAAGTTGGGAAGAAGGGAGAATTTGTGTGGAAAGATAAGGAGTACAGTTTTGTACTTCTTTAAGATGTCTGTGGCCATTCAATTTAAGATGTCCAATAAGAGTTGGAGATTTGAGATTAGAGATCAGCAGAGAGGTTAGGTCTGGAAAGGTAGATCTGAGAGTAATCTACATGATAATTGAAGTGATAATTGAAACTGATGAGTTCAGCAAATTTCATCAGAAGAAAGGAGGGTCCAGTACAAAACCTTGGGGGGGACCCCCACTGTTAGTAGGCATAACATGATTAAAAATCCATCAAAGGTGACAGAAGCAGTCAGACATGTAGGAAGAAATCTGAGAGAGAGCAATGTCATGAAAACCTAGAGAGAACTGAATATTAATAAGAAAGGGATCAATAGTGTCAGAGGCTATAGAGATGTGGCACAGTGGATAGAGCTTGGACCCAGAGTCACAAAGACCCTCTGAATTCAAATCCAGCCTCAGATAGTTAATAGTTATTTGGCGCAGGCCAGGTAATTTAACCTCTGTGACCTCAGTTTCCTCAATTAGAAAATGGGGATAAAGCATCTATCTCCCAAGGTTTTTGTGAGGATAGATAATGGTATAGCATTTGTAAATATTATGAGGCAGTGTTTACATGAGATAATATTTGTAAAGTACTTAGCACAGGGTCTGGCATATAATAAATTCTTAATAAATGCTTGTTTAAAAACAAGGATGAAGATTGAGAAAAGGTCATTCAACTTGTTAAAAGATCATTAGTAATTTGGGAGTGAACACTTGATTAACTGAAGAGGTGAGAAGCCAAAGAGTGTGAGAGGAGAGGAAATGGAGGTGGCCTTATCTTGAAGTTTAGCTATACAGGACAAGAAGGATGCAGGATGATACATAGTGGGGATGGACAGATTATGTGAGGGTTTTTGAGGATGGAGGAGAAACGGGCATGTTTGTAGGAAGTTGGGAAATAGCTTGTAGAGAGAGAGAGCAGTTAAAGATTAGTGAGAGAGTAGGAATGATGGAAAGGATAGCCTGCTAGAGAAGGAGAGATTACGATAATTTGTGTGTAGAAGGTTTTGCCTTATCAAGAAGAGCCACCATTTCATGTGAAACGGGTAGAGGAGGAGTTTATGGCAGAAGGCATTTGAGTGATGTGAGATAAGGAACAAGGGAGATGAGAAAGTTCTCTAGAAATTGAGCTCATTTTTTTTCCCAGTGAAATATGAGGTGAGCTTCATAGATGATAGGATGGGGGTGAGAGGGTGGAGGCGGTATTAAAAGGTTTAAAAAAGCCATTTTGGTGAATTGGATAGTGAATCAAATAAAGAGATGTAAGAGGTTTGCCTTGCCACATTGAGGGCCCAGTTAAGATTACAAAATATAAACTCATAGGTGGCAGCACAGTCTCATTATTTTCTCCATCTTTGTTGAGCAGCACCTGAGTAGGAATGAAGGCAGCAGACAGGAGCAGTCCAAGGCTGAGGGCCAGATTTTTGGATAAAGGACTAGAGAGGAAAATTATAGTATAGAGCTGAACCAGTCCACCAAGGATCAGGATGAGTAAGGGAAGAATGACAATGACAGGGGTCCTGGTCTGGGAAACACTGGGGTGGAGGGATTAAAGGTCATATTGAAGACAAAGAAAAGGGTTTAGAGTTATAAGGCAGAGAGGGAAAATGACAACAGATTGTGATCAAATAAAGGAATTTTAGAGATCAAGAACATGACTGTGGAATTCTTTTATGCATGACAGCAATATCAAGAATATGAGTTTTCTCTGTAGCTATGGTTGAGGTGAAAGTCATAAGAAACGAGTAAGTTGAGCGATTGGCAGGTTAGGGTATTGTGTATGTATGTCTATTGAAGTCCTCTAGTATGAGGGCAGGAGAAAAAGTCTGTAATCCAGGCACTGAATTCACTGGGGAGGGAGAGTCTTTAAAGTCTATAAACAACAGGTACCAGAATTTTGATTGAATGATAAATGTACACTTAGTGAACCTCAAAAGAGAAGTTACTGAGTGATGAGTGGTAGAGGGTCTGTCCTGATACCAAGTAACCAAAGAGCTATAGCATCTCTGCAACTGCTGCTAACCTGCTAACCCTCAGGGTTTTTTTAGTTATCAAAACCACAGTTAACTCTCAAAAATAAAACAAACTAAAACCAAATAGATAACAGTGGTCATAAGCAAAAAGCTTTCTTTATTCACATGTGCTGGGGCCCCTCTAGTAGGAGACCTGCCTTATTGTGGGCAAATCTCAATAATTATACCAGTGACTACACAGTGAGCTGTAGCCCTGACATGGAGGAGTAACAGCAACTATAAGACAAGTTTGATTCATTTCAGGATGTCAGGACTGGAACATGGGTACTACAGGTGCTTGTCTGAGCTCAGAGATTACCTGGTGTTGGGGTGGAACAGTTTGGGGATTTTGCTTGGCTAAGATCAACTAGAGGGTGAGCCACAAAGGATTGTTGTTATGCCAAGCTCAGGCGACAGCTTGCTTACTGGGCCTTAGCTCTGGAAAACAGGGTGTCTCCTAATAGTAAAAAGAGAGGTGGTTTTGGCATAAGGATCCTAACAATCCTGACAGAAGCAAGAAATAATCCAACTTCTCTGGGACAGCTAGGTGGGGCAGTGGATAAAGTACTGGTCCGAGATGCAGTAGGACCTGAGTTCAAATTTAGCCTCAGGCACTTGATACTAGCTGTGTGACTCTGGGCAAGTCACTTAACCCTCATTGCCCCGCAAAATAAATAAATAAATAAACAAACAAACAAACAAATAAATAATCCAACTTCTCCATCATGATCACAGAGTCAAGGGGTATGAGTTAAAGTGCAACCAGTGCTAGAAAAGGTAGCCAGGGAAACTTATTAGGAAGAAGCCAGTTCTAACTGGATGGAGGGAGCAAGAAAGAAAAGATTTAAGATGGATGTAATTTTGTTTTGTCTTTTAGCTACAGATTAGCTATTCCAGAGAGCACAGTGGGAGGGTTGGTTAGTTTTATATTGGGATGTTGGGGGATATGGTTTAAATTTAGGGGAATAGGAATAGAGAGTGTTGATAGGGGAAGGTCATGTTTGAACAATGGCAAAAGATGATTCAGAATCTCTAGAATAATAGGTTAAGTATGGTGGGTTAGAAATATGTTAATCATGAAGAATGAGCTCCAGTGCAGTAGAATTGGGTAGAATTGTCCTAGTGTGTCAGGAAGCCCTGTGTGACTAGAATCTAGCATTTGGTAGGGAGGGGAAGTTAAGGGGCGACAAGGTGCATACCTGGAATGGGAGTGATGGTAAAGTACAGTGAAGGCAAGCCCTCTGAAGCCATAGGTATACTTTGGAACAATAGTATTTTAAATAATTTTTCTCTTAATCTCTAAATTTAAAAATATAAGTTATAAAAATAACTAAAACTGGTCTATAAATATAATTTTAACAGGATTCTTTTTACAATATACTAAAGAAGTTTGGGCATAGTGCTATAATCAGAATCACAGAATTTGAGAGTGGAAAGAACTCAGCAGCTATAAGG
The DNA here is from genome assembly GCF_019393635.1 of Dromiciops gliroides. Lineage (NCBI taxonomy): Eukaryota > Metazoa > Chordata > Mammalia > Microbiotheria > Microbiotheriidae > Dromiciops > Dromiciops gliroides. Next base: position 516,395,434 of record NC_057862.1, read on the forward strand.
TCAGAAGATGATGTAATAATGAATGCCTCTTGAGATTTTTTTAAGTATTTATTAGATATTTCTTATTTGACATATTCAAGGGATATAGCCTGGAGAGGAAAGAAGGGAATTACTACAGACAATCAAGACTGTTCTCATGAGGACATGGCCCATTTCTTGTTTGTTTGTTTGTTTTTTGCTGGGCAATGGGGGTTAAGTGACTTGCCCAGGGTCACACAGCTAGTAAGTGTCAAGTGTCTGAGGTTGGATTTGAACTCAGAGACTCCTGAATCCAGGTCTGGTGCTTTATCCACTGCACTACCTATCTGCCCCCCATCTTGAGTTTTTAAAAAATTGTTTTAAATGTGTTACTATCTTTTCTTTTTAAGATGCTGCAAACCATCTGATTTTTCCCAAATTGACATCTTAACATCTACATATTTTAAGCTCATGTATTTCCAGAAAGTAATAACTACTCTCTCTCTCCTGGAATTTCATATTGAGAAGAAATTTGCTTTAAAATTTGATGACAGGGGCAGCTAGGTGGCACAATGGATAAAGCACTGGCCTTGGATTCAAGAGGACCTGAGTTCAAATCCAGCCTCAGACACTTGACACTTGCTAGCTGTGTGACCTTGGGCAAGTCACTTAACCCTCATTGTCCTGTCCCCCCCAAAAAATTGATGACACAAAGTTAGAAATTACATAGCTTTCAGTAGTATAATACCTTTAAATTGTCAGTTCTCAGGAATCTTTGTGTAAGATAGATGAATTAATTGTGTCAGTACTGATGTATCTCCTCTTCTCCTGTCTAACATAGTTCCAGGAGAGACCCTGAGTGCCCAGTAATGCCCAGCTGTTGACTCCTGGCTAGAGATCTGATTCTGTTGGCCCTCAATATGCAGACCTGGGAATTCCACCTTCCCACGATTCTCTCACTTGTTCTACCTTTGTTCATTCAAAGACAAAGCAAAAAATAAAAGGTTTTAAACAAAATTACAAGTCTTTGAAATTTAGATTAAAAAGAAAAGAAAGTGATAACATTTATGAAAACATTGGATTTATTGTTAGTTGTCAGTGTTCATTGAAGTGATGTCAGTCAGCCACTAATGTTCAAGCAGTGATCTGGGGTGGTACAGATTGTGCAGCTGTAATAGCAGTCAGGTGATTTACTGTAACAAAGCAATCATGTGCTACTTATGAGGGGAAATGATCTTTACCTACTTTCCTGTACTGGAAGAGGGCTGTGATCATTATGTGAAGTCAACCATTGTGTGAACAAATATGGTATGGGAGTAAAAAAAAAAAGATTGCTATTGTGTGGATTTTTACTTTGATTAGACCATTTAAGTAAATAGCAGATGGTACCTATCACTATCTCTTTGAAATAGGCTGTTTTTGCACATTTACAGCTTCTGTAATCTACAAACCTCTGTATTTGATTATTATTGATTTTTTTAAAAAGATAATTGTATGGTTTGAGTGAACAGTTACTCAGTACTGGTTGGCTTTTAAATTTCATTAAAAATTAAATATTAATACATGCATATTAGGGAGCTTATTAACAGAAGTGTATAATCAAAAGTAAATGCTGAGGTTAGTATAGTATAATTAACTATCTGGAGTATTTACTGCAATTAGTAAAAAAAAAAAAAATCCCATAGCATGTAGAAGAACCATGTTTTCTTCTTGTTAACCTTGCAAGTTGAAGTCTTAAAGAGTCTGCTTCTAAATTATGTGTGTCATAGCATAACTACAAACCAGTACTTGGTGTTCTAGCCTCTCTGTGATGGCTTGCTGGATTGGTCTGCTATTCCCTCTTCATATGGTGGCCACTTCTGTGACACCTCAATATTGTTTTTTTGCCATTTTCTCTTTAGCACTCATTTTTCCAGTGTCTGCTTTTCTTTCCATTTCACTCTCTATATTTCTCTATATAGTAATCATAAGTCTGTAGAGTCCTTGACCCCTATTTTCCCAGTACTCATGGCTTTTGCTGTTCCCTCTTTGAGAGACATGTTTGTTATGTAATCTCAGAAGAATTCTATCGGTCTGTTTTTGAGAAGAGTATTCACTAACTTGCTTCTCAGCTTTTTTTATTTAGTTATGACAAATGTATGTAGAGACTCGCAGTATGATGTGGAATTTTTAACTGAAAGAATGAACAAGTATGATCCCAGTTTGATTTGTACTTGCTTGAAATAACAAATGTGCTGTCAAAATGGCTACTAAGTGCTAAAATTTCTTAGTTTTCTCATAAGTATTGCAGGGCAAAATTTGGTGTAGGGTTAATCACCACTGTTTTATAGCTAAAATGTAAAACTTGTTGAGTGTAGTATGTAAAAAATATTTCCAGCAGTTAGTTGTATAAAGGAAAACTACATTGCTTTATTCGGTTTCATTTTGTTTTCCCTGAAAGTTAATAGTCTATTTGATTTTTCTCTTTTGAACTGTTAATTTCAATAAAGTAAGACCATAGAACTTGGAAATATAAGCAAGGCAAAAAGAACCAGGAAATCAGTTTTTAGTAGAAATTATAAAAATTAGTCAATTTGAGTTACAGTTTGAAGACAGTAGAGGGTATTAGCGGAAAAAAAGTTATCATTCCCCACAAATCCTCCTGTCTTCTACATTTCCCTGTTACTTTCAAGGGTACTACCAATTTTATCTTTGCAAATATCTTTTTTATATGTCCCTTTCTCTCTGCCACTGCCACCACCCTGGTGTATACCCTTATCACATTACACCTAGGCCTTTGCAAAACCTTCCTGTTTGTTTCCCTGCCTCAATTTTCTCCCCAATTACTCCATCCTCCACTCAGCTACTAAAAAGATTTTTGATAAGGCAGTTCTGATAATGTCATATGCTTCAACTTCTCTCCCCCCCCCCAATAAATTCTGGTGGCTTCCTATTACTTCCAAGGTCAAATATAAAATTTTATTTTTGGCTTATAAAGTCCTTCATAACCTAACCTCTACATACTTTTCCTTTCTTATTCTTTATTTTTAACATAGGGGAGGCCTCTTTGCTTTATCTTTTTCTTTTTTTTTTTTTAACAAGACATTGTCTCCTGGTTTGGTGCCACTGGTTCTCCCCCATGACTAGAATTCTGTCCCTCCTCACCCTACCTCCTGGCTTCCCTGGTTTCATTCAAATCTCAACCCAAATCCCATCTTCTGCAAGAAGTCTTTCTTTGTCACGTTAATGCAGGCACTTTCCCTCTGAGATTATTTCCAATTTACCATATTGATACACACCCACATATGTGAATGTAGGTGTATATTTATGTAGATATATGTGTACATATATGTATACATACATAAATATATACTTGTGTGTACACACACATATATAAAATCTTTGTGAGTATGTAGTTGTTGTTTGCTTGTTGTCTCTCCCATTTGGACTTAACTCCTTTGGATCCCCAGCACTTAATAGCTGACACATAGTAAGCACTTAAATACTTTGTGCCTAACTGTATGTATGTATGTGTATACACACACACACACACACACACACACACACACACACACACACACACACACACACACACACACACCCCTTGACATAGGTATATATACTACAAAAATATGTAAGTAGAGAATTAGAGCCAAGTAATAGGAGACTACATGAAGGAAAGGTTTTAATTATAATTTTCTTGGCTGCTGTTACAGATGGTAGGACTTTATTTGATTTATGTTTACAAGCTGTGAATGCCTAAAAGTTTTAAGGAGAGTCATTTCACAGGTTTTTTTATTCTAAATAATGTTTGAAGCAGGGGTAAAATTTTTTTTGGGGGGGGAGGGTAACAATTTTGTGGTTGCCAATTATTATAAGGAATATAGAAGTGCTAAAACTTAACAAAATCTTAATTATGTGAAAGCTATGTGTCAACAACCTGTGGAAAATTTGTAATATTATGAGTTGGTTTTTATATATAAAATTTTCAAATAAAAATTTTAAATATAACCCCTTTGAGATTTGAGTATTTTTATAATATATAGAAGTTGTTTATTTAAATATTAAAGTTTGATTAAACTAATTTGTTTCTTAAAGAAGATTAAAAAGATGTGTAGAATATATAATCAAAGAAACAAATTAATTATCCATATATAATTTTTCAGAAGATAATAATTTTTAGAATTGCAAAGCATGCGAAGTTTTGAGGTATAAGAATAAATAGACAGAGGACATTGGTCCCAAGGGAGGTAAGTGATTGTTAAAAGGAATTAATGTGATTAGTACATGAAAATGAATCTCAGAAAATCCCCATGCACAAATAATGAGAATTGTTATTTTTAGTTGTAGAATATAAACAGCAGCATTTTTCTTCCTGTAGGATACTTACTACTCAAAATATAGTTGATTTATAATATTCCACCTTTTTCTGTTTTAAAAATAAACTTTCTTGGACATCTTGGTAATAGCCACATTTAAGTAATTCCATTTCATTTAACACACATTATTAAATGCTTCCTTTTGGTCAGGCATAGTTCCTATTCCTGTCCTTGTGTAACTTTCAGTGTTGTAAGGAAATAAGACAAATGGATAACAATAATGCCAAATCATACCTAATAACCAAATTTAAGCCGTGAAAAACAAAGTACTTGTGATGTGAAGCTCCAGTGGGAAAGGAGGAAAAAAAAAAAGGTAAAACTGACAAATCACAATTGACAATCCATTCAACAATTCATGCAAGTTTTTTCTAGTTTTTCTGAATTATTAATTTGTCATTTCTTATCCTGAACTGTTATTCCATTACATTCATATGCACTGCATTTTCTTCAGCCATTCCAAACATGGTGGGCATCCATTTCATTTCCAGTTTTTTTGGTAAAACTTCTCAATTGCAGAGAACTTTTCAATTGCTGGAACTTCCCCTACTGAGGGGCAAGGACATCACCATCCTTTCAGTCACCTAGGGCTGCAACCTCAGAACCATTTTCAGTTGCTGGTCCTCTTAGTCCCTATATCTAATCAGTTGTCAGTGTTGTCTATTTTCCCTCCACAACTTCTCTTGAGCCCATCCCCTTCCTATTACTTCCATGTATAGTTACCACTTTGGTTCAGGTCCTCATCAGCATTGATCTAGCTATTTTAATAGTCTTCTAATTAGTCTGTCTCCCTCCAGGCAGCCTTATTAACTATCACTTCCCTTCAGTTACTCCGCTTTCCAGCCAAAGTAGTATTGTTGATCTTTTTGTTGTTGTTGAATTTTTTAAGGACAGGGTCTCCCTATCTCACCCAGTCTAGAAATGCAGCAGCCTCTCAGGGGTCTGGGTCCCAGTACTGGTTGGCATGGAAGCTTCTTTTTTCTTTAGGTTGGTGGGCCTGTGCTCATAGAGGCTCACCGTATTTGTACTATAATTAGTGCAGGCACCTGATTGACTTTAGCCCTATTGCAACTTAGAGCAATAATTGAACTTAAGTGATTCATCAGCTTCAGCCTTCCCAGTAGCAGGAACTATAGATGTGCACCACCATGCCCAGATTTTGCTGATTGTTCATTCAAAATTCAATCTCCTATTTCCATTCATTTGCACTGGAAGCCCCTCATATCTGAAATGATCTCCATCCTTATCACTGCCTCTAGGAATCTCAAGTTTCCTTCTGAGCTCAGTCTAATGCCATCTTCTACAGCAAACCTTTCCTGATCTCAAGTGCTACAACTCCGCCCCCCCCCCCAATTAGCTTGTATTTACTAAATATTTTTTACATATTTGTTATATTCCTCCAGAATGTTACCTGCTGAGGGGCAGCAAGGTGGCACAGTGGATAGAGCACTGGCCCTGGATTCAGGAGGACCTGAGTTCAAATCCGACCTCAGACACTTAACACTAGCTGTGTGACCCTGGGCAAGTCACTTAACCCCAATTGCCCATAAAAAAAAACCAACCCCAAAAAACAGAATGTTACCTGCTTCCTGACAGACTCAGAATAAAGAATGAGACTTACATTCTTCTACATTAATGTGGAACTTTGTTTCACACATTTGTTACAAGGTCTTGAGTGGGAAGAATAAAAATAAGAGTTTTTGTTAATTGAAAGAATTAAATGAGATTAAAAAAAATAAGGTTTCTTTTTTCTTTTGGTGAAAGGTTAAAGCAGAGTCCTCAGATAGTGGAGGTAGAGGGGTGGCATTCTATAGGATTCTTAAATGAAAATGTTAGGAAAAGCCTCTATGATGAGTGGGATAGTCATTCAATTAGAGGAATGTAAAAGGATTTCTTCTCTTCAGTGAAGGCCCAGTTGAGATTATGTAGCTTGAATTAGTAGTGAGTGAGTCAGTCAGATTTCATAAGTTTCTCCAGTTTCATTCAACAGCATGCATATAGGAGCAAAGAAGGCAAGCGGAAGAATTCCAAGACTGGTATTCGGCAAGGTGTGACTGTTAAAAATAGGTAAAGAGTATGTGATTCAAGTATGTATTTGCAAAACAAAAGTTCCCAAAGTTGTTACATCACGGCTTTCATTTTTTCCTATTCACCTATCCCAAATGGGGAGGTAAAAATGTAGATAGAAGGGCAAGTATTATGATAAAGTTGATAAGTTTTATTTGCAACTTTACTCTAGTCAGATCCCAGACTGGTTCCTTGGAAAGGTTTAGACCCAAGTTATGAACCACTCATTAAATCTTTATGCCCATAACCCCTTTGAAACTTAGGTTTAGAGAAACCAGATGCTAACCCTAGCCTTTAGTTCCTGAACCCTCCTAAAGCCTTGATATTTATTTAAATTTCTTCCTACTATATTTCCTCCCCACATCTTGTTCTACTGAGTGCTTCAGTCCAGCTGTACAAGGCCATTTCTGGGTAGGTGGTTAAAATATGTTTAAAAGTAATTAAGTTTCTCATTTTACAGTCAGCTCTATTTAGTGGTAGCTGCTTTAAATTCAAAAAGGGTGTTAAAATCTTACCTCACCCTTACCATCCTCAGCAACATACTCACTTGCTGTTTCTAAAATGCTGAAAACTTTTCTATACCACCAGTACGGAATACTATACTAACTCCTTATTTCCCCCTTAGGATTTGGTCCAGATTATTATATTAATTATATATGTACTGGCTGATAGGCAGCTAAGTGGCAGAGTGATTGGCCTGGAATCAGGAAGACCCAAGTTCAAATGTGACCTCAGATACTTACTACCTATGTGACCCTAGATGATTCACTTAATCTCTGCCTTATTTTCTTCAACAGTAAAATGGAATTAATAATAATAGTTCCTAGCTCCCAGGGTTGTTGTGAGGATTAAATGAAATAATATTGGTAAAGCATTTAGAACATAAACTAGTTTCCTTCTTCCCTTTCATCCCAGTATTATGTTATTGAAATTTACGTGAAGGTATGAAACAATGAGAAAACAGTGAATAAAATATAACTTGGGCTGAGTTATTATTAGCTATCAAAAAACTCAGGGAAGAATGCTGAGAGTTTTACCTATCTCAGAAAAAGGTTAATAGCCTCAGCCCAAATTTTTGCTAAAAATAAAAATTTGTATAGCACTTTATAAAAAACAAAGGACAAAAATCATAAGCCTTAAAAATATACAAATTAGAAAAAGAGTACTTGAAGAAAATATAAAACCTTTCACAAGATAATAAAAGTACAGTCTGTTACCAGGGCAAGTATTCTGACATTAAAATGTCATTTTACAAATTACATTTCTAATTTTCTAAAATATTTTCTCAGTTGTTACCACAACCAACTTTCTCAACTATTTGAGAAGGCATTTTAAAAATACAGTATTAAATTTGATTCCCCTACTTTCCACAGTCATTTTATCCATATATAGTCACCCTTGATTTGCCAAAGGTTAGAACAATATTCCAACTTACAAGAAACCCCAGTATTTTTAACTTATTTTCAATTCTTTATCCTACAGTTTTCAAATAACTCTCACTTTAAATTAGGAAATACTTAGTGAATCTGGCAACTAACAAAACTTGATTTTGACATAATACAAATCCATTTGATACTTCACTGTATCTGGATCTCATTGGTTTGAGTATAGCTGTCTATTAATGCAGATATCTTAATCAACCCATGTTTTCTTATCCTATGTAATTCTTATCCATATCTTTATTTTCGATGTGACAAACATGAACAAACAAAAACATTTCCATATTACTAAGAAAAACAAGTATTCTGTATTAAATCATATATTTGTTAAATGTTGCTTTTAAAAATATATAATAAACTCAACATTTTAATTTCAAAGCTGTCTTGCTTATATGGATCTCTCTCTGAACTTCCTTGTAGTCCTTCCTGTGCATTTTATAAATTTTTCAATGACAATTTCATTTCTATTTTTTCACTTTCCTATGTCCCCCAATTGCCTCCCCTAAAAACCAAAAACCAAAACCAAACTCATATTCCTTGTAGCATATTAGCAAATCAATCAAAATAAATCCCCCCATTGGCTGGGTCCAAAATGTCTCATTCTGCACCTCTGGTCCACTTCTCAGGAGGTAGTAGGCTGCAATATTCATCACTGGTCCTTTGGAATCTGATTCGACATTGTATTGATCATGATTTTTGAGTTTTTCAAAATTGTTTTTCTTTGCAGTGATATATAATGTAATCATTATATAAATCGTTCTTCAAATTTTGTACACTTCACTCTGCATCAGTTCATATAAGTTATTTCTTACAATACAATCATTCCTTTATATTTATATACCATAATTTATTGAGCTATTACCTAATTGATGGGCACCCCACTGGTTTCTAATTATTAACTAGAACAAAAAGTGATGTTTTAAACATTTTTGGGACATACAAATTGTTTCCCTTTCTTTGATCTTTTTTGGGTTATATTCTTAGTGGTGATATCACTGGATCAAGGAACCATACACCTTAGTGCCTTTTTGGGTATACTTCTAAACCTCTTTCCAGAATGACTGAACCAAGTCACAGCTCCACCTACAAAGTAGTAGTGTGCCTCTCTTGCCACATCCTTTTCACTAATTACCATTTTCTTTTTTTTTCATCTTTACTAATAAGATGGGAAAACTTTTCTTAGTTATTGACAGCTTTGATTTCTTACCTTGAGAACTGCTTTCATACCCTTTGCCCATTTATCTAATGGGGAATGATACCTATTATATATTTTATTCAGTGGACATTAGAATTTGGTTAAAGAAACTTGCTACAAAGAATTTCCTCTAGTTGAATGTTTCTCTTCTGATTTTAGCTGCATTGATTTTGTTTTTGCAAAACTTTTTAACCTTATGTTAAAAATTATCCATTTTATTTCCTCTGATCCTCTCTGTTGCTTGTTTGATCACAAACTCTTTCCCTATCCTTAGTTGTGAAAAGTATCACATTTTCTGATCTCTAAATTGTTTATGATGTGAATCCATGACTTCCCATGAAGCCCCTATAGATGATCTCTAAAAAAAGATGATAGTCAATATCTTCACCCTTATCTATTTTTTTTTTTTTTAGTGAGGCAATTGGGGTTAAGTGACCTGCCACGGGTCACACAGCTAGTAAGTGTCAAGTATCTGAGGCCAGATTTGAACTCAGGTACTCCTGACTCCAGGGCCAGTGCTCCATCCACTGCGCCACCTAGCTGCCCCCACCCTTATCTATTTTGAATTTATCTGTTAATAATACACATGTTGTTTGTCCTTCATTTTCTTTTTTTGTTTTTGGTTTTTGTGGGGCAGTGAGGATGAAGTGACTTGCCCAAGGTCACACAGCTAGTAAGTGTCAAGTGTCTGAGGCTGAATTTGAACTGAGGTCCTCCTGAATCCAGGGCTGGTGTTTTATCCACTGTGCCACCTAGCTGCCCCTTGTCCTTCATTTTCGAAGAGGAAAAATAGCATCACGGGGTAATGTCTTGACTTGTGTGTGAATTGTGACTTATCCAGAGTCACACACCAATAATAGACATAAGACTTCAACAAAAACTGGTTGGTTAGTCCATTGAAGTAGTTAGTCCTTCAACATAATTTTCTCCAAACACAGGTATTTTCACTGTCTCTTCCCTCTGAGGTCTCACTCCACAATTCTGCCTACTAGAATTCCTGGCACCCTTCAAAATCTTAGCAAAAGTTTCACATTCTGCAAGATGTTTTTCCTGGTTGTTCTTAATGCTAGTGCTTCTCCTCTGAGGTTATCTTCAATTTGTCCCATATGTTTCATTTCTACATAGTTGTTTGTTGTCTCCCGCATTAGACTATGAGCTTCTTCAGCATTTCTTTGTATCCTCAGGACTTATTAGCACAGTGCCTAGCCTATAGTAGCTTCTTAATAAATGTTTATTGATTAACTTACTATACTTATGTATATACATATTTTCTCCCCTGATTTAATGTAAGCTTTCAGAAGTCGGAGAATTTTTTGTTTTTTGTCTTTGTATCTCCCAACACCTAATATAATGCCTGGCACATAGTGGATGTTTAATCAATACTTTATTGTTAAATAATTCAGCACCTAATTATGTTCTACCATGCATTTACTCGGGTTTGTGAATTGTTGGCCTGGTTCATACATTGACTTTTCTGCCACTAAAATACCATGCTGAGGCCTTATTGTGGTATGAAAAATAATCTTTTTGTGTTCTCAAAGGCTATACCTGCAGTTCAGTTCAGTTTATCAAATGTTAATTTGTACCTACAGAAATCCCATTTTAAAATCAAAATACTTCTGGGAGGCCGAGGAACATTCAGATTGTACCGGTTATCCCTTTCTTCTCAATTGAAAATGTGCTGGATTTGGAGTCAGAGGACTTGAGTTCATATGCTTCCTTTGACAGCATATGTCTAGGATATTGCTAGCCATGTGACCTTAGATAAGCCACTTGATGTCTCTCTCTCTCTTCTCTCTCTCTCTCTCTCTCTCTCTCTCTCTCTTTTTTTTTTTTTAGTGAGGCAGTTGGGGTTAAGTGACTTGCCCAGGGTCACACAGCTAGTAAGTGTTAAGTGTCTGAGGCCAGATTTGAACTCAGGTCCTCCTGAGTACAGGGTCAGTGCCCTATCCACTCTGCCACCTAGCTGCTCCGCACTTGATGTCCCTTAGCCTCAGTTTCCTCATAGGTAAAATTAGTATTGAATTAGATAATCTCAGACATCCTTTCCAGCTCTAAAAATATCTGTGATCCTATGAATGCTACATTGTCATCTTACCTCTTTTTCCATACATACATCTCTGTTAACATCTTTTACACAGATTCTTAAGCATAGGCTCTTGGTAATATTTTTCAGCCTGCTCATGTCAACTATCCATCTCTCCACTGCAACTGAGTAAACTCACTTACGATTTTGACTCTTTAGAGACTGTAGTTATTGTTATTTGTATCCATATAGCATTACTAGAAGAATAATCCTACAAAAAGAGGTAGAACTTAATTGTGTGTGGGGGTGGGGGCAGTGTTTAAATCTATATGTGTGGGCTAGCTAGGTGGAAACTTAATCATCATTTATAACCTCGCTCCTTTGAGGGGAAAAGCATTTGGAGTTTTCAATAAACAACTAATAAAAAACATTTATAAGAGAACACATTTTAAATTTGTGGACTTCTGAATTTTACAGCCTTCTTTCTTCCAGGTTGTTGCCTATGCCTGAAGTTTACTGTTTTCATCTTTGTATTTTAGAATCCCTAATTTCAACTCAAGAACTAAAGTCTACTTCAAGCCATTCTTGAGTTTCCCAGCTATTGGGACCTTCCTCTCCTCCAAAGTACTTTGTATTTTAGTATTATTGAATTATTATTAATGTTTAACAATAAGTTTTACTTTAATAATAGCTATTATTAATTAATTTTATTATTAATGTTATATATATATATATATGGTTTTCTTCTATACAATGTAATCTCCTTGAGAACAAACACTATGTTGCATTTTGGTTTTAGCTACCCTGGAGTTCCCAGCACAGTGGTTAGCACATGATAAGAGTTTAAATAATTGATTAATACTATGAACTTTGTTTCAGTATGAGATATTTTATAATTGATACCTACAGCAAGTATAAGCTATTCTTTATTCAAAAAAAGGATTCTCTAAATTTTAGGAAGAATTATAATATGTAGCATTCTATGGTAACCTAAACACAGGAGCTGATTTATAATGATTCCTTAATATAAAAGGCTGTTTTATTTCATATGAACAAGAAATCTAAAGGTATACAATTTTTACTTTAGATAAATTTAGTAATAATGTTCTACCAAATAAGAAACACTGGGTATTTTTTTAAACTATTGAATAATATAACCTACTTTGATTATTTGATTTTTGTTTTGTGGGGGTTTTTTTTTGTTGTTTTTTTTTGGTGAGGCAATTGGGGTTAAGTGACTTGCCCAGGGTCACATAGCTAGTGAGTGTCAAGTATCTGAGGCTGGAATTGCACTCAGGTCCTCTTGAATCCAGGGCCGGTGCTCTTTCCACTGCACCACCTAGCTGCCCCTACTTTGATTATTTGAAATGAAATAGAATGCAAAGCCTGAATAGTTCAAAGAACTAAATATATATATATATATATATATATGATGTTTATATTTTTCAAGAGAACCTAAACTAAGGTTTCTTACTATAATAAATGAAGAAGTTGTATTTTTAACTTCTCTCTTGCGATGTCAGTTTGAATTTGTCTATTGTAATTTCTAATTAAGTTTCAATTCACTTGGATTTTAGGTGTTGAAAGTGGAAAAGTAAAGCTTGATATTTTAGATGACGTCTCTGAAGGCTTTAAAGACCAAAAGATCAAATCTCTAGAGGAATCAAAAAAACCCAGAAAAGTCAAAAAGGTCAGTGTACTTGTATAAAAATATTATTTTAAACTTTTCAGAGCTAGTACATTTTAAAAATCTACTGTGGGTTTATGAAATATAAACTAATCTATCAAACTGAAGGGTTTTTTTCCAAAATTAATTTTGGGTAAATGTTAGAAAGTGATAATGTTCATAAAAATGACAGCCATGATCACATTCAGGCTTTGGAATAATGTGCATTTATATGCATGCAATGTGAGCTTCCCCAAATCTTGCTTCCAAGACATCTTTAGCTTTTCAAAATGCGAAGGGCTTTTAGTTATGCCAGAACTTGTATCATTTAATCTGAATAAACATTCACTAGGTAGGGCTTAAGAACATCAACCACCTTTCACTCTTGAATTATCAAAATTTGAATTCAAACCATACGTAGCAAGAAGTTTAAATGTGAGAACTTTTTATTTTTATTTTTTGAAATTAATTATGGCACAACTCATTCTAAAGCTGAATATTTCTGTTATCCTAACCTTAGTTTGGCTTTGGCTGTTGTTGTTGTTTTTTTAATTCTTTGACAGCCTCTACCTTATCCCCTAAATTTAAATTGGCAGCTAATTACTTGTTGTGCTTCATGTCTATGAGACTGAGAAAATATACAGGATAATTTAATGGGACCTGATTTTAAGTAGATAAAGAAATGCTTTATTTTTTACACAGTAGATATTTAAATTGATTTTTATAGTGAACCCTTTTTGAACACAGAAATCTGGTAAATGTATAAGAATGTTCATGAGAAGTTTCATGAGAAATCATTCAACTAAAACTCTTGTGTTAAAGTAAGGGAAAGCCAACATGGCCTTCCAGCTTCTTGGCTTCCATCAGGGCCTCTAATTATTTCTTATTCTATAAACCCCCATTAATAGATAGCTAGCTAATAGCTAACATTTATGTGGTGCTTTGAGGTTTTCAGTATACAATATACACACATAACATATATTATGTATATGTGTGTATGTGTATATATATGTATACACATACACACATACAGACACACACACATATATGTACATACACACACCCCTATAGTAACTCATTTAATTCTCACAAAAGCCCCAAACCAAAAATAGTCCTTCATCAAGAGGTTTAAATTCTACTAGATGATGGAGAATATTATATGTAAACAGATAAATATATGCTTGATAATTCAAGGTGGGGAGAGAGAGGGAACACTAACAACAAAAACCAGGAAAGATTTCCCAAATGAAGCATCACATGAATCAAACTTTAAAAGAAGCTGGGAAATCTTCGAGGCTAATAGGAGGGAGTGCATTTCAGCCATTAAGGACAGTTTATACAAAGGAATGAAGGTGAGAGAGAGAAAAAATGCCAAAGTTGGAGAGAACTGCATGGGCCAATTTGGTGGAAACTAGATTACAGAAAGAATCATGTATAGTAAAACTGGAAATATGAATTGGAACCAGATTATAAAGGTCTTTGAATGCCAAACAAAGAAGTTTGTAGTTTATTCTAGATGCAAGAAGCCATTGACAGTTCTTAAGTGGAAGAGCAACATGGCTAGACTTGAACCATCTGAAAATTATTCACTATCTGTGAGGAAAACAGAAGTTAGGAACACAAATACTGTTAATATTTTCTAAAAGATGTATCAAAATCTTAATGTTGAAGTAATCGAGTCTTAAGAGAGTATCATTCTGTGTCTTATGAAATAGAAATCTGTCAGATTTGGACTAAGAAGTGCAGTGATTTGTTGACCCTTCTGATTTCATTGCAATAGAAACTATAGCTGAGGAAATTCTCTTAATCAATGAAAGTCAGCAACTTCTCTTCAACTTAAAATCTTAGAGTTGCCTTTAACACTGGGAGCACTGAGACTCACCCAAGGTCATGGAGCTTTGTCTCAAAATGATGAGGTTTTGAAATTACTCTATTAAATAAAGACAAACTTCCATTTGATACTATTTCTGTTCTTCTAGAAACTTTGAATGGCAGTGCACCTCAAGTTCCTTAAAATAAAGGTTTAAGGTTCTTTTAAAGTTTACGGTTAAAGGAATTTTAAGGTTCCCTAAAGTTAATTAATTTTTTTTTAAATTCCAAATGGAAGGTAATTTTACTTATTTATAATCCCTTCTTTTCTCCTTACAATTTCTATATGATAAGCCTGTCAGCATAGGACCTTTTCTCTTACTTTACTCAGGAAATCACAGTTTATCATTGAACGCTGTATTATATTCTTTACTCTAGGCCTCAGAGTAACTCCACATCATTGCCCATCCTCTCCTCTTTTGCTTCAGCCTCTGAATGAGAAATTGCTTTTCCTTTTACCAAAGCCCGATTCTTTTCTTAGGTTCTTTATCTCATGTACTCTGGAACTTGCTTCACTTAATCTTTCATTTTCTACCCTCTTCCTGCTGGCTACAAATGTGCTTAGGTATCCCACATCTTTTAAAATCAATCAATATCTCTCTCTCTCTCTCTCTCTCTCTTTCTCTCTCTCTCTCTCTCTCTCTCTCTCTCTCTCTCTCTCTCTCTCTCTCTCCCTCCCTCCCTCCCTCCTTCCCTCCCTCCTTCCCCCTCCCTCCCTCCCTCAACATCCTTTCAAGCTGTGCTGCGACTTCTTTTTTCTCTTTTACACCTTAAGACATAGAAAATTATCTACACTCATTTTCTCTGCTTTCTCAGTTCTCATTCCTCAGTCCCTTGTAATACAGCTTCTGATCCTACCTTTCTACTGACACAACTCTAAGATTAATTCTTTGATCTCTAAACTGTTAATATTATTGCCTCTTTTTTGTCTTTAGCCCTGTTGATCTCTCTGCAGATTTTATTTTATTTTCCCTCAAATTACACGTTAAAGCAATTTTTAACATTGAAAAAAAATTTTGAGTTCCAAATTCTATCCTTCCCTCCCTTCCTCCTCTCCCCCCACCCCATTCCTGAGATGGTAAACAGATATAGGTTATACAAGGGCAATTATGTAAAACATTTCCATATGAGTCATTTTGTATAAGAAAACTTTAATAAAAAAAAAAGAAAGTGAAAAAATAGCATGTTTCGGTCTGTATTCAAACAATATCAGTTGCTTCTTTGGAGGCAAATGGTATGCTTCATTAGTCCTTTGGAATTGTCTTGGATTATTGTATTGCTAAGAATGGCTAAGTCATTCACAATTTTTCATGAAACACTATTGCTGTTACTATGTGCATTGTTCTTCTGCTTCTGTTCACTTAACTATGCATCAGTTCATGTAAATCTTTCCAGATTTTTCTGAAATCATACTGCTTGTTATTTCATATTGTATAATAATATTCAATTATAATAATAAACCACAGTTTATTTAGCCATTCCACAATTTATGGGCATCCCTTTGATGTCCAATTCTTAGCCACCACAAAAAGAGATACTATAAATAGGATATATTTGGGATATAGACCTAGCAGTGGTATTGTCATATCAATGAGTATATACAGTTTTATAGCCCTTTGGACATAGTTCCAAATTGCTTTCCACAATGGTTGGATCAGTTCACAACTCCACCAGCAGTGCATTTGTGTCCCAGTTTTTCCATATCCCCTCCAACATCCAACATTTTCCATTTTTGTTAAAGTAGCCAGTCTGATAGGTGTGAGGTGATACTGCAGAGTTGTTTTTTGGTTTGTTTGGTTTTTTCTATTTAGAATTTTATTTTCCAAATTACATGTAAAAACAAATTTTGACATCAGTTTTTCAAAACTTTGTGTTCCAGTTTCTCTTCCTCCCTCCCCACACCAACTCCCATGAACTCAAGCAATTCAATATAAATTATACATGAGTAGTCATGCAAAACATCTCCACATTAGGCAGGTTGTGAAAGAAGACAAAAACAAAACTTCCGATTAAGGAGCTATAAAAAAAAAATTATGCTTCAATCTGTTTTCAGATACCATCAGTTCTTTCTCTGTAGGTGGACTGCAATTTTCATAAGTCCTTCAGAGTTATATTGGTTCATTCATTGCATTGCTGAAAATAACCATGTCCTTCACAGCAGATCATCTTACACTCTTGCTGTTATTTTGTATACAGTGCATTTTACTCTGCTTCAGTTCATGTAGGTCTTTCCAACTTTTTCCAATAGCATCCTGTTCATCATAACTTTTATATAGTACCTTAAAGTTGACAAAGAGTTTTCTTCACAGTAGCCCAGCAAAGTAAGTACCATATGTTTTGCCATTATAATCAATTATCATAACTGTTTCCCTCCATCCTATTCCCTTCCCATGATATTTACTCTATTTTCTATCTTCTTTTACCCTATTCCTCCTCAAAAGTGTTTTGCTTCTGACTGCTCCCTCTCCCTCTCTGCCCTCCCTTCTTTCACCCTTCCCTCCTTATCCCTTTCCCCTCCTACTTTCCAGCAGGGTTAGGTAGATTACTCTACCCAGTTGGGTGTATATTATTCTTCCTTGAGCCATCTCTGATAAGATTAAGGTCTTTGAGCTAATTTTGATGTGTGTAAGGCTCCTTCACTTCCCCACACCTCCCCCATCTTTCCCTCCACTCAATATGCCCTTTCCTGCTTCTTTCATGTGAGATTTCACCTCATTGTGCCACTCTACTATCTCCTCCCCCAGCGTATCCTCTCCCCCCACAATTTTACCCCAAACATGTCATCATTGGACAGCTAGGTGACACAGTGGACAAAGCACCCTCCCTGGACCCAGGAGGACCTGAGCACAAATTCAGCCTCCGACACAAGATACTCATCAACCCCAGACCCCACCCCACCCCCCAAAAAAGAGAAACCAAAAAAAAATGCTTTACAGATATCATCCCCTCATAATCAATTCCAACCTGTGCCTTCTGTCTAAATTTATTCCTATCATCTGCCCTAATACTCAGAAGGCTCTTATGATTTAGACATATCATCTTTCAACGTAGGAATGTAAACAGTTTAACCTTTTAACATCTCTCATAATTTCTTTTTCCTGTTTATCTTTTTATGCTTCTCTAGGGTCTTTCATTTGAAAGTCAGATTTTCTATTCAGTTCAGGTCTTTTTATCACAAATACCTTAAACTCCTCTTTTTCATTGAAGTCCCATTTTTCCCTGAAAGATTATAATCAGTTTTGCTGGATAGGTGATTTTTGGTTGTAAACCCAATTCCTTTTCCCTCTGGAATATCATATTCCATGCCCTCTGATCCTTTAACGTAGAAGCAGCTAGACCCTGTGCTCTCCTTACTGTGGCTCTACAGTATTTTAATTGCTTCTTTCTGGCTGCTTGCAATATTTTCTCCTTGACCTGGGAGCTCTGGAATTTGGCTATAATATTTCTGAAAGTTTTTCTTTTGGGATCTCTTACCTTTACCCTTTGTGTGTGTATCTCTGCTTTAAATGTGTTTCTCGTAAACAACATTTTAGGATTCTGGTTTTTAATACATTCTGCTATCAGCTTCTGTTTATGGGTAAGTTCATGACATTAACATTTAGTTAGGATAATTGTTTATTTTCTTCCATGCTAGTCTCTGTCTCTGTGTCCCCTCCCCTCCTTTATCTCTCTCCCTCCCCCCCAGTCCTCCTCACCCTTCCATTATACCTGTTGCCTTTTACTTATAGGGAAACATATTTTTGTATCCAACTGAGTGTGTATGTTATTCCTTCTTTGAGCCCATTTTCTTTTTCTTTTTTTTTTTTAATTAATAAAGTATTTTATTTTTTTTCCGTTACATGTAAAGATAGTTCTCAACCTTTGTTTATACAAGCTTTACAATTTCAGATTTTTCTCCCTCCCTCCCCTCCCTCCCCCCCCCCCTCCCCTAGACAGCAGGTAATCTGATATAGGTTATATATATATATATGTATACATATAATAACATTAATCCTATTTCTGCATTAGTCATGTTATAAGAGAAAAAAATCAGAGCAATGATGGAAAACCTCAAAATAGAAAAAAAACAACAGCATCAAAAACAAAAGAAATAGTATGGTTCATTCAGCATCTATACTCCGCAGTTCTTTTTTTTTTTTTCCTGGATTTGGAGATCCTCTTCCATCACGAGTTCCCTGGAACTCTTCTGTGCCATTGCATTGGTGAGAAGAATATAGTCCATCACAGTAGATCAACACTCAATGTTGATGTTACTGTGTACAATGTTCTTCTAGTTCTGCTCATCTCACTCATCATCAGCCCATGCAAGACCCTCCAGGTTTCTCTGAACTCCTCCTGCTCATCGTTTCTTATAGCACAATAGTATTCCATTGTATTCATATACCACAACTTGTCCAGCCATTCCCCAATTGATGGGCACCCCCTCAACTTCCAATTCTTTGCCACCACGTAAAGAGCAGCTATAAATATTTTTGTACATGTGGGTCCCTTTCCCCCTTCCATGATCTCTTTGGGAAAAAGACCCAAAAGTGGTATTTCTGGGTCAAAGGGTATGCACAGCTTTATTGCCCTTTGGGCATAATTCCAAATTGCTCTCCAGAATGGTTGGATCAGTTCACAGCTCCACCAACAATGAATTAGTGTTCCAATTTTCCCACAGCTTCTCCAACATTTATTATTTTCCTTTTTTGTCATGTTAGCCAATCTGATAGGTGTCAGGTGGTACCTCAGAGTTGTTTTTATTTGCATCTCTCTAATCATTAGAGATTTAGAGCATTTTTTCATATGGGAATAGATACTTTGAGCCCATTTTCATGAGAGCAAGGTTTAAGTTGTACCCTTCATCCCCTCATTTTCCCCTCTATTGTGATATGATTATGTGGGATGATTTACCCCATTCAATCATCTCCCTCCTTCTTATAGTGCAGTTTTCTTTCTCAGCCCTTTATTTTGCTTTTTTGGTATCATCACATCAAAGTCACCTTATATCCACACCCTCTGTCTACACATATCCTTCTTCCAATTGCTCTTATAGTAATAAAGTTCTTAAGATTTACAAATATTATATTACCATATAGAAATATAAACATATTAACCTCATTGAATTTTTTTATGTTTTCTCTTTCTTGTTTCTTTTTTATCTTTTTATGTTTGCCTTGAATCTTGTATTTAGAGGTCAAAATTTTATTCAGCTCTGGTCTTTTAATTAGGAATGCTTGCAAGTTCTCTATTGCATTAAATGTGCATTTTTCCCCTAAAATTTTATTTTTAGTTTTTCTGGGTAGATGATTCTTGGTTGTAATCCTAACTCCTTTGCCTTCTAGTAAATCATATTCCAAGTCATCTGTTCTTTAATGTGGAAGGCTGCCAAATTCTATGTAATCCTGACTGTAGTTCCATGATATTTGAATTGTTTCTTTTTGACTGCTTGCAATACTTTCTCCTTGATCTATGAACTCTGGAATTTGGGTATGATATTCCTGGGAGTTTCCATTTTGGGGTCTTTTTCAAGTGGTGATCGGTGGATTCTTTCCATTTCTATTTTGCCCTCTGGTTCTATCAGGGAAGTTTTCTTTGATAATTTTTTTTTTTTTTTTTTTTTTTTTTTTTTTGGTGAGGCAATTGGGGTTAAGTGACTTGTGTAGGGTCACACAGCTAGTAAGTGTTAAGTGTCTGGGGCCGGATTTGAACTCAGGTCCTCCTGACTCCAGAGCCGGTGCTCTATCCACTGCGCCACCTAGCTGCTCCTGATAATTTCTTGAAAGAAATTGTCCAGGTTGGTTTGTTTGTTTGTTTCCACAAAGTTTCCAAAATAATCTTCCTAATGAGTGACAGTGTCATTCCCCTGAGAAAAAGCAAAAACAAAAGCCAGAAACAAACCATTTAGTCACAAACCATTTTGCTTCTTGGATATAATATAATCTTCCTCCCCAATTTCCTCTCTGTCATTTATTTTGATTTCTTTGTATTTTTCTTTTGTCACTCTGTAGTCAGAATATTAATGCATAGTTTAAATTAGGAGGAGAAATATTCTGAATAATTCAGACTAGAAAAATAGTCCCTGATTAATTAATAATAATGATTATGGGAGCTGCTAGGTGGCGCAGTGGATAAAGCATGGGTCTTGGATTCAGGAGGACCTGAGTTCAAATCCGACTTCAGACACTTGACACTTGCTAACTGTGTGACCCTGGGCAAATCATTTAACCCCCATTGCCCTGCAAAAATGATGATGATGATGAAGAACAACTGATTAAAGTTAGAATATCTCATTTTACCCTCACAACTTAAGTAATAGATATGTGCTACAAATATTGTCCCCATTTTACAGACAAGGAAAGTGAAGATGACAGGAGGTGACTTTCCTAGCTTCACATGACCAATGTTGGGTGTTGACTCTCTAGTGTCATAAAGAGTTTTATTGACAGTCTTATCTCATTACTCTAGTTACTTTCCATTGTAGACATTAATTTTAAAAAATATTGAAGGCCAGGATTCTGCTACATATTTGGGTATGGTAGGAGAGTAAAATGGAGTTGTGAGAAGATACAAGTATAAACAATAGAGTTGGGGGGATACCACTTTTGTTGTAGGATACCTGGAAATGATTCACTCTGTCTTTGTTGTCTCTCTCCCTTCTTATAGAAAAAATTCATTTGACTATACTAACTTTCTGGGTTAGAGTTATAGATGGAATATGATTCAAAGAATTTTTAGCTGATTTTTCTTTAAAGTTTCTAATTAGCCAAAACTTTGGTTCTTATTATTAGACAGTTTACCTGTCCTGGAAGAGTACCACTTTGGGGGCTTATCATGAAATGTAGTAGAAGTACTGATGGTGATATTATCTGCATATGTATGAAATGCACTGGTAATAATTCATCCCAGTAAAAGGCCCCATTTATTTTTTTCTAGAAAAATCAGTATATGTCCTATTTTACATTTAGGGGAATTGTCATACTTTCTAAAAGATTATTAGATGTCTACCTAAATAATTTTCTGTTGCTCAGAACTGCTGGATCTAGTATGATAGGGCACTATCTGCAAAAGGGGCCCTTTTAAGATAAAATGACGGGGCAGCTAGGTGGCACAGTGGATAGAGCACTGGGCCTGGAGTCAGGAGTACCTGAGTTCAAATCCAGTCTCAGACACTTAACACATACTAGCTGTGTGACCCTGGGCAAGTCACTTAACCCCAATTGCCTCACCAAAAAAAAAAAAAAAAAGATAAAATGACAGTTGAGAGCAGTAGATAGAGCACCAGCCCTGCAGTCAGGAAGACCTGAGTTCAAATCTGACCTCAGACACTTAACACTTACTAGCTGTGTGACCCTTGGGCAAGTCAATTTACCCCAATTGCCTCACAAAAAAAAAAATAAATGACAGTTGACACTACAAAGATTTACTTTCCCTTACTTTCCAATGTAGGTATACAAATTATCTGTTAATAGTTTTTATAAATTGCCTTTAGCCAAGGGTACTAGAACTTGGTAACAATAGGAATATGCTAATTTATACACACATATACATATGTATGTGTATATATACTAGTTTTATGTGCGTGTGTGTGTGTGTGTGTGTGTGTGGAGAGAGAGAGAGAGATACATACACACTACTCCAACAGATATTACCTCATAGGACCATCAAAAAAAACTGCCTCATGGTAGTATCACAGAAGTAATTTAAATATGTATTACTAATGTTTAAATCAGAACTCTGCTTTAGAAATAGAGAGGGACTTTAGTCGTGAAACATAATCACTCATATTCATGAAAATATTGGTATTTGACATGTGTGAGAAAAATTATTAATAATCAATATCATGGGACACTCAGAGATCTTCCCTTCTTTCTTAGTTCCCCTTCCCCCTCCACACAAAGGCAAGCTCTCCTTGAGAGATTCTATTATCTTATCTAGGTCACAACCCCAGGTTCACAAAAGGAGCCTTAGGTGGAGACAGATTCTTAATAAACCATGCCTAGATGAAACTATTTTGCCCTTACCAGCTTGAGTGGGGGTCTTACATTCCTTTCTCTAATGTCATCCTTGGACTTTATTTTAATATAACCCACCTTCAAGCCATGTCAACCAATTAGATTTGAATAATGCTAACCAATTAGATTTGTTTGGTGTGTGATGGACCTCCTATAGTAGAAGGGTATATGAACCTAGACCCGACCATGAGGAGTTCTTTGATCTGAGAGATGGCCATAGATCTGCCTCTTATCAAAAAGGGATAAAAAAAAAAAACGTTGACAGGCATTCATGTGCTCTCTTGGGACCATGAGAAGATAAGGAAATGGTTGGTCAATCCCTTACCAGTAGAAATGGTTAAACTGATAATAAGCTTACCCCAAACTTGTGTTTATAGTAATTATTTTAATTGTCACACATGTAAGTAGAATCATAAAATAATTATACCATTTCATTAAGTATTTTCTTATAGAGTGCCTACTTACATTCAAGATTAGAACTGGTATGAAACTGACATGAGGGTTTAAGGGAAGGAAGGAAAGTGGTGTGGTTCTGAACTTCCATCCCAGTTTTCCTCCTCATGGGGGCTGTTGTGATCTCAGAGTCCATGAAATGGAGAGAGAGAAAGTTAGACAACTCACCTCTAGTGTTGTGACCATAAATATAATAGATAGATTTGTAGAAACTCAATGATGGAGGTGATAATAATAATTTACTTTCATATTATACTTTATGGTAGACAACAGATTTTCACATATAGTATCTTTATCAACAAAGTTATGTGGGTGAGGTAGTGCAAATATATATACATATATGTGTGTACATGTATATATACACATACATACATACATATAAACATAAGATAACTAAGACTTAGAATGGTTGGGTTAACAACATGCTTAGAAACAGAATGGTATAGTGGAGGGAATCAAGACTTCTTTCTAAATGATGGTTTGGAATCACAAAATCAGAGGTAAGATAATGGATTTAGGGTTGGAAAAGGACCTTTAGTGGGTTGTCAATTTGAATTGCATAATTTTCCAGATGAGAAAACTGAGGCCTTGAGAGGTGAAGTGACCTTGCCCAGGGTTACACACTCAGTAAATATCCAAGGTGGAATTTGAACTGAAATCTGACTTCACTCTATAAATTACACCGTGCTGCTTCTCAGAGTAACAGGGTTGATTTCCTAAGCCCTTTCCTTTATGTTGTATTTTACTGTATTGGATCTCAAATTCCTTTATAGACTGATTTTTTTTTCTTTTTTCTTTTTTTTTTTTTTGGTGAGGCAATTGGGGTTAAGTGACTTACCCAAGGTCACACAGCTAGTAAGTGTCAAGTGCCTGAGGCCGGATTTGAACTCAGGTCCTCTCAACTCCCAGGCCAGTGTTCTATCCACAGCACCACCTAGCTGCCCCTATAGATTGATTTAAAAAAAACAAACAAACATATTTTTGCATTAGTCATGTTGTGAAAGAAGAATCAGAACACAAGGGAAAAACCTCAATAAAGAAAAAAAACACACCAAAAAGTAGAAACTGTATGGTTCAATCAATATTCAGAATCCACAGTTCTTCTGGATGTAGAAAATATTTTCCATCATGAGTTCTTTGAAATTGTCTTGGATCATTGAGAGGAGCCAAGTCTATCATAGTTGATTATCATATAATGTTGCTGTTACTGTGTACAGTGTTCTAGTTCTGCTCACTTCACTCGGCATCAATTCATGTAAGTCTTTCCAGGTTTTTCTGAAATCTGCCTGCTCATCATTTCTTACAGCACAATAGTATTCCATTACATTTATATACCACAACTTGTTCAGCCATTCCCCAATTGATGGGCATTCCCTTGATTTCCAGTTCTTTGCCGCCACAGAGAGAGCTGCTATAAATATTTTTGTACATGTGGTTCCTTTTCCATTTTCTATGATCTCTTTGGGATACAGACCTAGTAGTGGTATTACTGGGTCAAAGGGTATGCACATATAGACAGATTTGATGGACTTTTAGTACCAGACAAGGTTAGTTCCAATAGGTTAGGAGAGTAGTGTGCTGAGAGGCTGTCATTTCTCTTCTTTGAACCCTTCGCTCCTTTCATCCTTTGATCTACCTTATTGTGGATGCTCTTTAGGTGCAGTTATATTCCCAGCAGCTTTCTACATGGACACTCTTAGTCCGCAGACTAGAATGTATTACATTCACATTCAAAAAGATTCATCTGTCCTGCTTATGCTTCTTGAGAGAGTGAGTCTAGGGGAAGGAAGGTAATCAGTCAACGCTAGAAGGGTTCTATGACCAGTGGAGATATGCTTACTGTTTTTAAGTACCAAATGGCCATAGATTTCTTGCAGTTTTTTTATTTGCACCATGACAACATAATAGGAAATAGGTGTTAACCATATAGATACCTCCTGGGATTTCACTAGTAAAATTATGTGGTTTGGGGGCGCCAGTGGTTTAAAGCACCGGCCCTGGATTCAGGAGTACCTGAGTTCAAACCCGGCCTCAGACACTTGACACTTACTAGCTGTGTGACCCTGGGCAAGTCACTTAACCCCCATTGCCTAAAAAAAAAAAAAAAAAATTATGTGGTTTGGTGGTAGAATGGAAAGAATACTATGTTGGAAATCAAAAGACCTGGCTTTGGTGGGGCCTTCTCACCACTGACTAACTATATTATCTTCAGCAACTAATAGCTCATTGAACTACAGTTTTAGCATCTGTAAAATGAGCATGAAAATCAAATAAGATTTTTTGGGTAAGGGTGATGAGGTATAAACATACTGGAAAGGCAGTAAAGGAACAAGTTATGAAGGACTTTTAAATACCAAACACATGGTTGACATAGTCAGACCTGAATATGATAAAATCCTGGAGTACAGTCTGTTAGGGAATTATGAGATGTGTGCCCTCCTTAAATGGAGGATGATCACAACTTACAAACAATTATGTTTAAACAAGGTGTATACAGAATAAACTGGAAATAATACCAGAGGGAAGACGCTAAGTTTAAGGAATACTGGGAAAGGAGTCTTACATAAGGGGAGACTTTAGCTAAGATTTGAAAAGAAGCCAGGAGGCAGAAGGTAGAGCATTTCAGGCATGAAGTTCATCCACTGGAAACACTTGGAGTTCGAGGAGTATATCCTGTCAGAGTATATAATGGGAATAAGGTGTAAAAGACTGAAAAGCTAGTGAGAGACCAATTTGAAAGGCTTTGAATATTAATCAGAGGATTTATATTTGATCTTAAGAGTTTATTGAGTAGCCCCTGGATTCAGGAGGACCTGAGTTCAAATCTGGTCTCAGATACTTGACCCTTACTAGCTGTGTGACCTTGGGCAAGTCACTTAACCTTCACTGCCCTGCCCCCCCCCCAAAAAAAAGAGAGAGAGAGAAAGAGGAAGTGTTTATTGAATAGATAGAGTGACATGGTCAGAACTGTGCTTTAGGAAGATCACTTTAGCAGCCAAGTGAGGAATGGACTGGAGTGGGGAAACATTTGAGGCTGAGAGATCAACTGTCAGGCTATTATAATAGTTCAAGTGTGAAGTAATGAGGGCTAAAGAAAAATAAAAGTGAGGATAATAAAGGGGACAATCTGCTGGAGAAGATAGTATGGAATAAGATCACTTATACATGTTGGAGGGGTTTGCCTTGGAAAGAAGAAGGGTGATCTCTTCATGTGAGAAAGAGATGCAGGAAGAGATAGTAGCAGAAAGCAACTAAATTATGTGAGATGAAGAGGAGGGGTAAAGAGGTAGCTCTTAGCAAAAAATTCCTCCACGTTTTTGTTGAACTATGAGTTAAGATTCTTAATTGAGAGAATTGGATGAGGAAGAGCTATAAGAGGTTTAAAGAGATATTAAGAAGTTTGGAAAAAAATGCTATAGGGAATTAATTAGGGGGAGGTGTAAAAAGATTACCTTGGGGGCAGCTTGGTGGTACAGTGGATAAAGCACCAGCCCTGGATTCAGGAGGATCTGAGCTCAAATCTGGACTCAGACACTTGCCACTTACTAGCGTGTGACCCTGGGCAAGTCACTTAACCCTCATTGTCCTGAAAGAAAAAAAAAACAACCCACAATAAAAAGATTGCCTTGCTGCAGTCAAGGCCCAGTTCAGATTATGTAACATAAACTTCTAGTGGTTCCGGTTAGACATAATTTCATAATTTTTCCCCAGCTTCCTTTAGTTATATGTATGTAGGAGAAAAGCAAAATTCAAGTTGAGGTTTGGTGTGGCAAGATCTTAAATAGGATAAGGAGGCAAGGAACTTGAAAGGATAATGCAGAATTGAGTTGGTTTAAGTGACCAAGATGGGGAAGAGGGAAGGTACAGTCAGTATGGTGACGATGTGGGGAAAAAAACAGAAATGGAAGTACTGGAGATCACAATGAGGACAAAAGGAACAGGGTTTGGGCTTCCAAAACAGAATGAAAGATGAAATGAAAACAGTTTGTGATCAGATCAAGTAATTACAGAGTTCATAGTTGAAGTGGGTGGAGGAACAGGGCATGCATGGGGAGTGATCAAGTTGAGGAGCTGGAAGGTAAAGTAGTTCAATATGTAGGTTGGACTCCTCTATTATGAAGATAGGAGTTAGGGAGATGAGGAGACAACAGCTTCTAAAATATTGATTAGGTGCTACATATGTATAAGTAAAGCTTAACGGAGGAAAGATGATTGAGTCATGAAGATAAAAGAAAGCGTGGAAGGGTCAATGTGGAGCGTGGAGTATTACAATTTTCCTACCACTACTGGAGAAGAGGGAGGTAGGAGTGAAGGTGCAACCAGTTCTGGAAAGTATGGCCAAGGAAACTATGTCATCAGGAGATCAGTGAACCAAGTAAGCCTAAGTCTCACTAAAAGGGTGATTAAAAAAAAATTGTAGCTAGATCTAGGGTTCTCAGTTGATTGATTGTAAAGTATTGATAATACTCATCTCCACAGTGGAAAAGTCAGGTATTGGCATAAAAGTCTGGCATAAAATGATGGGGGTTTTCAAATCACATGACCTGGGTTCAGATCTTGATCTTTTAACTTACTAGCTCTGTTGCTTAGAATAATTCACTTTTTGATGAAAAGGAGCTGTGTAAGAAATGAATTCCTCTAAAATATTATCTCATTTTATCCTCACAGCAACTCAGTTAGGTAAATGCTATGATTATCCCCCCCCTTTTTTTTTTAACATAAGAAGAAGCTGATATAGACTAAGGTTAAATGACTTGTCCAGGATCACACAGCTAGCTTATTCAGTGTCTGAAGTGGGGTTTTTAAACTTGCTCTAAGTCCAGTGCTCTATCCAGCTGCCTTGATAAGAATAATTAGAATTTATTTAGTACTTTAAGGTTTCCATGGCGCTTCACATATATTATTTTCTCCTCACAACAACTCTGTAAAACAAATGCTGTTATTAGCCTTATTTTATAGCTGAGGTAACTGAAGCTGGAAGAATTTTAGTCACTTGCCTATGATCACATAGTGAGTGCCTCAGGCAAGATTCAAATTCCCATCTTCCTAACTTCCTAATCCAGCCCTCTATCTAATATACTGCCCAAATGCCTAATTTACACTTAATTCTTATTAGGAAAAGGAGTTAAATGTGTTTTCTTGCAAAAATGAGAAAAGATGACTTAAAAATCAAAAGTTCCATATATTATAATGTTTGTCATTGCAGTAATAGAATATATAGGTATAGATTATTCAAGACATTGAATTATTCTGTTCTTTAGTTACTAATCTGAAGTGTGGACCTTTATTGCTATTAAAATTGGAATAAACCTTATTCAAGAGATGGTCTATCAAATGGATACTTTTCTCTTGTATTGTGGGTGGTCTGCCTAATGATGTGTTATTCTCTTCATGTTCTGTATATTCTCGAATAGATGGTGGTAGAGCCATCTCATTCTGCACTAGGTGATAGGGAGGTATTTATTTCTGTCTCTCACTGTTACTCTTATTCTAGTTTCACTTTTCTTAAAATTTACTGCTGTTCATCTAATATTTATAAATTTAAATGATTGTATACAAAAGCTCATGATTTAAAAATGTGTTTTAAAAAGAAAAAGCTGAGAGGAGAAAGGGTTAAAACTAAAACTCAGAATGAAGGAGACATTCATCATGGACTTTGTTAAAACAACAAGATATGAGGGATTTCAAACAGATTCCTATTGGCATGTACTTGTGTGGCTTTTGGACATGGTTAAACGTTCAGTTAATATATCACTTCTGAAAGTCTTTTGTAAGAAAAAGAATTTTCTAATCTGTGATTAAGTTCTTGCTTTGGAGAAACTAGTATGAAGCAGGTCTTTTCTCGTCCTCATTATCAGTTTGTTATATTTTTAAAAGGATTTTGTTTGAAGTAAAACTATCCAGTCATTTTTCTGGTGCTTTAAAAAAAAGCTGATTAGCTGTTTTGAGCAAACAAAGAGGGAAGATGTCCTTCTGCTTATAATTTTAGTTAGGTGTGTGTGATTAAATGGCTTGCTTTGTATACAAGACATGATAATCTTTCTCAGGATTGTACATGTTGTGATCCTTCTCTTGAATCTATTAATATTTTGCTTTTGTGCTTCAGCAACTGTCTGGATTCCTCTTTTTTTTTTTTTTTTAGTGAGGCAATTGGGGTTAAGTGACTTGCCCAGGGTCACACAGCTAGTTAAGTATTAAGTGTCTGAGGCCGGATTTGAACTCAGGTACTCCTGACTCCAGGGCTGGTGCTCTATCCACTGCGCCATCTAGCTGCCCTAGATTCCTCTTATTTAAATACATTGTGCAAAAAAAGGACAACATCAGTTTTCCCTTTAATAAGAGTAACTGCCCTATGACATTATGATAAGTCAAATTATCTTTATACTGCAGTATTACTTTTATCAATTTAATTGGTTCCCTCTTTATTGCTAAGTTTGATTCAGATTCGTCCTTAGAATTTTCAACTTGTCAGTGGACATACTCTATTCTACTTTGGGTAGCCACTTACCTTTCCCTTCCAGTTTTGACCTCTTTTCTGTCCATTTCCCATGCATGATGAATAGGACTTTTCCATTTTGATGTTTTATTAATTTACTGAGATCTTTCCTTTCCCCCTCAACTCTATTTCAATACTCAATGTCACCTTTACAGAGATTTAGAGATGTTAAATCAGTGTCAGACTTTTGCATTTAATTTACTGTAAGACCTAAGGGAACCAAAGGGAATGATTATCATCAGAATAGTATTCGTTATAAGACAAATTGGCTGCAGAAAAATTGCAATTTATTCTATAAAATGTTTAGAACCATTGTCAGTTGAATATTGGAACCCAAATATTGCCTGTTTGTGAGAAATTACTGAAAGGTTTTCATGATATATCATTTCAAATTATACCAATCCATTTAAATCTTCTGAATGTAATTTGAATTCCAAAGCCTATTTGCAGAGGACTCTGTCCTTATTGGCATAGATCAATATCCCATTCCTTCATGAGGGGCAAGGCAAGACAGACTTAGCAAGAGCAGGAGAGGAGAGAGACTTGGTCTCTTCAGTCTCTTGGGGCTTGGGCCTGGCCAGGGGGGTGTGGGGGGGTGTGGGGGGGATGATATTCAATTTCTAGAGACAAGATGCACAATGCCACAGCTGTTCTTCAGACCATGAAGGGAGAAACACTCTAGGAAAAAGCTTGCTACCCTAGACACTTTCAGCATTTTCCTTTGAGTGAAGTCTGGGACTCTTGATTGAGTTGAGCTACCTCACTCCCAATAGGAGATCCCCTTCAATCTGTACTATATGTTAAATATTCTCATATGTATATTTTCTTGAATTTCTGTTTTGTTTTTAACTTGTATAAATAGGTTTAGTTGCTATTTCCTTATATGCTCATTATGGGACTGGCATTTGGTGGGAAGGGAGTGGTATATAACTTGGGGCCCTCCTTCCCCATCATGGAACAGCAGTTAGGAGTTTAACTTGAACTTTAAAGTTGCTTTCCCTAAACTAACAATATTTAAGGGAGCAGGTAGATATAATTCTAGTCTGAGATTCCCTCTCTCTGGGGAAAGCAGAGGGGCCAGCTCCTGGTTCCAACTGCCTACTTCCTTTCCCAGCAGGAATTAAAGTCTCCCTTGGAGAAGAATAGGGGGAAGAGACACTAGAGATATTTCTATTCTGGTCTCCCTGTGAGCCACAGACTTCAGCCCCTCTTGCAAAAGAATATGCAGTTATATGGATTTGATACCCTACTGGTCAAATCCTATTCCCAGAAATGTTGCAGCTTCTAATATGAATAGTTTCTCTGATTTATAAATTCAGTTGATATTAGTTCTTTCCTTCTATGTTCTAATGTAAGCATGACAAAGGTGATTGACTTATTTAATTTTAGATGCTCTGGGGATTCTTGATTAAATGATTTAATTTAATGTGTTTCCTTCTTATTTTAGTGTTGTAGGTCAGACAACAGTAGAGTTCTAAGTTCAAAGGATCAACCTTAATTTATTTTGGTTATACTAGAATTTTGTTGCACAGAATATTTCTTGAAATAAATGGACCTTTGGTTTATACTTGAAAATATGAAGTTATGCAGATTTTAAAAATCAATCAATGAACATACAATACTTGTGTAACTATTTTTATCATATTGTGATAAATATGAAGGTATACTATATGACTCCTCAATTTTCATTGGGAAGACATAGGAAGAGGAAGATAAGTGAAAATATAAAGTAGTATGTGATGATGACAAATTGATGATATTGGCAGTAAGTGCTACTGAGTTAGAAAGGAAAGAGAGATCACTTGGCAGGAAGTTTTCATAGAGAAGGTGAGTCAAGCTTTGAGCTGAGTTGAAGGAAAGGAAGGATTCAGATTAGTGAAGAAGAGGGAGGGAAGAGGCAAATGCTTATATAGTGGTTGGGCAGGTAGGCAATAACACTGAAAGATACAGAGGTACAGTGAAGTCAGTCAGTCTGGTTGCAGCAATAAGTTTGATAGCAGGAAGATCAGGTGATAAGTTGGATACAGATGTACAGTTAAATTGGAGTCAGATTACTGAGTGTCTTGAATACCAGGAGATTTTGGGATTTGGGAACTTTTTTCTCTGTGTATATGGGTGCCAGTGAAATCTTTTGATAAGAGAGTGACACTGTTACTCTGGTTGTGGTATATTGATAGATAGGAGGAGAGTTAGATGGCTTTTTCAATAATTAAGGTTGTGAAATGATCAGGATGGTGTATTAAAATAGTAGTAGTGGCTATTTTCACTGTTAGTGGTGTTGAGTTTAACAGGGACATATTCAAATCAACAACTTGTAGTTTTAAACATGTCTCAAACACACATGTCAGAAGCCTCCACTCTATTCTAGTGACCCTCTTCATTAAACTATCAATCCTTACCACCATCATACTAGAGTTCTTTAGGGGGGGGTTAGACTTGTCTAGCCTGATATGGACCCTCTTTTCTTTCCACACTCATTTGGTGACTGTACCAGCTCCTGTGGATCGAATTAACATCTCTATTCAGATGACTCATAAATCTGGATATCCAGTCCCA
The DNA here is from genome assembly GCF_019393635.1 of Dromiciops gliroides. NCBI lineage: Eukaryota > Metazoa > Chordata > Mammalia > Microbiotheria > Microbiotheriidae > Dromiciops > Dromiciops gliroides. The sequence continues at coordinate 516,427,508 of NC_057862.1, forward strand.
GTCTGGAGCCTTAGTCCCACATCTTTAACTGCTTTTTTTTTTCCTTTGGACATTTAAAATTGGATGTTTCCAAGTTACCTTAAACTCAGCATATCCTTACCAGAACTCATTATTCGCCATCTCTCAAACCCACCACTCTACCACTTTTCTCCATTTCTGGTGAGACATCATCATACTTCTAGTCTGCGAAGTTTATAACTTCAGTATCATTGTTGAATCTTTACTCTCACTCACTCCACAGGTTCAGCTGCCAAATCTTGGCATTTTAACCTTTACAAAATCTCTTGAATATGATCTCTTTATTCACATAAATACCACCCTAGTTTAGGTCTTTATCATCTCTAGATTCAGTGTTCTCCTGAGTGGTCTTCCTGCCTCCTCAGATCTCATCTCTCTTCAATCTTCCTTCCTCCCCTACCCCCCCACCCCAACCAGGCCTTCCAATATCAGTTTACATAAATGCAAATATGACAATGTCCTCCTTACTAAATAAACTTCACTGGCTCCCTACTGACTGTAAGATGATAAGCTCCTTTCTCTGGCAGTTGGAGCCCTTCACAATCTGGCCCCAACCTCTCTTTTTAGCTTCATTCTACATCACTTACCTTCCTTCACTTTATACATAGTATAGCTAAACACCTTCTGTCCTTACACTCTGACTCTTGCACTATCCATCCTCAGTGCCTAAAATGCCCCTATACACCTCCACCTCAAGAATCACTGACTTCCTGCAGACCTCAGCCCAAGTATCACCTTTAATAAGAAGCCCTTCCTCATCCCCCAAACTGCAAGTACCTTTTTGCCCTCCCTAACTGCCTTGTATTTATTCTTTATTTAGAGAGACACATTCGTGCAGAGGAAAGAGTATTGGATTTGAAGTCAGAGAAATTAGGTTTAAATCCTGGCTGTGCCATTTCCTAGCTGTGACCTTAGGCAAGTCACATACTTTCTCCTGGGTCCCAGTTACCTCATTTGTAAAATAATGGGGTTGGACTACATCAGTGATCTCTAAATCAAATAGAAACAGATCCCTGCAGATCACACATTGACTTAGAAAACCACATATATTCATTAAAATCAATATTATCTATGTGGCATTATATTTTTAATTTCTTTTGTTAACATTTCCAATAACATTTTAATATAGGTCAGGCCAAGTCAGGGCCTGAAGCTGACTGACTAAACTCCTGAGGCCTCCTTCTAGCTCTAAATCTATGATTGAATGATTTACTTATGTGTATGTACATGTTGGCTTTCCCTATGGAATGTAAGCTCCTTGAGAATGGGGATGTCAATTTTTGCCCTTGTATTCCTAGTGCCAGTTATTGAGTCTAATGCATTTGTTATGAGCTGCTAAGAAAACTATATCTGTGCTTCTTAGAAATCAGTGGCTATTAATATGTGTGCAAAAAGATGCCCAAGTAATCTTTATTTTGTGCTTATTTGATTTTTTATATTTACATAGAATTGAAGCCATGGTGAGTCAGTACATCACATAGGAATTTAGGAGACAGGCAAATGAAGATGCTAAGGAGGAAACTTGTAGGAAAGAAAGCGAGGGTCTGAAGCTAAGTGAGATGTGAATAAGGTAGAGATGCAGAAACTCTTTAGATGTGAGAACAAGACTGGGATTGATGAGTTTTTTAAAAAATCTTAAGCACCTCCCATGTGTAAAGTACTAGGTGCTAGATAGGGAAGACGTAAGAATTAGATAGGACATGATCCCTGCCTCATAATGACTACAGTTTATTGGGGGGGATATGTCATAAGAACAACTACCTTTGGTACAAAATTTGACAAGATAAGAGAGATTTCAGCAACTTGGGGAAGGGGAGGGCAGACATTTGTGTCTCCCCTGTGTCCAGTTATCTTTTTTAGGTAGATGACTCCCAGTTTTATCTATCTACTCATGGTTTCTCTCCTGAGATTCAGTCCTCTAGACACCTCAAACTCAACATATCCAGAAGAAAATCTTTCCACCCAAACTCTAAGCCTGACTTTCCTTTCTTTTAAGGTACCACTTCCTTGTAGTCACTTAGCTTTGCAACCTCAAAGCCATCTTGATTTCTCACTCCCCCTTACCCCCCAGATCCTGTTAGTTGCAAAGTCTTGTAGATCGATCTTGTCTTCACAACATCTCTTATGCACATTCCTTTCTTTCTACCCACATGATCGTCTGTTGCAGGGCTGCATCATCTTTATTGCTATAGTCTTCTTTCCTTTCCAGATTATCATCCATATAGTTAAGAAGTTGATGTTCTGAAGCATAGATCTGACCATGTCACTGCCCAACTAAAGAAAATTAAATGATTCTTTATTGGCTCTAGGAAAAATACAAACACATTGTTTGACTTTTAAAGTCCTTTACAACCTAGCACTTGTCTGCTTTTTCAGGTACATATTAGTTTTGCTTAAGTATTCCATAGTCTAGCCAAATTTAAAACTAATTGCTATTGCTCACACTCAGCATTCTATCACATCTCTATGCCTTTGCAAAAGTATCCCTTTGCTTCATTCGAATTGTAGCTCAAATGTTGTCTTATCTGTAAAATGAGGGGGTTGGACTCAATAACCTCTTATTCTCTCTGCTCTACTACTCTACCTTTTCCCTTTCACATTACCTTGTATTTACATTGTATTGCATATATTCTCTATTTACTTATATATATATTTACTATATATATTGCAGGTTCAGAGAATGACTTTCTCCTTGTGTAACCTTATGTAAGGTCAGGGTGACTGTGTGATAAACTGCATTAGGCAACAATTATACCTGCTCCCACTTCTTTCTACTCCTAGTTCGTTCAGTCAAGCACTATGTTCTGATATTTACTTGTTAACAAAAACATAAAAATCTTTCTCAATTAATTATTTAATTGAATCCCCACCCCGATTTATTAATAGACCAGAAAAACAATTTATACCATAAGATTTCTCTCCTTTCTTTGCCTCAAGCTCCTTGACCTCCTAGGCTTAAAATTTTTAATACACTTTATTCCAGCAGCATATATTCTCTAAATGGTCCATTATATCTACCTCTTAGCCACAGGAAATTTAGACTGTACCAAGTGCTCTTATTACCTAGGTTTTATTTAACTTTTTTTTTTTCTTTTCAGTGAGGTGATCAGAGTTAAGTGACTTGCCCAGAGTCACACAGCTAGTAAGTGTTAAGTGTCCAACGTTGGGTTTGAACTCAGGTCCTCCTGAATCCAGGGCCGGTGCTTTATCTACTGCACCACCTAGCTGCCCCCAGTCTTCCATTTTATTTTCCATTTTTAGACTTTCTCCTAGGAAATAAAATAATTATTTTTCCGTGTTTGAATTGTAATTATATACAAAGTCTACTCTTTAAGAATGCTTAAACATAACAGCGTACTGTCAGAGAACTAAAGTTCATTTTAACTATCCCAAACATTGAAACAAAATAGTTTCAGTTTTTATTGACTCTGTCCATGTAATACTATTTTATAGCACTTTTCTCCCTCATTTATAAAACCCTTGGGGCTAATTCTTTCTAATCCTCTGTTCTTTTCAATATTTGGCCAGTAGTATGGAAGGTCCAAGCCAATGCATTGTTCTATCTTATTTCTTGGAATGAGATGAACATATTTTGGCCAAGGGGGTCGAAGTAGGAGATGGTGAGTTATTTATCTGTAATTTTTTTTCAGTTTTTCAGTTTTCCAAAATTGGAATTCTGTTGTTTAATGTTGGCAAATTAAGATACCCATTTTAGTGAGGTACCTATTGAAATAAATCATCACAAGTATAAACTTTTTGGTTGAAAAACACAGGACTATTTTTTATTTTGTTGTTTTTTAATTTAATTTAATTTTTACTGTTTTTCTTATCTCCTCTTCCTCCCCACCACCATCCAATTAAATTGGTTAGCCTAAGTCAGTAAGCTGCACAAGGGGTGCATACCCATGGGTACTCTGAAGGCAGTATTCATAAATACAGGATTTCAAAGACTCTCCCTACATCCTGCAAGTGTCATTCCTTGCAAGAGCTTTGCTTTGTTCCTTTTGAAATGGAGCAACAGAATTCTTTTAGGTCAAATACCTTCTATGTTTTTGAGGAGGAACTAATTTTCATTTCCCCAAAGACATGAACCTTTGTGGATTCCATACTGTTTTTTACCAACTTTTGGAATGCAGTTGCTTCTGGTGAAGTGAAAGGGATTTGATTTGACCAGTTCCTATGACTCGATTAGACTCTGTCACTATATTTGAGAGCTAACTCTTCTTCCCCACCTATCTTCAACCTAACCCTCCATCTCTATTTTTAACCATTTATTATTGGAATTTTTCCTAGCCCTTCTATTGTGTTGCTTCTGTTCCAGTAAAACATTTTCAAATTGTTCAATTTATAGTTGAACCAAAGGTCTTAATACAGGACAGAGCAGAGATAACTTTTGTTCTAGGTAGAATATGGGAATGAATATATAGAGTTTCAAACTTATCAATTAAGATATTGGCTAGGTTCCATTGTATATCACAGACTAATAAAGTATGTTGAAGCCCTTCTCTATTATTAGACAAAGTAAATTTTTGAGGAGAAAAGGGCTGGCAGTAAAGTTCTGGGAATTTAATAGGATTCAAGGTGTCCTTGGAAAGAGGATGCATTTCTTTTTTAAAAAATATTATTTATTTTTTATATTCTTTTTAAATTTTGAGTTCCTAATTCTCTCCCTCCCTTCCACTCCTTCCTCCATTCAACTGAGAAGGCTAGCACTATGATGGCAATTATACATGTGAAACAATTACAAACAGTTACACATGTGAAATCATACAAAACATTTCCATATGGTAGCCACATTGCAAAAGAAGCAAAAAAAAAAAAAGCAAGAAAAGTCTGCCTCAATTTGCACTCAGAGTTCATTAGTTCTCTCTCTCGAGGTAGATAGCATTTTTTCATCGTGAGTCCTTTGGAATTGCCTTGGATCATTGTATTGATAAGAATAGCCAAGTCTTTCATAGTTGATCATAATTACAACATTCCTGTTTCTGAGCACAATGATCTCCCAGTTCTTCTCACTTAACGTTGTATCAATTCATATATAACACAACAGTACTCTACCACAATCATATCCCACAACTTGTTCAGCCATTCCCCAATTGATGAGCAAAAAAGGGATGCATTTTTATAATCTTGATATATAGTCAACTGACAAAAAGGGGGAAATACTAGGATTTGAAAAATGTTCAAAAGGGAAAATTAATTCTTAGAAGGTTCAGTAGACCAGTTTGACCATGGAGATGACCATAAAATTTGCCTCTACTTAATGATTGTTAGTTAAATTTCATGAAAGGTGCTGACAAAGATATTATCAAACAAACCCCCAGAGCCAGCTGTGAAAAGTAGGATGAAAAAGCCTGATGCTTAGAACAGTGACTCCTCACCACCCCTGACCCAGAGGTGAACAGAGCCCAATTGTAACATAAAGTTCAAAGTCAAGAAATAGACTAGAAAAATGAGCAAGCAACAATCATTTAACCTGACCATTAGAAGCTACTGTTGTGACAGGGAAGCCCAAGGCAAACTCAGAAGACAAGAACAGGAAAACATCTACAAGCAAAACCTTAAAAGGGAAAAAACATAGATTAGACACAAGTCCAACAGGAATTCCTAGAAAAGGGGAGCAAAAAAAGGTTTTAAAAATCAAAGAGGGGCAGCTAGGTGGTGCAGTGGATAGAGCACTGGCCCTGGAGTCAGGAGTACTTGAGTTCAAATCTGGCCTCAGACACTTAACACTTACTAGCTGTGTGACCCTGGGCAAGTCACTTAACCCCAATTGCCTCACCAAAAAAAAAACCCAAAACAAACAAACAAAAATCAAAGAACAGTAGAGGAAAAATAGGAAAAGGAATGAGAGTGATGCAAGAAATTTATGGAGAGAATTAACATCTTGTAAAAGAGATACAAAAATTACTGACGAACATAACTCCTTAAAAAGCAGAATTGGCCAAATGGTAAAAAAAAAAAAAAAGATATAACAATAAATTGATGAAAATAACTCCTTTAAAAACAAAATTAGTGAAATGGGAAAAAAGGTTAAAAAATCTCACCAAAGAAAATAATTCTTTAAAAATTGCAGTTGTGGGGCAGCTAGGTGGCACAGTGGATAAAGCACTGGCCCTGGATTCAGGAGTACCTGAGTTCAAATCCGGCCTCATACACTTGATGCTTACTAGCTGTGTGACCTTGGGCAAGTCACTTAACCCCTTTTGCCCCAGCCCCCCCCCCAAAATTGCAGTTGTACAAGTGGGAACTAATGACTCCATAAGACATCAAGAAACAATAAAACAAAGTCAAAAGAAAGGGGGAGGGGCAACTAGGTGGTACAGTGGATAAAGCACTGGCCCTGGATTCAGGAGGACCTGAGTTCAAATCTTACCTAAGACACTTGATATGCTGTGTGACCCTGGGCAAGTCACTTAAGCCTTGTTGCCCCACAAAAAAAGGGGGGGAGCCAAGAAATAGAAGAAAATGTGAAATGTGTCATTGGAAAAACAATTGACCTAGACAATAGATCAAGGAGCAATAACTTAAGTACTACTATGCTACCTGAAACCATGATATAAAAAAGAGCCTAGCCTTCAAGAAATCATAATGGAAAACTGCCCTGACATCTTAAAATCAGAGGGCAAAATAAATTTGAAAGAATGCATCAGTCACCCCCTGAAAGAGATCCCGAAATGAAAACTACCAGGAATATTAAAACCAAATTTCAGAGTTCCATGGTCCAGGAGAAAATACTTTAAATACCATGGAGCTGCAATCAGGATCACAAAAGATATAACAGCTACCACAATAAAGGAGGCAACGAGGTGATACAGTGGATAGAGCACCAGGCCTGGAGTCAAAAAGACCTGAATTCAAATATATCATTGGATACTTACTACCTGTGTGCTCCTGAACAAGTTACTTAACCTGGTTTGCTTCAGTTTCATCATCTGTAAAATGAGCTGGAGAAGGAAATGGCAAACAGTTGTATTATCTTTGTGAAGAAAAACCCAAATGAGGCCATGAAGAGTTGGACATGACTCAACAGCAACAGCAACAACACAGTAAAGAAGTCAAGGGTTTGAATTTGATGTTCCAGAAGGCAAAGGAATAATCTACCCAGCAAAACTGAGTATAACATAGGAAAAAATGGATACTTCATGAAATAAATACTTACAAGCATTCCTGATGAAAAGACCAGAGCTACATAGAAAAATTTGGCATTCAATTTTAGACTCAAGAGAAGTATAAAAAGGTAAACATGAAAGAGAAATTATATGGGACTCCAATAAGGTTAAACTGTTTATATCCTATATGGGAATATGATATATGTAACTCCTAAGAACTTTATTATTATTAAGATAGTTAAAAGGGCTCTTTCTAGACAGAGTACATGGGTGTGAGTTGATTATGTTGGGATGATCTTAAAAAAGAATTGAAGGGCATGAAAAAGGCATGCACTGGGAGAAGGGGGAAGGGAACTAAAAGAAAAAGGGGATGGTGATAAGAGGGTGGTCAAATTAAGCAAAGCAGTTGTCAAAAGCAAACCACACTTTTTAGGAGGGTCAGGGTTAAAGAGAGAGATAAAAGGATAAACAGGAGAAAATAGAATGGAGGGAAATAAGTTAATAATCATGAATATAAATGGGATGAACTCACCCCTTAAAATGGAAGTGGATAGCAAAATGTATTAGAAACCAAAAATCCAACACTATGTTGTTACTAGAGTCTTCTCTTAGACGGAAAGAGGACCTTGGTTGTTGCTGTGGCCGTAGTAGAAAGAAGGGCAACCTAAATTCCCAGGATTGGGGATCAGTTACAAATATGTACTGAAAGATTCTGTAATGACTGAATAAACTGATATATGATTATACTAGAATATAATTATGCCATTGAGAAATTACTAAGAGGATAGCTTGAGAGAAACCTTGTGTGAAGTGATGCAGAGTAAAGTGAGCAGGATGAGGAGAACAATTTATAGACTAATAACTTGTAAAGAAAAACATCTTTGGAATATCTAAGGATTCTGATCAACAAAATGACCAACTACAATTCCAGAGGAATGATGATGAAACCAACTGCTGACAGAGGTCATAGACTCAGAATAAGGCATGCATTTTTTTATATGGCTAATGTGGGAATTGGTTTTGTTTGACAATACATATTTATTGCAAATTTTTCTTTTCTTTTTTTTCTTTTAAATAGGTGGGAGGGGAAGAAATCAATGCCTATTGATTGAAATTTCTTTTAAATAGGTGGGAGGGAGAGAAAATAAATGTGTCTTAATTGAAAAAAGAAAAAAATAAAGTAATTTAGAAATTATTTCATTTGCTAGATGAGACATATAAGATAAAGAAAGACCAAATACCTTGTCTAACAACATTTCTTTTTTTGGTGAGGCAATTGGGGTTAAGTGACTTGCCCAGGGTCACACAGCTAGTAAGTGTTAAGTGTCTGAGGTTGGATTTGAATTCAGGTACTTCTGAATCCAGGGCTAGTGCTCTATCCACTGCGCTACCTAGCTACCCCGTCTTACAACATTTCAAGAAATGCCTGAGCTGGAGTTGAATTCCTTAATTATGATACTGTTTTTAATTTATTCCTTGCTTAATTGTTCAACAGGGATAGGGATAGAGATAGGGATCTGGATAGGGCTAGGGAAAGGGCTAGGGATAGGAAAAGGGATAGGGATAGGAATTGGAGCTGTGATTTCACTGAAACTCCTTCTACCAGTAGATGTAGGCACCTCCTCTGCATTTTGTAGTCTTTGAGAATTAGCTTAAGTACTAAGTAGTTAAATGACTTGTACAGGTTCACATACCCCGTAAGTGTCAGAGGCAATACCGAAATCCAGATCTTCCTGGTTTTAAGACCATTTCTCTATTCAATATATCATGCTTCAGTGCTCATATTTTACCTTTTTCATTCATAGTACATTGTTTAAGAGATATTTGTGGGGTTTTTTGTTTTTTTACTTTTTGTGGGGCAGTGAGGGTTAAGTGACTTGCCCAAGGTCACACAGCTAGTAAGTGTCAAGTGTCTGAAGCTGGATTTGAACTCAGGTCCTCCTGAATCCAAGGCCAGTGCTTTATCCACTGAGCCACCTAGCTGCCTCCCAGAGCTATGTTTTTAAAAGTGGCAAGCAAAAAAGCATCAGTTTTTTTGTTTTTTGGTGAGGCACTTGGGTTAACTGACCTTGCCTAGGTCACACAGCTAGTAAATGTTAGGTGTCTGAGGCTGATTTGAACTCAGGTCCTCTCTGACTCCAGGGTGGGTGCTCTATCCACTGCGCCACCTAGCTGCCCAAGCATCAAGCTTTAATTAAGTATTTAATATGTCGCAGGAATTGTGCTAAGAAACAGGGATACATATACAGCAAAAAGTAAAAATAGTGTATGCCCTTAAGGGGGAAGACAACACACAAAAGCAAGCCTGAAAAGTAGAGGGGGGCAGGGGTTGGGAAGGAAGGCAACAGGGTAAGGAGCATGTTTGCAGAGTCCAGAAAATGAGAAGCAGAGCTGGAGGGGGAATGGAGGATGGCTGTCTAGGCTCTCCCTAAAATGGAGACTTTTGGAGGAACTCAACTACAGGGGACAGGGATGAGGTATGATCAATGGTCAGAAGGGCAGATGAGGTATTGTGGGGAAGTCTAAAAGTCAGAAGGAGAATGGAAGGGAAAAAAGGGTAGTCAGCTTGGCTGGAGTGTACTCTACTTTGTATACTATGGTATACTTATAAGTCTAGCATAGAATCCTACAAGTATATTAAATACTCACTACCTATCAGTTCTCAGAGGAATGAACAGTTGTTAATGCTATATGTTCCGTTTGAGTTGTTAATGAGTATTTCCATTGTTTGAACTAAGTAGTGGGCATTTTTCCTCCACAAAACCCATATGGGTTAATTATAGAACAACATAGATAAATTATTTAAGTTTGCAATATGTCTATAATTGTTCATTTCAAAAATCAGATGATTCCTTTAATATACAATCTAGAATATATTTATTTTTGTTATTATGTATATACATGTATAAAAGTTTCTCGATACATTTATAGATATGTGTGTATGTATATATTATACAATACAGTGAAAAAAATGCTAAGTGCCTGCTCTGTGCCAGACACTATGTTAAATGCTGGGGATACAAATAAGAAAAAGCTTGGCCCTGCCCTCAAGGGCAGGAGATTACAATCTAATATTGGGAAGGACAACTCACAAAACAAGGTAAAAAGTGAGAAGGAGGAAATCTGGAGGAGAGAGGTTCCCCAGCCTGGAAGCATGATGGTGGTGGAGTCCAAATTATGCAGTGAAGATGATAGGAAATGAAGAGATGGTCGAGCTACTGGGCCCCCTTTAAAGGGAGACTTTAAGAGGAGTTTTTTGCCCCTCCAATCACAGGGACAGATGCTACTAATGAGGTGTGAGGTTCTAAAATTGAAAGCAGTCTTTGTGATGAGTTTAACTCATGATGAACTTATCCTGACAGGTGGGGTGGGGAAAGGGAGTTGATGCTAAACAGTGGAGATGGTGGGAAATGAAGTTGGTTTATATGTTCAGAGAGCACATTAGAAAGTATATGCAATCTGTGGGTTACTGCTGCATTCCTGCCTCTTACTTTCTGGATATTCTAAGTATGTTTGTATCCATATTTGGAATATGACATTTGTAGATAGGACCATTCAGAATTCAGGCAAGATAAGCAGATTAAGTAAACCTTGTCCAAATAGAAGGAATTTGGCTTATTCATCATAGTAATAAAACCTGACATTTATATAGATCTTTAAAGTTGTACAAAATGCTTTCATACATTATTTTATTTGTCTTTTATTTGCCGCAAGTTCTCAGACTTCTCAAATCTAACTGCCTCAAGAGTACATTCAACTGGTTCATTGCTTTGATTAATTCTACTTAGCTCAATCTAGAGGTAACTTGACATTTGCCTTACAGAGAATCCTTCAAAACTTAGACTTTTTTACATGTCCAATGTGTTTCTAGCTAGGCAGAAAGCCCTTCTGGCATGCTGCTGCAAATGGTTGGCTATTGCCCTATGCACCTTAATTATATATAACCCTTCTTAGTAATCTTATATACCCAGCTCCCGGGGGACACTGGTGGTTGTTATGATGTGTAGACAGAATGTCTAAATAAACCTCAGCCTAATTACTAGATTCTTATCAGACAGATGTAGGTCAGAAGAATGTGGAAGTGAAGTTTTCTTTTTATTTTTTGTTCAGTTGTTTTCCTGCCTTCTGTATAGTTTTTCCTTCCCATTCTTTTCCCCATCTTGGGTTTTAAATTTCCTATGAAAACAATTCCTCAATTTCTGTCTGTGATGCGATGTACTATCCTACTTAGGTTTCTCATTGACTTGGAACCAACTACTCTTTCCTCCACCCAAACACCACAACAGGGGCCCTATTTCCTTTCAAGATATTAATAGATAGAAGATCAGACAGAGAAGACTAGAAACCCTGATATCATTGACAATCAGTGTTCAACAAGAAAGCTAAAAGAAAAACTAGCCAGCAATTTTCTAGACTAAAGTATATTCCTTTCAAGAATATTCTTATGACTTTATAGAGTAAGATAACCACAGGAATAAAACACCAAATAAAGAATCTAGATTTCTGGGTGGTCCTCTTCTTTAATTTATCATTCCAGTGTGACAGCCCTTTAATTTTCCTATGTCATCTTTCTTCTATCACTACACTACTGATATTATTACTTCTCTCTTGAGTATATTGTGATGGCCATGGCTTCTCTTATTCATTTACCTGGAAGTGCTTGAACACAAAAATGAGTTGATATTCCCCATCAGAGTGTTCCATGAAAAATCAAAGCCATGATGAAAATTTAATCTATATAATAGAATGAGATGATTTAGAAAAATTAAAGAATACTAGACCCAAATATGTCTGAAAAAAGTGATCTCAAGCCTGCAAATATAGCCTCCTCTTTGACCCCAAGGTAAGAGGGAAATTTAAAAGAATATTGGCATACATGGTGACTGGCTAGTTGAGGAAAAATGTCCATCTACTAAACTCCATCATAGTATTATATTTTGCATGGGATGTATATTTATATAGGTACTTGTTTCCCATAGTAAAAAATCACCTCCATGAACCAGGGACTATTGCTTTTTTCTTTTTATATCCCAGGTACCTAGCACAGTATTCTGGCACATAGTAGGCATTTAGTGGCATAGTGGATAGATTGTAGACTTGAAGTTAAAAAGGTCTGAGTTCAAATCCAGACTCTGATGCTTACTAATTATATGACCCTAAGTAAGTCACTTAATCTGTCTGCCTCAGTTTCCCTAGCTGGAAAATGAGAATAATATCACCTATTTCATACAGTTGTGTGAAGTTCAAATGAGATAACATATATAAAATACTTTATAAGCTATAAGATTTTAATTCTGATTAAATTTTGAGAAGCTTAAGGTTTTCCAACATTATAGGGGTTTCTCTTCCAAGAATATGAAATCCTTTTATTGTGCCACTGAACCAACCCTTCATTCCTCCATTCTTTTTAGTGCTATAATTTTGATAGAAACTACTAGAGTTAAGTTTCTGTGGGAAAAAAAATGATTTTCATATTTTTGACCTTTTCTTTTTTGTTCCTTTTCTTTTGAAATCTCTAGCCAACAAGAACATTAGTCATGACAAGCATGCCCTCTGAGTAAGTACTAGTTATTTTGATAACTTCCTATTCTGTGCAAAATGTTAGCTGAACATAAACGGCATTTACTTTCACATGCTGAACTGAATGAAACTTATTTATAGTCAACCCAAGGAATGTAGCTTGTGTAAAGATTTAAATGGTTGCCCCTGTTAGTCTTTGCCAACTAATGTCAGTGTTAGAAAACCAACAGTAATAAAAATGAGAACTTTTTTGGGTCATATGGGAAGTAAGAAGCAGTGCTTACACAATACTTTGCTGTTCCTTATGCCCACAAATTAATCACAATCTAAGGGCTTGGCTTCTTTCCCCCTCCATGTAAAATATAATTGCTTTGTAAAGAATGTTGCCATGTTCTGAGTCTACCGTGGGCTGCAAATGCATTTTTCAATCTCTTAAAGAAATAGCCGCTTTAGTTTGGTAGGACACCATTTCCTCTGTGATGACTCATTGGAGGAGCTTGTCCCTCAATATTTGTGGAAGCGTTAATTTTCTGGCATCCTCTTATCATCCTTCTTAAACACTTATACAGGAAAGAACATCCAACACAAATATGGTTCCATATTCTGTGTTATACTTGGTTGCAGTTTTAAAAATTCTGCTTTTAGGGAAGGCAAAGAAGGGATTATATGATTTTTTTCACACACCTCCCCGCCCCCCCCCCATCTCTTTCAGGTTTTGAGACATTCATCAAATTGTAGTGTCATTTGTATGAAAATCCATGTTGGGGTATGGTGGAGGGGAAGGATATATGTATATTTAAAACACTTTTTAGAAGGATGTTTGTTTTTGTTTCACAGCATGAAGTAAAGGAGCTGATAGTTGAAACACCCGTTCATGATTAATGTTTTTTTGAAAATTCCTATAATTTTCTCCATATGTATCACTATATAGGTTCAATATATTCTAAGTGAAATATTTCTGAAATACTTTTATTTTGAATGTGGGTACAATTTTCTTTGAATGACACATTCTTGTACAAAGAAAAATGTGATCCTTACCTACTCATGAAATCCCATGCTTACAAATAAAACTTTTCATCATTATTTTTCCTTCATTCTTCCTCTCATAATTCTTACTCTTTCCCTCCTCTCCATTGCTTTTGAATAAACATTAAAAGATGGATATATAGTTATCATATGTGTAAGAGTATCACAGGGTCATAGATTCGGAGCATGAAGACAATTCAAAAGCCATGTAGTCTAACCTCCTCAATGTACATATGAGGAAACTGAGACCCTAGGAAGTTTTGACTGGTACTAAGTCTCACAGGTACTAAACTTCAAAGATAGGCTTGTTCAGATCAGCTTCTCTAAAACCAATGTTGTTGTAACATGTTGCATCCTTGCCTTGAAAAAGACACTTGTCATTCATATAACAACCAAACAGTTGACAGATGCTAGCATTGATACCCACAGAAGCATAGAAATTTAGAAGAGGCAAAGATGTAAAAGATCAACTAGATCAACCCATTTATTTTATAAATAAGAAAACTAAGGCATCTGGAGGTGATCGAATGGTTAATTAGTGTCACTGAGTTGGGGTTCCTTCTAGGGAAAGGAACTTTAAAATAAGAATTTAAAGACCTAAGTTCTAGTTTTATGTCTGCCATTAACTAGCCTGCATTAACTAGCCTGTCCCTACTATAGGAAGAATGAAAAAAAAGATTCTGAGCATTTGCTATATAGCAGGGCTTCTCAATCTTTTTTGTATTATGGATGCCTTTCACAAGACAATAACACTATGCACCCCTTCTTAGAATAATATTTTAAATGTATAAAATAAAATACATAGAATTATAAAGGAAACCAAAAGTTAATGAAAATAAAGATGCATTGTTTTTTCTATCTCATTCATAGACTAACTGAAACTTCTCCACAGTCCTCCAAGGAGAATACAGGTTAATAATCTCTGTGTTGAGATTCTCTTTGCCATTTACTTCCTTTATGACCTTGGGCATGTCAGTTTCCTCATTCCCTAAATGAAAGGGTTTGACTGTCTGATTTCTGAAGTCCCTTCTAGTTCTACATCTGTGATTCTGTGATTCTGTGATCCTGTGATCCTAAGATAATATAAAGGTAAAGACATTCTGGCTATCAGTGTTGAAAATAATACTGAAACTGTAATGGAGTCTGTGAAAACACATATCCAAAGGAATATCTCAAATTGCCTAAGGGGCAGTCAAATATAGAAAAGCACTAGACTAAGAGTCAGGAAATTGTTTTAGCTGTGCCATTAATTAACTGACCTTGAACAAATCATGTCACTTTCCTGGACCTCAGTTTGCTCATCTCTAAGAGGAGAAAATTGTCAACCTGTCGCTTCCCTTCCTACTATCTATATAACCCTAAACTCTTTCTTCCCTCTCCTGGGATTTCAAAAAATGGAAAAAATCACCAATTAAGAAGAAATAAAAAATTGAACATGAGGCAGTATGGTATAAAGGGTAGAGAATTACTTCAGAGTCAGAAAGAAGTGGGTTCAAGTCTGTCTTTGACAGACACTGATTCCATAAGCCTGGGCAAATCATTTAAGCTCTCTCTCACTCAGTGCCCTGGGCAGCTCGAGAATACTTAATTTGCAGAGTAAGCACCAGTCTGCATTGGTAAAGGGGATTTTCCCATCGAAAGTTCCAAGTACCAATGAAATCAAGAGAATGGTCCAAAATTAATAAATAAATAGGATTGAGCATAGGAATATATAACTTAGCTTTAGCTTTCTTTTTATTCAGATTACTTGTATGTAAGTGCTCTTGCAGACGATATTTGACTTAAGTTGTGTTTTTTAATATCCTGTTTGGCAGGAAACAGAATATCATCATGCAGGTGGTGGACAAATTGAAGGACTTTTCTTTTTCATGTGATGTATGTGAATCTACGACTCATGTAGTTGCAGGGGAGCCTCGTCGAACTCTGAATGTACTGTTGGGAATTGCTCGTGGCTGCTGGATTGTTTCTTATGAATGGGTAAGTCATGTATCAGCATTTGTTAATCTGCACATTTTAAAATTGTCATTTTTTTGGCCATTGTTCAACCCAAGAAGCTAAGAATGTGGTAAGAATAGAGGTTAAAAAGTAGAGAAAGGACACATTATCTTTCATATTGATTGTTGATTAACCAATGGCCAAAAGAAGGCCAGAAAAGACTTAAGATAAGTGTTCTTACAATCAAGTGATTGATCTTTCATGTTTGAATTAGAAATAATGTGAGTTATATGGTCATCATCAAAACTGTTAGTGATCGGGGCAGCTAGGTGGTGCAGTGGATAAAGCACTGGCCCTGGATTCAGGAGTACCTGAGTTCAAGTCTGGCCTCAGACACTTGACACTTACTAGCTGTGTGACCCTGGGCAAGTCACTTAACCCCCATTGCCCTGCAAAAAACCAAAAACCAAAAACCAAAAAAACCCAAAACTGTTAGTGATCCTTTGAAAAACAAAAAGAATGTTATGATTATTTTTATATATGGATTTATTTAAGATGAAATATGTTCATTTAAACCTATTGGATGTGTTTTATCATATATATAGCTATCTCTGTAGCTTATATTTTCCATTTTTTCTGCACATTCAATGTGCTTTTTAATATGTTACTGTTTTCAATATTGATAAAATTTAATTTGCCTATAATTCTTTCTAATTTTATTTTGGATATACTTTTTATTTCCAACTTAGATTTTACATTTATAAAACCTTTCCTTCAAGGAATTAAAGACATTTTGCAAAAGTGAGTTATATTCATCCTAGCCTAACTTAAATCAATAGAATAATTCTCTGGAATTAAATTTCAGATAGAGATCTGAAAAATGTTAAGTGGAGACTTTCTCTTGTCATTATCTAAATACTGACCATGTATAAACTTATTACTGTAGCAGCTGTGGTATGAATAGTTAGGAGTAGAAAGCTAATAATTGTAGGAATTTAGGTAACTGTAGGAATTTTTTTAAGTTCCTGTTAAATTTTTGAATATCAATTAAAATGCTGATTGGTTATAGGCTATAGTTATGGATTGGAGTAGATGTTCTCTTGAGGAAAATTCTCCAATTCCAAGACTCTGTAAATGTACAGTATTTTTTAAAATTAATTTTTATGTGAACTAATTGATTTGAACTTTTGTTGTTGTCATTTAGTTGATCAGTCATGTCCAATTCTTTGTGATCCCATGGACTTACTGTCCTTGGGGTTTTCTTGGCAAAGATATTGAAGTGGTTTGCCATTTTCTTCTCCTATGGATCAGACAACCAAAGGTTAAGTGATTTGCCCAGGGTCACACATTTAGGAAAGGTCTGAGGGTGGATTTTAATTCAGGTTTTCCTTAACTCTAGGTGCAGTGCTCTGTCCACTGAGCAACCAGTTGCCTCATTTTAACTCTAGAATGGATTTATTAAAGTAACTATCTCTCATTTCATTGGCATCCTTCAAGAATGGGATCTTGTACTAACTGAATTTGGAGGTTATATGCGGTAGTCATTATAACCCTGTGAAAAAAACATACTCTATTAGACATAGAGCTTCATGACTGAAATTTTATTTTGGGTGTTCATAGATGCATTGGTCTCTTTTTTTTGTTTGTTTTTTTAGTGAGGCAATTGGGGTTAAGTGACTTGCCCAGGGTCACACAGCTAGTAAGTGTTAAGTGTCTGAGGCTAGATTTGAACTCAGGTACTCCTGACTCCAGGTCCGGTGCTCTATCCACTACACCACCTAGCTGCCCCTGCATTGGTCTCTTAATGTCATATTCTTATAAAGTAAGCATGCTGTCAACTATCAGCCTTCCAAGAACAACAATCACAGTGTCAATTGTCTGTGAAAGAAGGTTAATATAATAAAATGAGTCGTTTTGGAAAATACCTTGAAAACTATAAGTTTATATTATTTCTATATATATAAATATATATTTAATATATTATGTAATTATTATTGCCATTATTTTTATTACTTCTCATATTTATGTTTCATGGGGCTCAGATAGAAATAGTCCTGAGGCAGGTCATTAGCCTACTATTATTCTTTTATTTTTAGTGTTTAGAAAATTATTACACAATGAGATAAAATCTGTTTATATAATTGAAGGACAGTATTGGGATGCAGGCTCCCTTTCTACTGACTCACTGAAAGTATCTTCTGGACAGTAACTTAAGTAGCAGACGAGAAGGTGGGGATGATAGTTACTTCTTGTTTTTACATTTAAAAAAACCCTGCTAGGTCTCTATATTTTGAAAGATTTTGTTTCCACATAATTTGAGGGTTATCAATGTTCAATGGCAACATCTATGAAAAATGTTTTCCTTAAATTTATGTGGAATAATCCTGTCTGGGTGATTATTGACTATAGTTTTATCTGTGATATTCTTCTTGTTCCAATAGAGTATTATTATTGAGTTATTAAGAATATTTTGACATTTGTATTTTTAAATACAAGGCTATGTTGTCTACTAGTTTATGAAGAGTAGTTATCACTTATATAGCACTTTAAAATCGCAAAACATTTTATATGTGTTAGTTATCTCACTTTATCTTCACAATCATCATGTGAAGTAGGTGCTAGCTATTATTATCCCCATTTTGCAGATGAAACTGAGAGAATTTAAATGAATTGTAAGGATTACCTACCTAATGTCTGAGGCAGTCAGTCAATAAGTACTTGTCGTGTGCCAGTGATGTACATTTGGGATACAAAGAAAGGCAAAAGACAGTCCCTGATCTCAAAGTGCTTACAGTTTTATAGGGGAGACAATATACAAACAAGTTATATACAGAATAAATTGGAGATAATCATCATTTCTGTAAGCAAATCTGCTGCATTTGGCCACTTTTAGATTTTTTTTTGTTTGTTTATGTGCTGTTGGGTGATTTTGTGTAGTATAATTTTTATTTTTTTTTCTTGTTCTAATGTCACTCTCCTACAACTTTTTATGATTAATGTCCGGCTAAACTATTGATCAGGTTGATAAAATTATCAGGGTTGTAATGGAATGAAGTATTGCAGCATAGGCTTATCTTCTGTATACTCATTGAAAGAATCTTTGGGATAACTCCAGTAGCAGATAAGATAATGACAATGAGACATACTTCATCCTCTTCCCATGTGGTTTTGATTTCTTCTGTTAGGTCTGTTTATTTTGAGAATTTGACTCCATACTATTAATTTGAAGTTTATGAATCTGGTATGGCATTATCTATTAAAAACATTTTCTTTAAGCTTTTATGGGTCATTGTGATTGGGTGCAACAATTTTATCTGTGATAATGGCCTTATTTCAGCACAGTTTATTAGCTGATTCTCAAGAATATTTTGATGTTTATATTTGTAGTAAAAGATTTATCATCTGTTAGTTTGTGAAAGATAGTAAGCTTCTTTCATGTGGCAGACTAACCTTGGTTTCCCTTTATAACCTTACTAAACTGGTAGGTAAGGGAAATATTACAGGTATATTTTACTTAAATTTTATCAAAGCGTTTGATAAAGTATCTCACTCATAGTAGTACTCAAAAAGATAGAAGGATATGGAAGATAATCTTTTTAATTACCAGATCAGTATATCCAACCCTAGCCTTTCTCCTTAGCTATAGTCCCATATAACTGCCTTTTTGATGTTTAAAACCGAATGTCCTAAAATATTTATAGGAGCTCTTTTTGTGGTAGCTAAGAATTAGAAAACAAAAGGGACACCTATCAATTGGGGAATGGTTAATCAAGCTGTGGTATATGATTGTAATGGAATATTATTGTGCTAAAAGAAATGACAAGCAGGATGATTTTGGAAAGGCTTGGAAAGACTTATATAAACTAATGTATAGTGAAATAAACAGAACCAGGACACAGTGACAGCAGTGTTGTTCCATGAATGACTTAACTATCTTCCATAATACAATGATTCAAGACAGTCCCAAAGGACTAATGATGAAGCAAACTGTGCACTTCCTAGAAAGAACTGATATTGATTGAACACAAACTGAAGCATTCAATTTTTCACTTTCTTTTGTTTTTTTTCTTTTATTCAAGTTTTCTTGTACAAAATGACTAATATGGTAATCTTTTACATGATTGCAGATGGGATTTCTGATTGCTTACCACCTCAGATGGAGGTGGAGATGGGAGAGAAATAAGGAGGGCTAGAATTTGGAATGCAAAACTTTAAATAAAAATGTTTAGTAAAATGAAAAAAAAAACAACCCTGCATGTCCTGTAGGCATTTCAGACTCAACATGCTTAAAACTGAACTCATTCTCTTTCTTGCTAAACCTATCCCTATTTTGAACTTCCCCAATACTATCTAGGGAGCCACCATCTTACCATTAATGCAGGTTTACAGTCTTGGTGTCCTCCTTGACTAATTCCCTTACCCCACATTTCCGATCAGTCGCCAAATCTGTTTTGCTCCTCCACAACATCTCTCCCCTTCTTTCCACTCACACTGCCATCACTATAGTTAAGGTTCATGTCACCTCTTTCCTGATCTATTACAGTAGTCTTTCAAGTGGTCTCTTTGCTTTAAGTCTCTCCCTACTACAATTCATCTTTTTCACAATTGCCAATGTAATTTTCCTAAAATACAGTACTGACCGTGTTCCTCCTTCCCCCTCCTTCAGTGGCTTCCTCTTACTTCTAGAATCAAATATAAACTCCTTTGTTTTGCATCTAAAGCTCTCACAACCTGGCTTCCACCTACCTTTCTAGCCTTACATATTACTCCCCTCTGGTACCATTAAGAGGACTATTAGTTGTCTGTGCTTTGCAAATAGCTCCAGTCCCTACCTATCATGTTTCTTCAGAGACAGTCGCATACTGAATAGAGTGCTGGACATGGAGTCTAGATAATATGAGTTCAAATCTAGCCTCAAAAACTTAGTTGTGTGACCTTTGGCCAGTCACTTCTGTTTGCCTCAGTTTCCTAAAATGGAGATAATAATAACACCTACCTCTCAGGGTTGTTATGAATATCAAATGAGAGAATATTTGTAAAACAGCATTTAACACTGTTCCTGGCACATAGAAGGTACTATAGAAATGCATATTCCCTCTCACTCTCCATATACTCTATGGTCCAACCATACTGGTCTACATGCTGTTCATTAAACTGTTCTCCATCTCTTTTTTGTATTGACTTTATCCCATGTCTGGAATGCTCTCCTTCCTCCCTATTATCTCTTAGATTCCTTGACTTCCTTCAAGACTCAACTCAAATCTCACTTTCTACAATCAGCCTTTTCTGACCTACCTGTCAGTGCCTCTGACATTACCTTCTATCTACTCTGTATATATATTGTATGGATGGTGCCCACTGTCTGAATGTCTAGTATGTTACATTTGATTCTTCTCCTCAGTTCTCCCATACCCTTAAGGAGATTGGGGGAGGGTGGGCGTGGAATGGCTTTAATGCCCTATCTATTATCTCTCAGATTTAGGGCTTGGTCCTTTGTACTTTTTTTCCATTTAACCACTAAGATTAAGATTAGCTTTTACATAGGAATATTTATTTCAAAAGGTATAACAAATACACAAACATCTTCCCAAACACATAGGTCTTAATCCATCCTGCATCCCCTATACTACCTTACCTCAGCCTCTGAGAAGGGAAGGAGATTAGGTTCATTGCTTAGCCCAGTTCCTATGGAGCACTTTCCCACTTCCAAGTCCAAAACTCCCCTTACAGTTGAGTCCCAGGCACCCACGCTTCTCAGTGCTTCTGTGCCTAGCTGGCCACGACATCCTTCCTGTAATTCTGGCTCCAAGGTCACAGTGGCTCAAATTCTTGGGTCTAGCAGGGACTGCCTTCAGCACTTGAAACTGAGAAAGGGAAACCCTAGGCTGAGGGAAATCTTGTAGTCACAGGATGAAAGAGAGAGCCAGGGAAAGAATTTCCTTCTCATGGGTTTATTTGAGTGAACTACATTCTTCACCCTTTTAACTTGACAGGAAAGTATCAAAACTGTTCCAGCCAAGCAGTATCTAAAGACACTGTCTGTTCTGACCCTGCAGATAATTGAAGGAGGTTGCTCCCACCCACAGGATGGGAAGATAGGAGGGGAACCCTTTCTAGGAGCATTGTGCCTCCACATCAGGAGATCTGGACATACATGATGCAAACTGAATTACATGTGTAGGCATTGTGTCCCTTATGAGGATGTGAGCTCCTTGAGAGTAGGGGCTTGTTTTGTTTTGTTTTGTTTTGTTCTTTGTAGCCACAACACTTATCACAGTGCCTGGTTCATAGCAAGCATATAATAATTACTTATTTACTGATAGATTGATGAGAATACAATTAGATAGACACAGAATTGTTTGGAGAGCCAAACTCAAAGTGTAGTTAATGTCTCAATGTCAACACTATGGAAATCTTCAGCATAGTACCCCAAGGATCTGTGCTTGGTATTATGCTGTTTAATATGATTATCATTAGTCTGGATATAGATATATATGGTATGCTCATCACATGTACAGATTGTTAAGGGCTAAAATTCTAGCTAGTCTGTCTAAAATATCTAGTGAGTGGTCGCCAATAAATTATAAGCTTTAGCAAGAGTTAAACTTTTAAGCATTTATTAAGGAGAATAAGAATTTGGTAAAGAGAGAGAAAGGCCTAGATTCCTATCTATTAAAGGGAGAGCACATTTCTAGCTCCGCTCTCCACCAGAGTCCAAAGGAAAGAGAGTGAGACCAAGCGCCAGTCTCTCCCTTCCTCCTCCCACTAGCCCGTGTCACTTCCTGACACCAAAGAAAAGACTCCTGGTCTTGCCCTCAAAGACCTTCGCTTCATGGGCGGAACTCTTCTACAGTAAATCTCCAGCAGGTGGCGTCATTCCAATCATTACAAGATGATATAAATATTGGAAGGACAGCTAACTTTGGATGATAGAGTCAGGTTCCAAAAAGATGTTGACAGACTATAGATTGGATTGAATTTAATAAAATAAAATTCAAAACGGATAAGTATAAAGTCTTATACTTTGGTTAAAAAAATAACTTCAGAAGTACCAAGTGGAGTAGACATAGATAGCAGTTCTAAAAAAAAATTTGGAAAAAAAAAACTATTTGGGGGTTTTAGTAAATGCAAACTCAGGAACTCATCAGGGTGATAAAACAGCTAAAAAAGCTAATGTAATATTTTTTTCTTTTAAAAATTTTTCTTTTAAACATTTTTCTTTTTAATTTATTGAATTAAACAAGCGGGGCAGCTAGGTGGTGCAGTGGATAGAGCACTGGCCCTGGACTCAGGAGGACCTGAGTTCAAATGTGACTTCAGACACTTGATGCTTACTAGCTGTGTGACCCTGGGCAAGTCACTTAACCACAATTGCCTCACTAAAAAAACAACAACAACAAGGAATTAAACAAGCATCTTCATAACAAAGTATAATAAGAGTATTGTACATGAAGCTATAAACTTACCATGCACAACTTGCTATTCCATCAACTACGCAACAAAATTATCATGTACATTTTCTCCCCCCTGCCCAGTATCTCTTTCCTGCTCCCTCTCAGAAAGCCATTCCATAAAACAAATAGTATTTTTAAAGCCAAAATATTAAGAAAAAGAAGAGGAAAAAAATCAGTATAATTGATCAATGCATTGAAAATCAGATAATAGGTGCAACATACACCACTTACAGACCTTCCACCTTTACAAAGGGGTACTTGGGGTTGGGAGTATCCTCTCATCATTATTCTTTCAAGACATGCTTTCTTGTTCTATATAATTTTGCCGCAACCGCTTTTTATTATTAATGGTCATTTTTATTTACATTACTGTAGTCACTGTGTTTTCTCTGTTCAGTGTGTTTTCACCCTGGTTCAGAATTCATCACATTCATCATTTCTTACAGCACAATAATATCTCATTATATTTACAGGCCATAATTTATTTAGTCATTCTCTAATCAATGGACATCTGCCTTGTTTCCAAAACATTTTTTTTTTTGCTATAATAAAATTCTTTGCTATAACAAAAATTACTGATGTAAGTATTTTCAGTTGTATGGGAACTTTCTTCTTATCAGTGGCTTCATCAGGATATTATAAACCTTGTCATGGAATTACTGAATCAAAAGGTATAGATATTTTAGTCCCTTTATTTGGATAATTCCAAATTTCTTTCAAAAATAAACAATGAATTAGTGTGCTTATCTTCTTATGACCCCTCCAAAATTGGCTATTCCCATCTTTTGTCACCTTTGATCATTTGTTTTTTGTACGGTGAAACCTCAAAGTGTTTTGATCTGTATTTCTCATATTTTGGTGATTTGGAGTATTCATTTCTTAGATTATTAATAGTTTGTAATTCTTTTGAGAACTGTTTATTAATATCTTATAATCACTTATATATTAAGGAATGGCGTTTGGTCTTACAGATATCTGTTTATTTTCTTTATATATGTTGGATGCCAAATTCTTATCAGAGAAGTTTTATGTAAAACCTTTTTCTGCATTAATTTTGTCTCTGGAACGTAATGTAGCATGGGAAATAATAAACCAGGGATAAAAAACACAAGGTTAATCTGAGTCAATAAAGTAGAAAGAATAAGGACATAGGTTAATATTTAAGGATATGTTGGGAAAATGTATACCAACACTAATTTACTCTCCAGGGATATGTATTTATATATCATTCCCCTGCATACATGCATAGTCCAGTTAAATTGGCCTTCTTAATATTCTTTATACATCTCCAAACTCTTGGAATTCCTATTTTCCTTTAGAACTCAACTCAAGTGCTGCCTTATATATGAAAACCTTTCTGATGAACATCTCTCCACCCTAATTGCTTGTACCTTTGCTCCAAAATTACCTTATACTTCCTTTGAATTTACCTCCATAAGTACATTTTGTTTCAGGTAAATGTAAGCTCATAAAGGACAAGGGATTGTTTCATTTTTTATCTTTATATCCCTCATGTCTACTGCAATTCTTGCTATATGGGGTTTACAAAGTACTTCTTAATTTTTTGCCTAGAAAAGAAAAAAACAACTTAGAGAAGACATTATTGTAATCCTCTGGAATTTGAAAGACTGTCTTGTGTAATATACTTATTCTTTTTAGTTGCAGCAAATAGAATTAGGACTAATTGAATACATATCTCTGCTCTATATAAAAGATTTTATAAAAATTAGAGCTATACATTTATAGAATCGACTGCCTTGTGATGTATTGAGTTTTGTCACTAGAATTATTTAATCAGATACTGAATGCTTCTATATCATGGATCTCTAAAGCATATTCCTAATTAAGGTAGAAGGCTAAACTATGTGATCTGTGAGAACCTTTTTTTTTCAAGTAATAAACATTTTTATTTATAGTTTTGAGTTCCAATTTTTACCTCCCTTCCTTCACCCCACCCTGAGAGAGAGTAAACAATCAGATATGGGTTATACATGTACCATTATGCAAAACATTACCATATTAGTCATTTTTTACAAGAAAACTTGAAAAAAAGAAAAAAAATGAAAGAAAGTGGAAAATGTCATGCTTCAATTTGTGTTGCATAAGTATCAGTTCTTTCTTTGGAGGTGGATAGTATGTTTCATCAATAGTCCTTTGGGATTGTCTTGGATCATTATATTATTGAGAATAGTAAAGTCATTCACAGATGTGAGATCCTTTCTGAATCAAAGACTCAATTATTTTGTGATAATGTGGTATACAGTAGCAGGCAGATGATATTGGGAAAAAACATGGAGTCAAAGAAAGGCAAAAGACAATGGTAAACAAAGCATGAAATAATAAAAGTTAGAAGTAGGAAGAGTAGGTTCACAGATCCTGAAAATAAAAGGTAGAACTTATAAGTAAATAAGTAAAACTTATACTTATTCCTATTAAATGTCCTTTGAAGTGTGTCCTATCATATCCTACTGTGTCAAAAAAATTTTTTTTCATCATGCCTCCATCATCAAATGTATGATTTATCCCTTCCAAGTTTCTTTCATTTGTATGTTTCATAAACATTCTCTCAATGCCTTCATTCAGGTCATTGATAAAAATGTTGAAGAATACAGGGCCACAGACAGATCCCTAGGGCATGCCATTAGAGACTTCATTTTGAGTCCAATCAATCAACTAGCTCTGTAGCTACCTAACAGTACTATCATTTAGAAAACATGTACACATCATCTCCACAAGGACTGATGGCATGACAGATTTTGTCAAATGCTTTTTTCAAATTCAGATATACTGCATGTATTGTATTCCCTCATCTACAAGTCTAATAATCCTTTTGAAAATGAAAATTAGTTTAGTTTTCATTGTTATTTATTCTTGATGAAGCCATAGTGGCATTCACTGTTTCTTTGCTAAATGCTTACAAAATGTCCTTTGAATAATATATCTAGAATCAAATTCAAGCATCTGAAGGCTACATCAGTCATTTGAAGACTCTGCTAGTGTTTTTTATCATCTGACTTGAAAACTTGTTGAAGACACCTAAGTGCTCTTTTAATATCTCCATACTTTTCCTTTTTTGAAAACTGAGCCATTTTCCCATTGAAAACCTGTTACATCTCTCCTGTTCGACACAGATATTCAAACTTAATGGACCTTGTATCAACAATCACATTTTCTGTTTTTTTATATCCTGGATGCTCAGGGAGGGCACCTCGGTGAGCTTCTGTTTCCTTATTTATCTCAGATTTCAGATGCCTGATTGACATGGGCTTGGAATAAATCAGAAGGTTCTCCTGTGAGAAGGAAAACCAAAGATGACCAGATAACAGGACAGACATGGCAAGGAGTCAAGGAACTATTAAAGGTTAGATTGACCAACTAGATATAAGGACACGCATACATAAGAAGTAAGGGGGGGATAAAATTCTATAACAGGAAAAGTCAATTAGGCGTGGCTACTACCTGACCAGAGCTAGGTGACAAAGATAACTCTAAAGGCCAGGACCATCATTTTGAAAAAATCCCCCTTGACTCTCAGGAATATGACAAGCATCCAAGCTTTCCCCACCCCAAAAGTGAACTTTCCAGTTTTCCAGTAGACACCCCATCTGTCCTCCCTCTGTTAGAGTAGAAGAATGTTTCTAAGCCCTCTTTCCCAAGGAAGTCTCTGACTTCACCAAATAAGCACCAAATAAAAAATATATATATATACACACACACACACACACACACACACACACACACACACACACACACATATATATATATATACATACACACATATATTTCCAATATTTGGGGCAGCTAGGTGGTGCAGTAGATAAAGCACCAGCCTTGGATTCATGAGGACCTGCATTCAAATCCATCCTCAGACATTACACTAGTTGTGTGATCCTGGGCAAGTCACTTAACCCTCATTGCCCCGCAAAAAATTATATATATATATATATATATATATGTGTGTGTGTGTGTGTGTGTGTGTGTGTGTGTGTGTATGTGTGTGTGTGTATGTGTGTATGTGTGTGTGTATATATATATATATATATATATCTCCAATGTTTTTCTAAAATTCGTGAAATTTATTTTTTTCCAAAATCTCAGGTATGTGTTAGACTCTCTCTGGTCTTCTTTCCTTCATTTTCATGAGTTCTGAGATACAGTTGTAATTTCTGTCGAAGGTTTTTGTATTTTTTCTTCAGTAAGTACCTCTTTCTCTTTTATCAGAATCAGATTCAAAACAGTACC
Organism: Dromiciops gliroides; assembly: GCF_019393635.1. NCBI lineage: Eukaryota > Metazoa > Chordata > Mammalia > Microbiotheria > Microbiotheriidae > Dromiciops > Dromiciops gliroides. Next base: position 516,454,815 of record NC_057862.1, read on the forward strand.
CCTCCTTGCTTCATTCACCTTTCAAAGAAGGACACTATTTTAAAAAGCAATGAAGAATCTATCCTTGGTCTGCATTTGGCAAAAAGAAAGATCCTAGAGATGTTCAAATATTTAAAGTCCCCTATCACTGCCTCCATATCATGTATAATGATGTTTCCCAAATACTTTCTTAAAAAAATATTTTTCTGTTTCTGCTTTTGTTACTTGCATCAGTTCATCTAAGCCTTCCTGTGTTTGTCTGTATTCTTCATATTCATGATTTCTTACAGCACAGTAATAATTCCACCTTGTTTCCTCTAAATCTGTATTATGTACCCATGACAACTGCACTTTTTTCCTCCATTAATCCCCATGAAAATGCTTTCTATTATGTTTCTCCTTTCAGTTTATATCTTTCCCCCTGACTTTAGCTTTCTAATACAAAATGTTCCTTTTTCTAGATATATATTCCTTTTCTCAATCTCATTTTATTAAATCTCAATAATATCTTTAATGTATTACAGGGTGGGAGCTCTAGTTCATCTTGCTTAATACCTATTCTTATTTTGTACACATAGGCACCTGAGGTCATTAGTTTTATTGCTATCTTCTTATCTTATTATTTCCTGTCAATTACTTGTATACTCCACTATTTTTCTTCTTATACCATACCAGCTACTCACTATGGTATATGTTTAGGCAGATATTGGTGGACAGTTTTCCATGCTTAGTTACTTCAACCATTTTATTTGGTTCAAAATGTTCTTGCTCAGATTCATAACACTTCAGGCAGTCATATTTTTACTAGTCCTGTTAAGTATATTCAATCTCTGGTCACAAGCCCATCATTCCTGTATTTTAAGTCATGATCTAGAAATCTTTATCCAATTTTAAGACATATTTACCAGCTGTTAAACTTCTAAATTTGCCCTTTATTTATTTATTTATTTGGGGGGGGGGGTGAGGCAGTTGGGGTTAAGTGACTTGCCCAGGGTCACACAGCTAGTAAGTGTTAAGTGTCTGAGGCTGGATTTGAACTCAGGTCCTTCTGAATCCAGGGCCAGTGCTCTATCCACTGCACCACCTAGCTGCCCCCACCCTTATTTTTTGAAACATTTTCCTATTTCTAGGAATCAGTTTCTTCATTTAAAAAATAACAGGTTCAAATTGGATGATCTCTAAGATTCCTTCTAGTTCTGAAACATGATGCTTCCCTGATTTTAATTCATTGAAGTGGTAGGTTCACTTTCCTAGGTAAAGAGGCTTCCCTTCTCTCTCTGATGCTTTTAGAGTTCATGCTGACTCTACATTCAATGAGAGCCTGAAGGGAAATTAATCCAGAGTAGTCTCCCAACCCTCAAATGCCAGAACTCATACCACTGTTGATAACTTATGGCAGGACACAATTTCCCTTCAGGCTCTCATTGAATGTAGAGTGGTTAGGACAGTGTTTATATTTAAAGAGGGAATGTAAAGGTGAAGCAAATTCTTTTGACATATTACAAACAATAGAATTCAAGTCTAGGAATGTATCAAACACAGCTGCAGGAACAGGAAGTCCTTAAGTGCCAGAGATCTGTGTAACAGTTGGGTTACATTTACTGTAACTGCTGCTATCAAAGAAATTCTCTAGAACCCTAGTAGAAGACAAAGCGAGAACATTAGAGATATGTGTAAGCTGTTCTTTTTTTTTTGTTTTTAACATCTTTCTTTTTCTTTTGTTTTTTTGTTTCTTTTTTTAAATTACAAAATATAAGAATGACCCAAGTAAATGTTTTCTGCTTTGTAAAAATACATCTTTTAAATGTGGATACAGACATTCATGAGTTTACAGTTTGGGATTTTGAGTATTTGCTGCTAAATCATCTTGGAATTTAAATACCTCTACTTTCCCGTTTCCTCCCAAGTCCATTCTTTCTTTCTTTGCTGGCTGTTTCTTCTGCCTTCAAGACTTGAGCCTGGGGTTTCCAATATTCAGTTCAATACATTTATTTAACACCTACTATATTTTGTTTTTGTTTTTTTTGGTGAGGCAGTTGGGATTAAGTGACTTGCCCAGGGTCACACAGCTAGTAAGTGTCAAATGTCTGAGGCTGGATTTGAACTCAGGTCCTCCTGACTCTAGAGCTAGTACTCTATCTACTGCGCCACCTAGCTGCCCCAATACCTACTATATTTAAGACCCTGGATTTGCCCTGGATCACACAGTCAGAAGAGTTATGTCTTAAAGTCCCCAATAGCTCACCACCAAAATTTCCCAAAATAAAAATAGCACCTAATTTAGGGATTTTCACTGGACTAATCTAAAATTTAATATTTTTGTACAAATAGGTCCTTTCCCCCTTTCTTTTCTCTCTTTGGGATACAGACCTTGTAGTTATATTGATGGATCAAAGGATAAGCACAGTTTTATAGATCTGTAGGTATAGTTCCAAATTGTTCTCCAGAATGGTTGGACTAGTTCACAATTCTACCAATAGTGCAGTAGTGTCACTATTTTTCCACAACCCTTCCAGCATTTGTTATTTTCCTTTCTGTCGTGTTAGCCAATCTAATAGGTGTGAGATAGTACCTCAGAGTTCTTTTAATTTGCACTTTTCTAATCAATAGTGATTTAGAAATTTTTATTCATGTAACTATTGATAACTTTCATTTCTTCTGACCATTTTAAAAGTGGGTAATGCTCTTATTTACATAAATTTGAATCAGTTCTGCATATATGTAAGAAATAAGACCTTTATCAAAGAAACTTGCTGTAAACATTTTTCCCCCCGTTTCCAGCTTTCTTTCTAGTTTTTTTGGCTACATTTTGTTTCTATAATAACTTAACATTTTTTAATTTTTAGATTTCTCTTTTTAAAAGATATTTTTATTTTATTAAATATTTCCCAATTACATATAAACATTTTAATATTCATGTAAAAATTTTTGAGTTCCAAGTTCTTTCCCTTCCTTCTACCCTTCCCTCTCCTTGAGTAGGAAAGCAATATGATATCAGGTACTCATGTAAAGTCATGTAAAATATTTCCATTTTAGTCATGTGGCAAAAGAAAAACAGAGAAAAAAACAAGAGAAAGTTTTCAAAAATATGCATTTTTTATTGGTAGCTCAATTTCTTTTTCTAAAAACAGCCTATTCATATTGTTTGGACCATTACTCAATGGGTAATGGCTCTTATTTTTATAAATTTGGTTTAGTTCCCTATATATTTGAGAAGTAAGGTAAACTTGTAAAATGTTTTCCCCGGGTTCCTGTTTTCCTTCTAATTTTGGCTGCATTCGTTTTGTTTGTGCAAAAGCTTTTTTTATGTTATGTAATCAAAATTAAGTGCAGCTAGGTGGTGAAGTAGATAGAGTATTGGGCTTGGAATCAGGAAAATTCATTTTCCTGAATTCAAATCCGGCCTCATACGCTACCTGTGTGATCCTGGGCAAGTCATTTAACCATGTTTGCCTTAGTTCTTCATTTGTAAAATGAGCTAGAAAAGAAATGGCAAACTATTCCAGTATCTTTGCCAAGAAAACTCTAAATGAGGTCATGAAGAGTCAGACACAACTATACTATAGTCATTTACTATAGTGTAATTCATACCTATTCTATTCCACAGATCCACCACTCTTCCTCAGCCATTACCCTATTGTTCTGATAGTTACCACTTTGTAATAGTTTGAGATCTGGTACTACTAGACCGCCTTCTTTTACATTTTTTCATTGATTCCCTTGATATCCTTGAGCTTTTCTACTTCCAGATGAATTTTTTTATTATTTTTTCTATCTCTATAAAATATTTTTGATAGTTTGATTGGTATGGCACTAAATAAGTAGATTAATTTAGGTAGAATTGTCATTTTTATTATCTTGGCTCAGCCTACCCATGAGTAATTAATTGTTCCAATTATTTAGATCTGACTTTATTTGTGTGAAATGTGTTTTATAGTTCTCTTCATATAGTTCCTGGGTTTGTTTGGCAGGTAGATTCCCAAGTAGTTTATATTGTATACAGTTATTTTAAGTGGAATCTCTCTTATATCTTGCTGCTGCGCTTTGTTGGTAATATGTAGACATGCTGATGATTTATATGGGTTTATCTTGTGTCTTGAAACTTTGCTAAAGTTGTTAATAATTTCATGTGGTTTTTTAGTTGATTCTCTAGGATTTTCTAAGTAGAACGTCATATTTTATGCAACAGTGATAGTTTTGTTTCCTCATTACCTATCTATTCTAATTCCTTTTATTTCTTTTTCTTCTCTGCTATGCCTAGGTTTTTTGGGTTTTGGGGGGTTTTTTTTGGTGGGACAATGATGGTTAAGTGACTTGCCCAGGGTCACACAGCTAGTAAGTGTCAAGTGTCTGAGATCGAATTTGAACTCAGGTCCTCCTCAATCTAGGGCCAGTGTTTTATCCACTGCGCCACCTAGCTGCCCCCTATATCTAGCATTTCTAATATAATACTGAATAAGAGTGTTGATAATGGTTATCCTTGCTTCACTCCTGATCTTATATGGAAAGCTTCTAGGTTATCCTCATTACTGATAACTCTTGATCTTGGTTTTAGATACTACTTATTATAAGAAAGGCTTCATTTATTCCTATGCCTTCTAGTGGTTTTTTTTTTTTTACAAAAATAGGGATGTGTATTGTTTTTTATCAAAAGCTTTTTCTGAAAAAAAATTAAAAAGAAAAAACAAAAGCTTTTTCTCCATCTATTGATGCAGTCATATGTTTTTTGTTGTTTCTTGTTATTGAGATGGTCAATTAGCCTTGCTTTTCCTAATATTGAACCAGCCCTGCATTCTTGGTTATTATATGTTCTTTGTGATATATTTTTGTAATATCCTTGTTATTTTATTTAAATTTTTTTCATCAGTATTCATTATTTTATTTTATTTAAAATTTTATTTAAAATTTTCATTAGTATTCATTAAAAAAAATTGCCCAGGGCAGCTAGGTGGCGCAATGGATAGAGCACCGGCCCTGGATTCAGGAGGACCTGAGTTCAGGTCCAGCCTCAGACGCTTTACACACTTATTAGCTGTGTAACCCTGGGCAAGTCACTTAACCCCAATTGCCTTACAAAAAAAAAAAAAGAAGAAAGAAAGAAAAAAAAAATTGCCCTATAGTTTCTTTTTCAGTTTTTTTTTTGCTCTTTCTGTTTTAGATATCAAAACCATACTTGTATTATAAAAGGAATTAGGTAGAACTCCTTTACCTATCTTGTTTTCAAATAGTTTATATAGTATTGGGATCAATTGTTCCTTTAATGTTTTATAGAATTAGCTTATAAATCAATCTGGTCCTGGGAATTGTTCAGTTCATTTTTCTAAGGAAGGATTATTTAAGTATTCTGTTTCCTATTTCTGTTAATCTAGGCTATGTGTGTGTGTGTGTGTGTACATATAATGCTTTTTAAGGAATTATTTTCATCATTGAAATTTTGTCTTTTTTCTATTTTATCAATTTTTAAGTTATTTTCTTCAATGTTTTTGTGCCTCTTTTGTTAAGCTATTAATTATCTTTTCACAGTTTTCTTGTATTACTCTCATTTTTTGCCCAACTTTTCCTCTACCACTCTTATTAATTTTTAAAATCATTTTTAGTTCTTCCAGGAATTTTTGTTGGACTTATGTCAAGTCCACATTTTTTTCTTTGATGCTTTGCTTGTAGCTGTTTTAACATAGTTGTCTTCTTCTGAGTTTGTGTCCTGATCTTTCCTGTCACCATAGTTCCCTTTTAAGGTCAGGTTATTTTTGTTTGTTTGCTCATTTTTCTAGCCTTTTTTTTTTTTTCCTACTTTGAACTTTATGTTAAAGTTTGGCTCTCTTTCAGGGTATATTCATGGTGCGGGGCAAAGGGACACTGTTTCAAGCTTCAGCCTTTTTTGTACTGCCGTTTTCAGAGTTAGTTCTGGGGATTTGGAAGTTTTAAGTGTTTCCAAGTTGGTATGATATGGGGAGAGGCGTGCATACTGCTCCTTTATGACCAAAAGCAATACTGCTCATCAGGCCCCCTGGTCCCTTACAAATGAAAGCAATACTGCTCTTTGGGACTCCTGTTCCCTTGGGAAACCAAGAGATCCATAGAACTGTTACCCAGAAGTGGGTATAAGCAGTGAAGTTGCCAAACAACACTGGGTTCTGTACCCAGTGCTCTCACAGGGGTCTCCTGTATTTTTTTTTCTGACCAATTACCAGATCCCTTTATGCCCTTTGATTTAAGAGCTCCTGAAGCTGATGCTGCTATTATTGTCACCTTTAAGGCCCACTGCTGCTGTTGCTACCATGTGGGCTTCTGGCTGGTGCCTACCCCAGTGTCACAGACCTTTACTTCAACCTCCTTAGTTGTTTTGGGCTAGAAAATATGTTTCACCCTGAGTTTTTATTGGTTTTGCCACTCCAGAATCCATTATGAGGCATTATTTTAAAGTTGTTTGGAGGGAATGTTGGAAGAGCTTGGCTGCTTCCTCTGTTCCACCATCTTGGTTCTACCCCACAGAAGTCCTGGTATTATTATCTTTTTGAGACTCAAACCAACCTAGTGAATTAGGCGCAAATATTATTAAGAATGAACTTTAAAAAAAACACACAAACAGGATCAGTAGGAAAGGAAATAAAACGGGGAAAAGGGAAATTATACAACCTGAATAACACCACCGCCCAGGAATCAGCTGAGAACATACAGCAACGTCCTGTCACCTTCTAGCTTCAAGCTAGAATGGCAAATCTCCTCCCTTCTTCCCAGCAGACCCCAGACAGCCCCCAGCTAATTGGCTGGCCTCTCTGACAGTCACATGACTGCCCTCACTAGGCTTCTAATCATTATAATTTTGCCAGGCCCCTGTAGGCATCGGCGAGTGGTGATGACGTGAGGTGCCAGCGTCATGGAGATGGCTACAACCAGTGGGTGGAGCACTGTTCTGTTTGTGGAGCCCCAGAGGCCAGTGCACGTGCTGAGGTTTTTTTAAAGAATTCTAGCCAAAAGATGGGGTCATAAAAACTTCAAATAACAATTAATTCTTTACACTCTATAATTTTCCATGCTCCAATAGGAAATATTAACTAATCCACTGGCTCATTCTTTGTGATCCATTAAAAAATCTACCTACTACTGCACATAGTCTCTTCAGATACTCCTCACTTCTGCCCTTCTGCCAGCATCCTCTTGCAAACAAGCACTAGGCCTCCACTCTGCCTAGCCATGTTTCAAGGAGAAAAAGGTACAAGAGTAAGGAGAGACCATGGTGGTACTTAGGTCAGGGGACCCCAGGTTGGCAGAAACTATGTCCAGAATACCCACTCTTCCATCCCCAAGTCTGCAAAAAGTTTTTAGACTAGCCAGCTAAGTAAAGAACAAAGGGAACTGGAGCATGAGGCCACGATGTAAGATTGCCCTGGGCCTGAAAAAAAGGGGGACTAGAATCCAACTAGGCCTAGCTTTGGTGCAGCTCACCCCCTTCCCCCCCAACTCTTCTTCAGACAGGGACTGGTAATGGTGAAAAGTAAATTCCCCAGATTGAAAGGAGACTGGGATATCTTTAAGTTCCTGTCCTGAAAGTAAGCTTACCATCAAAAAGGGAGGAGTCATAAAGGGAGCAGCTTGAAAATATAAGGAAAAATGATTAACGTCCTTAAAGATATAAAGAATGAGAAAATTCAGTTTAAAATTTAGAGCACAAGTAAATCAACTAAAATTAGAAGGGAAAAATGAGCACCAACATATATAAAAAATTGCAAAATTTTCCATTTAAAGATTGTAAGGCAAAATAAATTGAACCAACATCTGATTGAACACAGAACTCTGTGGGTTCCCAAGAGAGTTTGGAACTATAGTAAGGTGTTCTGTGATGATTGAAGAGGAAACTAAGTGGCAGGATTTATGTCCTGCACAGCCAAGTTAAATAGCAGAATAGAAAAAATTTTGAATCCATGGTGAGGAGTCCTTCCAAAGAGGCAAAAGAGAAAACAACAAGATGGGAACACAAGTATACTGAAGCTGAAGAACAACATGGAAGATGACAATCAAAAGCAATAATGTTAAAAGAACAAATGATCTCTGTGTAAACAGAATAGATGGATGGTAATCACCTAGGGGAGAGCACTATGAAGGTGTAGGAGATAGGGAGACACCAAAAAGACCTCTAGTATATAAAGGAATATTAAATGAGACTTGAAGGAAGCCAGAAAATCTAAGAGGCAGAGGTGAGAAGGAAACATATTTAGGCAAAGGGGATAGCTAGTGAAGTTGCATGGAATTGAGGGTGGAGAATGTTCTCTGTGCAGAACAGTAGATACGCTAGTATAGCTAGATCCTAGAACATAGAGAGAGAAGGAAGATGTTTTAAGACTGGAAAGATGGGAAAGGGCCGTGTTATGAAGGGGTTTAAATGTCAGAGGAATTTATATTCATCTTGAAGACAAAAACCACTAGAGTATATTAAGTAGAGAGAACATCACATTATAAGCCCATTGGATCTTCAAGCATCATTCATTTTGTTTGTTTGTTTTGCAGGGCAGTGAGGGTTAAGTGACTTGCCCAGGGTCACACAGCTAGTCAGTGTCAAGTGTCTGAGGCCAGATTTGAACTCAGGTCCTCCTGAATCCAGGGCCAATGCTTTATCCACTGTACCACCTAGCTTCCCCTAAGCATCATTCATTTTGAATCTGATATATAAATTAGCATGCCAACTCCCAGGTATGATCTACTGTTTTCATTCAGATAATATTAATGTCTGATATACCAATATTATTTTATACTAAGGATTTACAAATCATAGAATTTAAGAGTGATAAAGGACCTTAGTAGCCATCTCATCCAACCCATATTCAAAAGGAACCCACATTATAATATACCCAGCAAGTGTCACTCAGCCTTTGTTTGCTTATCTCTAGCGAAGAGGAATACATTACCTTTGGAGACATTCTCTTCCACTTTGGGTCAGCTCTAATTCTTTGGAAGTTTGTACTGATATCAAGCCTAAGCTTGCTCTTCTATAATCTCCATCAATTGCTTCTAGTTCTTTCCTGTGGTACTAAATGGAACAAACACAGTCTTTCTTCCAAATGATATTTGAAGATGTGTCTCATGTTGTCCCTGAATCTTTTCTCGAGGATGAATGTTTTCCAGTTCCTTCAATGTATTCCCTAATGATATGTCTAGGACCTCATCTATGCACCCATCATCTTTGGGTCAGCATGTCAACACTTTTTATCAACAAGCAATGTGGGGGGATTCTTAAAATATGCTTCTTGGCCAGGATTAAAAGTTACCCTCCAAGAGAAACAATACTGGGCATATTTATATTTCAGGGTTTCTGCTGAATTCTCTGGAAATTACTTGGAAAGGAGAACTCCAGCAGTGCTTCCCAATCCTGCGGTTTACATGTGGTTCAGTTATGCATGTTGAAAAGTTAGAATTATGGTGGTTTTTAAACAGAATTGAGTTTTAGCCTCAATTGTTGTTTTCAAGAATGATGTTGGTAATTTCCATGTGTTTACAGCAGTTTATGTTTCTGATGTTCAGTGTACTGTTTTCAACAGAGGGAATAATTTGTTTCTTTCTATTTCATGAGTAAATTGGCAGCTACTCACAAATTCAAAACCCAAACCAGAGTTTATTTTCTGTTCATAAAGAGCAGGAAGTGACACAGCAGTATAAAAATAAATTAGTTTGACCAGGGTGGCACCTTTGGTATGTATTTTTTCTATTTTTTAAATAAAAATCAGACTTAGACAAATATTAGACAAATATGTTTAAAGGGAAAATGTTACAATTGTCAAGTATTTGAATACTGCCATTAGACCTATTCTCTCCACATTGCCATTAGGCAATCTCTAATTATTTTCTGTTTTTAAATGGTTTCCCTTTTTCATTTTTATCCATAGTGCCTAGAATAGTGTCTACTGGATTTCTTGTTGTCCATAATTATGCACACATTCCATGGTTTGGTGAAGGGGACAGTTTTTAGGGCACCTTTTCTAGCTCCTTCTTCATGCCAAGGGTTGGCAATGTGGTCCTTAAAAAAGGCTGCTCAGTCACCCATGGGACTGCCAAATCTTACCGTTGCTTCAGTACAGTGAGAAGATAACCTTCTGGCCTAGACTGCCTGTGTGCAGGCTTGTGACTTATACGTCTCATTGTATCCATACCTGTTGCTTCATCACTTGCCTGAGCTAGGTTAAAAATGGTAAAGTGGTATGGGTGATATCTTTTGACTTGCACATAAATTGGATTTAAATGAGGCAGAGTTGGGTGAAGTCATCATCAGAGTCCATCAGCAAGACAAAAATCAAGAGGACTGGCTTGGCTCAGGGTGCAGCGGATGACCTTGACATCTTTAATGCCTAACCAACTGCTAAGCATTCTATAGCACCTGCTTCAGCTGCCTTCATGGCTGTTGGAACATATTGTTCTCACCTGCTCATTCTACTGCAGAAAATCTTCACATGGTGGGGGTAGACACCTCCCTAACTCACTGATGGGGTTGAGGCCCGTCAGTTACCCTCATTCTGCCAAAATGGTTTACCAGGATGTGGACCTTACTCTCTAATGTGAACTAATCAAAGAAATAAAGAATACACACAAACACTCAGTTAGGTATAGAAATACATTTTATTCAACAGGGAAGTTGGGTAAGGGCAAAAGGGAGAATTAGAGGGCAGGTAGATTTAAGGAGGGATTATTGTTTAGTCATTTCAGGAGTTCTACTCTTCCTGACTCCATTTGGGGTTTTCTTGTCCAAGATACTGGGCTGGGTTTGCCATTTTCCTTCTCCAGCTCATTTTACAGATGAGGAAATTGAGGTAAACATGGTTAAATGACTGTCCAGGATCATGCAGCCAGTCAGTGTCTGAGGCCAGATTTGAATTTAGGTCTTCATGACTCCAGGTTCAGTGCTCTATCCACTACACCAGTGTTCTCCTCAAGTTTAGGTGGAGACAGGTCCTTTTGTCTAGATAACCTAAGGCTGAGGGTGGTCTGAGTAGAGATAATTACTTTCTGTCCAGGGGTTACTCTCAGGCCCCCAGGGAAAAGGATATACGTTCTTTGAATTGATAGCCTAAAGTTAGGAATGGTCTGTTATACTTTACCTATCAGAGAGCCCTTCATTTTAATATAGCCCACCTCTAATCATGTTAACCCAATTAGATTAGATTGCTGTTTGGTGAACCACCTACTGTTTTGAAGGGTATATAAACTGTGAGTCAGCAGCCATGATTGTCTTTGGTCTGAAAGAGACAGCCAAATGACCATCCTTTTATTAATAATCTCCTGTCCTTATTAATAAAATGATTAAATTGCCCAGAAATCATGTCTCAACTTTTTAATCATCACAAACTACTGAGATAACCTTTATCTGCAGTGGTGCTAAAAAAATAACAAAAACAATCAGAGGTTCAAAAAAGTGAGAACTATAGTGTGTTGGCAGCTTTAGGTCCCCTAACCTTACTTGTTCCTAGATGTGGCTTCGAAACTAGTGCTATTCAAGGGACACTGACATAGCATCCAAGTTCATTGGAGCTGGGGCAGCCACTGAGGGAGGAGCTGGCTCTGAAGCTGAATTCAGGGCTATATTTCTAAATCTCATCATTGGTTAAGTCAGGAACCTCTCTCTGAATTAACAGCTCTTCTCCTGTGCTATGCCAGGCTTTTGCCTTTTGTCAAAAGCCTTGAAACTTTTCTGCCTAATGGTGGCCTTCCCCATCCTCTTCACCATGTGAAGTAGCTGTGTCTACTCTCCAATGTTCCTTCTTCTCCTCCTGGCTCTTCTTTGTCTCATCTACTGTATGTACCTCTCCCTCTCTTTGGGGAAAGCTAAATAAATACTATAGGAATAGACTGGAGAGAGAGAGACAGATAGATACAGAAACATAGACAAAGAGAGAGAAGAGGAGGAAGAGGTGAGAGAGGAAAGAAGGAAGGAAGGAATGGAGGGAAGGAGAGAGAGGGAGAAAAAGAGAGAAAGAAATGAGGGGGATGGCTTCAGAGAAACTTAAGATTTATATGAACTGTTACAGGTGAAATGAACAGAATCAGAACAATTTATTAACTGACAAAAATATATTAGGGACAAACAACCTCAAATGAAGTAGAAACTGTGAACAGTGTGATAACCAACCATGATTCCAGACGACTAGTGATGAACCAACCCGCCTCCCAATAGAGAGATAAAGAATTCAGAGTACAGAATAAGGTATATTTATTTTTAACATGACCAATCTGAAAATTTCTTTTGTTATAAAAGTTTGTAACAAGGTTTTTGTTTCATCTTCATTCCCAATCGAGGGTGGGTTTGGTGTGAGAGGGAGATAAGGTGAATTTTTGCTGGTTGAAAAAAATATATATTATTTTAAAAATAAAATTATCTCAGCTTAGTTGATATACTTTTTAAATGTTTAAACAACCATTCAAGGAGATTTCCCAGGATAGCTGTCTTTTAATTTCTTACTTAGTTGCACTATTTTGGACTTCATGTTCTCAATAACCTCAGCATTGTGCAGGTTCACATCAAATGTGAAACTCACATTTCCTCGGTTTCCCTTGCCCTTCAGTCCTCTCCTTCCCTCTGGTTGGAGACGGCGTAGTGTGGGCTTCAGAGCCAGCTCCTCCCTCAGTGGCTGCCCCAGCTCCAATGAACTTGGAAGAGTGCACAGGGGAGCCATCTTTTCCACTTCCCAGACAGCTGCACTCCTCAGGATTCCATCATACCCAAGCCTGCTCCATTCCTCCACACACTCTCTGCTGCATTTCAACATCTTTTTATGGGTTGTCTTTCCCTCATTTGCATTTGATTGTGAACTCCTTGGGGACAAGGATTGTCTTTTGTCTTTCTTTGAATCCCCACCCTTTAGCAGAGTGCCTGGCACATAGTAGATACTTAGTAAATGTTTATTGACTGAGAAGGAAGGGTGCCAACTATGTGCCAACCACTGTGATTATTGCTTTACAAACATTATTTCATTTGATTCTCACAGCAAACTTCTGAAGTAGTGCTATTATATCCTCATTTTACAGTTGAGGAAACTGAGGCATAGGTTAAGTTACTTTCCCAGGGTCACACAGCTAGTAATTATCTGAGGCCATAGTTTGTTGTTGTTTTTTTTACTGACTTCAAAACCAGCTTTTTATCCAGTGTGCCCCCAACAAGTTAACCCTTAACTAGATTCTTTTAGAGGAAACAAAATGATTAATGTCTCAGAGAGGAGTCCAGAACTCTGAACAGTAGGCAGAGCTTAGTAAAATAAGAGCATATTCTATTTAATGGAATTTAGCTGCAAAGAGAGATCTGCAAATGACTTGTACAAGTTATTGGCCAGAGACATACTTCTCAAAAAACCTTTATTGGGAGCAATATCATCCTGATTCTAAAAGAAGAATTCATATGTATTGAGGAACTAGACAAAATAATCATTATCTAGGATTATGAATGTCATGTGAGACTAACCTCATTTCTGCTTTGGACAGGGTGATAAGATTTTTGACATGGCATTAGAGGGCCAGAAAAGGAAACATTATGTTATATGCCTAGATTTCTGCAAAACATTTGTCAGAGACCCTAGTACCCTCCTTGTGGGTAAGATGGTTTGTTTTTTACTAGGTAACAGTACATCTATCAGTAACTGTTTTAAATTTCCTGAGGAGTCATCTCCCTAGTGATGTGCCTCAAGGGTCTGTGCATGGCCTGATGTTGTTCATGGTTTTTTATCTATGGGTTGAATAAAGACACAGGTGATAAAGTTATTAAATTTGCAAATGACTCAGCTGTGAAGGATAACTTACATCTGACATGACAGCAAAAGGAACTAGAAAGATATCAGGGTGGAATAGTGGGCCAAGACTAATAAGATGAAATATATTATGCATAAATTTAAAGTTCTCCTCTTAGGTTCAGATAAATCAACTTCACAAGATAGTTTGGATGAAAAATGATTGAGGAATTTTGGGAGGAATAAAAGCCCCATATGAAATAACAGAACTTTGTCACTAAAGGTACTAATATGATCTTTGGCTATATTAAAAGAAGACATAGTGTCCAGAACAGGGGAAATAATAGTCTTTTTGTGTTCTACATTGGTCAGACCACATTTAAAATGATAGTAAAATCTCTATTCCTGTGTCAGTAGCCTAGCAAAGAAACTACAAACAACTGGTAGAAGTGAAAATAGAGACACTACCCTTCTACCATGAATTTTTATGGGCTCATTTGTACTTCAGGTTGTAGAATACATGTATAGTTACTTGCTAGAGCAAGGAGAGGAATATCACCATTTTTCTTAAGTGAATGTATGAAGAGGGGTATGTTTAATAAAATGCTTCTTAGAATGACAGGTTTTGGGGGTCTTTTTCTAGGTGAGAGAAAACAATGAAAAGTTAGCTATTATTAGCAATTATTATGGTAAGGAACCATAATTGTATCTTTTCTAGAATGCTCTTAAAATAAAAACAGAACTCTATGCCACATGTCTGATGAAGGCCACCATGATTAGAAAGGCAAGTCAGTTTAAACATTTTGTCTTTAATTACCTAAGTACAAAAGTTTGGTTTTCTGTGGTTTTCTTTCATGTTGGCTATCATCAAATACATGGCATAGAGCTCTGTTTGTATCTTTTAAACATTTAAGAAAAAACACAATTGTGGCTTCTTAATAATAATTCCTAATATTTACTAACATTTATGGCAGGCATTATGCTAAGAGCTTTAAAATTATTATCTCAGGGCAGCTAAGTAGCGCAGTGGATAGAGCACTGGACTGGAGTCAGGAGGACCTGAATTCAAATGCAGCCTCAGACATTTGACACTTACTAGCTGTGTGACCCTGGGCAAGTCACTTAACCCCAATTGCCTCACCAAAAAAAAAAAGAAAGAAAAAAAGAAAATTATTATCTCTTTTCATCTTCACAGTAAGTTAAATGCTATATATTAATCCCATTTTACACATGAAGAAACTGAGGCAAATGGAAGTTAATGACTTACCTAGTGTCACACAGCTAGTATGTATCTTAGGCTCGATTTGAACTCAGGTTTTCTTTTTTTTTTGGTGAGGCAGTTGGGGTTAAGTGACTTGCCCAGGGTCATCAGTTCCATAAATGAAAGTTGATGGCTCAATTATCATCTTTATGATGATGACACATAAATCTATGTATACAAGCCTAGTGTCCTTTGATCTAGTTCCATAGACATTTATCTTAAATTCAACATGTCTAAAATAGAACTCATCTAGATGAGAGTTCACGATGAGTCATGTGAGGGAAGAGATGAAGATACAAGAAATGTTGTGAAACTAAAAATGACAAGATCTGGCAAGTGATTGGCTATGTGGGGTGAATTAGAGTGAGTGAAAAGCCAAGGATGACATTGAAGTTCAGAACCTGAGCGATGGAAAACCAAGTGGTGTCAAACAGAAATAGGTCCAGAAAAGGTCACAGCTATGAGCGAAAGGATATTGAGTTCTATTTTCTTTCCCCTTCCTCAGCTCCACCCTACCCCACCACCATATCCTCTCAACTGTCAAGGCCTGTCAATTCTGCTTCTAGAATATTCGCTTGGTTATACCTTCACTTCACTCAAATTTCCACCATTCTGTCCAGATCCTTATCTCCCCTTGCCTGAACTATTGTGATATCTTCCTAATGGGTCTCCCTCTCCCACAATCTGCCTTCTATTCCTGCCAATCAGCCTCAAACTGCCTATGTATTGATAAGTAAATCAAGTTATTTCTCTGCTTTAAAAATAGCACCAACACCAGCTGTTCTTTATTGCAGAGGATAAAATACAATCTTCATAGCCTTAAAGTATACCACAATATTGCTTCAGCTTAACTTTTCATACTTGTTGATCGTTGACCTTTCTTTCTTTCTTTTTTTTTGGGGGGGGGCAGGGCAGTGAGGGTTAAGTGACTTGCCCAGGGTCACACAGCTAGTCAGTGTCAAGTGTCTGAGGCAGGATTTGAACTCAGGTCCTCCAAAATCCAGGGCGGGTGCTTTATCCACTGTGCCACCTAGCTGCCCCCTAATCGTTGACCTTTATTCATTCCTTTATTCATTCATTCATTCATTCATTTACTAATTTATTAATTATTTATTTTAGTGAGGAAATTGGGGTTAAGTGACTTGCCCAGGGTCACACAGCTAGGAAGTGTTAAGTGTCTGAGGCTGGATTTGAACTCAGGCACTCCTGACTCCAGGTTTGGTGCTCTATCCACTGCGCCACCTAGCTGCCCCTAATCATTGACTTTTAATTAAGATGTATTAACTTGAATTCTACTCTATTAAACTGCTTTGGAAATGTTTTGATTTTCATAAAGTTCTAACATTTTTATTCTCTTGACCTTGTAATTTTGATTCTTTATATTAGACCCGTAAGAATACTACTCTAGGGGGCAGCTAGGTGGCGCAGTGGATAAAGCACCAGACCTGAGTTCAAATCCAGCCTCAGACACTTGACACTTATCTAGCTGTGTGACCCTGGGCAAGTCACTTTAACCCTCATTGCTCTGCAAAAAAATTACAAAAATTTAAAAATATAAGTCTTTAAAAAAAAAAAGAATCCTACTCTGCCTCTTCTGAATTCAGCATTAGAATGTTGCAGCAAAGAGAAAAACTTAAAAGATTTCAAAAATATATAAAATACACATCTAGATAAATATGTATGCTGTGTATTCATATATCTAATGACTTGATCATACTCTCCCATAGTTTATAATTAAATCCATGTGCAAATATTTCATAATTTTTTTCTCAATTTTGTTTGCCGAATCATTAATTTTATTTATAAAGATGTCTGCGGTTTATACGAATAAACATCTATGTTTCCTTTTGGATGTATCAGTTGTTCATGTCGACCATGTTTTATGCTTTTCAATATCCTCTTACTTGTTCTCTAGATGTATTTTATTGTCTCTCTGTGCTCCATCTTAATCCATATTTTTCTTGTTCTGCTTCATTTGTCTACAACAACTATCCACCATTCATTCTGAGATGACTGTTCAAGATAAAAGATCACTATAAAGTTGTCTATTTAACTTTCTTCTTCCAAGATAAAACAATTGGGGGCAGCTAGGTGGAGCAGTGGATAAAGCACTGGCCCTGGATTCAGGAGTACCTGAGTTCAAATACAGCCTTAGACATGTGACACTTGCTGTGTGACTGTGGGCAAGTCACTTAACCCCAATTGCCTTACAAAAAACAAACGAAAACAAGATAAATCAATCTTCTAATTCTTTGAGTCTTTCTTTGTCTTTTCTTCTTCATATACACATACACATACATATATGTACATGTGCATATATATATAATTTTTATGTCTCTCCCTCTGATCCTTTTACATTCAGTTCTATTTTATCTTTATCAAATAAAGACAAATATGACATTTAAAGCCGACTTGTTATTTAGACCCATGTTTCCATTTTCCAGGGGCTTTTTATAATGTATGTAAGCAAACTCCTTTGCTCATGGTAGTCATTCATTGTATTTTGTTTTCCACCCATATCAATTGAGAGGCAGTATGATGTAATGGAAAGAGTCCTAGGTTTGGAATAATGCAACCTGGGTTCAAACTTCAGTTTTGCTATGTAATAGCTATATGATTTTTGGTCAAATTCATTTGACTTCTCGGTGTCTTAGTGTCCTCATCAACAAAATGAGGGGGGGTGAGACAAGGTAACCCATATTTTCTTTTCCAACTCTATAACTATGGTCCTGTAGTCTTTTTGTTTTTTTCTTGTGGATGGTTTATTTGGCAAAGCTTAACCTGTGGGTACTTCAAGTTCATTCACCCCCCCCCCAAAAAAAAAGCAGAAGAGACTCATCATCCATTCAATTTGGAAAATGCATCACATCAAACCCTGACAAGGCCTTACTGGGAGGGGGTCACTGAGTCAGCTGTGTGTGGGCCAGTGTTAGCTGGTCACGATTTCCCTGAAAAAGTGGTGAGGCTGAGAAGTTGATATCCATCTCACCCACATTCTCTCCCAGGCTCACCCTTTGGAGCACCAAGTTGCTTTTCATCTAAATTCCTGTATGGTATGATTTCAGAATTCGTGGAAAATTATAAAGCAAAATTTCTAATTTTGGAAAGCATTTAGGTGACCTCATTTTTGTATCTTTTCAAAATACTAAACAAGACAATGACTTAATCAGTATACAGTAAGAGAGAGAAAATAATCGTCTGAACTGATACCCAAGAACATCATTAAACTTCTAATAAATGCTTATCTGTCTTAGAGGAAACTTAATTTAATACAGAGAAGGGAAATGTCATTTTATTAATGTGAAAAAGAATTTCCCTAAACTTTTCATACAAAAACAAAATAAAATACACAAATTTCCAAAAAGATAATTCAGATGCTTATAAATAATGTTTTCAGGGCTGAACTGAATTGCACAACTTATACACTTCATAGAAAAAAAAGATGTGATTTCTTTTAATTAATTACATATAAAAGAAAAATAAATTTTATGATACGATTTTTGTGACCCTACTTTGTACAAATTTTTATTCAATACAGAATATTTGCCATCCTTTCTACATAAAAACTCTGGTCATATTTACAGATTCAAAGAAGGCACAAAAGGCATCTTGTCCCAGAGCATAACAGGGGTCATCTTAGTGCTGCTTTCTCATGCCATCCAATGTAGTGAAAAATCTGGTTAGCACACAGGAGGGAATAAGACAGGAAAGGGGGCTAGCTCATAGAATTTGAAGATTCTCTATGGGAAGGAGGCCCAAAGGCCTCCACTCTGAAAGGAGAGTCTTATGACCTTCCTTGAGCTCTTCCATCCAGATTGCCATGTGACAGCTTTAATACACAGCTCATCTGGGTCTGATTATCTTTTCATAGTCCTGCCTATATGAACCCTCTTATTCAGCCTATTTTAGCTATTCTCTATTGTCCAAATATATCTTATGTTTCCTTACCCAAACCCTTTGTTCATGCCATTTCCTCTGCCTATAAAGTCCTCTGCACATCACTAACTCTATTTTACACATCCATCAAGACTTAACTCAGATCTTACCACCTCTATGAAGCCTTCCTTTACCTCTCCAACTATATTCCTTATCCAGATTCCCATAGCATTTATGCAGTTTTAAAACGGAATCTCTGACTATTACCTTTAAGTTAAGATAAAACATTTCTCTCATTAGACCTTTTCCCTTCTCCTTCCCTTTTCACAAAATGGGAAATATCAAGTCCTGAGTTCCATTGTCCTTTTAGACTTTCTCTGACATTGGAGAGTTAGAGTGTTGTCTTAGCAGAAAATCAGCATGTATTATCTTATTAAGATTTCTGCAGATGATCAAAAGATAATAATCTTCATATCATATATAATATGATAAAATGGATGATAGTGATCATAAGGTGATGATATGGAGGTGATAGTCATTCTCCTATTCTTCAGACATCTCAAAGATCAACTAAGAAATCCTTTAAGACTCTGATATAAACCTCTAATGCCAAAGATAATCTTAAAGAGGAGGTTTCAGAATAATGGAAACTGGAGACTGGATAGGAAGGCAGGTAGGGCCCTGTGGCCCATTAATTGTACTTGATTATTTAATTATCATTTTGTGTGATTATATGCTCCGTATCCAATTAGACTTTAGCTCCTTGAGAGCTGGAAAAATGTGTTATTATATTCCTTATTGTATCTGGCATAGGTTCCTACTTATACAAACACACATGCATAGTTATTCATTGATTAATATTATTATTACTGATACTTAAGCATGGTCAAAATGCTAAGAATATATTATGGAGGATAGAGCACCGGCCCTGGAGTCAGGAGTACCTGAGTTCAAATCCGTCCTCAGACACTTAACACTTACTAGCTGGGTGACCCTGGGCAAGTCACTTAACCCCAATTGCCTCACTTAAAAAAAAAAAAAGAATATATTATGGAAAAACGCTATACCTAACATAAGAAAGGTTGGAATGCATCCTCCTCTGTATGAATATAGATGATGTATGTAAAATATTTTGTAAATGTTGTATATCTGTTGTATATACTGTATTTTATTTATATATTCTAGTATAGTGATTAGTTCATTCTTTTTAAAAGCCATATTGATGATTCAAGCTTGTTGAGTATAAGCTTGAGCACATAATGGATAAACATGAAAGGTTGATGTGAAAAATTGACAGGTATAACATAAATGACTCCAAATTGATAACTTTTAGAAAAAAAGAGTCAAGACTCATTCATTGAAGAAAACTCAACAAAAAGATCTAGTCTAACTCATATGTAGAAAACAAGGAAAACACTTGGATATATTTATTGAAAGTGCAAAGAAAACATTGTAGGTCTTCTATAAGTCATACCAATGTAATTTAATTCTGCCAAATTAACTGTGATTAGAGTGATACATTTAGTGCATATAAGAGAAAATATTTATTTTCAGGGTGTGTAGACACTGACTGGAATTTACTGCTGTGAGTCAGATATCTTGGTTGAATTAAAAACAAAACATAACTTTGAACATTAACAATGCTACAAGCTAAAATAATAATAGTCATGAAAGCTTGCCTATGGGATATTACATGACTCTAAGACCAGGGAAAGATAGAGATCATTAAATGAACATAAAATTCACTATAGGAATTTTCCATAATGTGAATATATTGGCCATTGCTTAAGATAGGGGTGCTGATTTATAAGAGCCACTGTCCTGATTGATGCTTATTTTAATATTATTGATTCTTATTATTTAATATTATTTTATTATTATATGGATGATTATTTTGATTAACTTATCCAACAATAATAAACCTGAAATTTCCTTTTTGGTTAAGCTCTAAATGCCTCTGAAAATTGAGCCACTATTAGGATTTTTCCAAAATATGATATCATGTATATTCACTAAAGATATCACTTAACAGCATTTGGCAATGCAAGGTTTCTAATCACCATAGACTCTTAACCAAGTTTTTATTAGAATTTGTCATATTTATGCAATATTATTATTTTGAAAATGATCTGGTGTTCACATAGATGTCTGTTTCAAAGATATGGAATGGGTAACTGCTGCTGTTCAGATTTTATTGTTGTTTTTCTCCTGTACCTTTTTATTATTTACTAAAAGTACAGTAAATCCAGAAGTGAACTGTTTTCTGTTCCATTTGCAGGTGCTTTGGTCTTTGGAGTTTGGCCATTGGATTTCAGAGGAGCCATATGAACTTTCAGGCAACTTCCCTGCAGCTTCTGTAAGTCCAGTGCCATTTTATATTTGTGAATGCCATTTGATTTTTTTCACCAGATTGTGACAGAATGAGAGATAAAGAATAATAATATTCCTTTAGCAAGGATGCAATATATCTAACTAGGAAGATATACACAGAGCTTAACTCATTTGTTGTCTACCTACTTCTTAGGGACATTCATAAAATTAAGTAGCATTTGTCAACTGACCCAGGAATAAAACTTCCCATAAAATACTACAAGAGTTATTTTTAATGATAACAATAACACATTTACATAGCACTTCAAAGTTTATAAAGTTCTTTAAAATGAAGCAAATCAGATATTTAAAGTAATAGGATCTACCTGAAATGGCAGTAGTATCTTATCTCCTACTATTATTTTGATTTCTTCCAATGATTACACAAGTTGTGAATGAAGGTAGAATGATAAACTAGAGGATAATTACAGGATTTTAAAGTATTTCATATAGTTCTACAATGAACTTAAACATTACTCAGCTCTGAGTCAAAACTCCCAGTAAAACTATTCCTGTATCCACTTTTAAATAGAATAATTAATACTGTTAATAGTCACTTGAAGACTATGCTAGGTCAAGGTTACACTGAGGTTGGATATATTTTTCATAAGTGTTGACAGGGATGTACAACAGCTTAATCTCCAAAATGATATCTATCCTAAAAATGAATTGTGTGTGTTTTTTTTCTATGCTTGGAGTCTTTCTCCCTGTTACTCAGTTGATTGAGTATGTTACATGGGATAAGTTAACAAGAGGATTGAACTCTGCCCTGCTGTGGTTATCATGGTTGTTTGTTGTTTTTGTTTTAAGAATATTATTTTGATTTCCTTCTGACTTTACAAATGGTTTTTTAATAGAATAGGAATGTCTCTCAGCAGTAGTGTGTCTTTTGTTTAAAATACTGTTTTAGGAATTGAAGCATAAAGGAAAAATACCACTAACTTTTTTTCCCCTAAATTAGAATATCTATAGTAGCCTGAGTAACCTTATGGTGTATTTTCTAAGTTAAAATCCACAGTATTGTTGGAATTTTCTTGCAAAATTTCCATTCAAATTGAGTAATAAACTTGTCTTTTTTCCCCTTCCCTCCTCTCCCATATCTTTCCTTACCCACTGCCTATCATACTGATCATTACACTTGGTTCAGAAATATACTTTAGATTAAGTATTTTTCCTCTTATCAAATGTTTTTCTTTTAATATAATATCTTTGTTGAGCTTTTCATTATAAACTTAGTAGTAGATTCATTGTAAGAAAAATTTTTAAGTGTTCTGAGATTCTTTGACTGCATAGCCACTATACTTTCTTAAATATAGTAATGCATGAAGGGAAAAAACCAATCCATTCTGAACTTGCAACTACAAATGGTGGTTCTGTAAATTGAGGTTTAGTAGCAGTATAAGAATCTGAATAAGCTCTCCAAAATCACTTTTCTTAAAGTCTAAACTATGTAGGAATTGCCTATAAATCAACTGGGCTGCCAATGCTAGAGATTCCAGGAGTTTATATCTGAAGTTTTAAGAACAAAACTATATTTTAAAAAAATATTGTTGAGTACTTGCAAAAAAATACAAGAAATAGGTTTTTTGAATTTAATAAATAATTTTTAGGTTAGATGACAAAGGAAAAAATTTTATTGTCTTTAATTTTTTTCTTCAATGGAGTGATGATTTGGGGGGGAGGGTAAATCACCATGAACTTATAGTTCCCAACTGTTTTTGATTGAATTTGAAGCCACTGAGGAGTTGTTTTAAATGGAAGCTGTTTTTTAACCACAAATTAAATCCTACTCTCTCCCTGAAAAACCTCTTATTAAATGATGAAAAAAACAAACAAAAAACCCCAAGAAGATAGTAAAACTTCATATTCATGAAATGACATACATAGTTTTCTTCTCTTTCAAAACCCATGTTTCCTTGGTTTGAGTCATAATCATATGGTTTAATTTCACAGCCATACAAAGCTAAGTGATCGTAAGTAAATTTTTTAAAATTTTAAACTAAAACAATTACTTTATTTGGTCAGTAGCATTTAATTATTTGAGATCACTTTGTGTTTCATAGATGGTAAGGAAAATGGTGTATTCTTCATATAAATTGTAATGAAATACATACCATGATGAAAATATCAGAGATCTATCTTTTAAGTATAAGCCAATAAGTAATGAAATCTGATGTGTTTAAAATTAAGCAGCCAACAACTGATGTGTAAATATGCTGTTTTTCCAACACAAAATTCAAAGCATTTAAGTGGAAAAGTAAAAATGTAGGTTTTATTTTCTTCCCTAAATATTAATTAAGTCATCTATCATTTGCTTCTGAGGAAATGCCTGGATACATATTTTAATGGATTACAGGATTTTACAAAGGATAGTGGTGTTGGGTTTTGTTTTGTTTTAAATACTGGTAGTGATGCAAAATTAGGAAACTATTGATATTTACACAATCTACAAACAGCATAAAACAAAATAATCTGGATTGCAGGTTTGTGAGTAATTGAATTCTGTAACAGAGTGTTATGTTTAAAGTTAGTGATGCTATGTTATTTATGAATATCGCACAGTTCCAGTTATTTATTTGATAAACTCACACATAACACCAATGAGTATGAGAAGAGTCCTTATGTTATTAGATCATCTCTTGAACATAAATTTATTTTCTACAGTCCTTCTGACAAATCATTATCATTCCATATTATTTTATATTGTAGGTCTTGTGTTGACTAGTTGAAAAATGTAGGTTAAAGTGATGAATGGTATAGTGTTGCAGTTCAGAACACAATCCTTTGGCGTACAAAGTGCATGTTTTCTGAGGTGGAAAAAAAGATAAGATGCAGCTGTGTGTTTAAATGCTTGGCAAATGAAATCTCTCAAGATAATACAAGATGCCATTCACAGAGAATGTCCAAAAATTCAGAAATCTGCTGGTCGAATCATCATAGTTGTGGCCTTGAGAGAGTACCCTGATCCTTTCCAGTAGTACCACTTAATGCCATTAAACTTGTTTGTGTTCTGCCGCTGTGGGTAGTACATTCCATTTAAGTTGGAAGGACCACAGGCATCAAACCACCAACCTATCAGAGGTGGAAAGAGGAAGAAATTAGGAAATAGGTCATTGTTAAAAATCTCTTTCAAGAGTCAAAATTTCCTACAGTGGAACATGTTAAGTTAATCTGAGGCTTTTTATGATTACAAAATAGGGTTATAATGCATATCTTAGTAAATTGATTTTTTTTTACTGATTAATATTACTGTTTTCCTTATTTGCTTTTTTTTCACCTGCTATTTGTCTAAACTTGTAGACCCCCAAACAACCACATGCATAAAAACAGTCCTTCTACTACATTCTCAACTTAGAACCTCTATTAAGAGGAAGCATAAAGAAAACCAGGAATATGGGTTAAAAAAACCCTAGAGAATTAATTTTAATATAAACTTCAAAAATCTATAATTTCATGGATGCTGAGTACTTTTCCATCAATGAAAATTGTAATTACTCTGTATCTTAGTATAGTTGTAGAGATTCACTGACCCCAAAGCGGGTTTAGATTTGAGGAGTTCCATGAAGTTGGATATGGAAAAATATATCTTTATTTCTATCACTCTCTAACAGAAATTTAGCATTTCCTTAGATTATTTAAAAACATTATTTTAAGAAAGGATCTACAGGTTTTACCAGACTGCCAAAAGGGTCCATGACACAAAAAAAGGATTAAGAACCCTTGCCTTAACAGATGGTTGTCATGAGTTGTGGAAAAAATAATTCATCAATAATTTACCACCTGGAAGTCAATCTTTTGGTGATGAGCCTTTCTGAACTTAATTATGCTGAATTTTGTCTATCAATACCATTGCTAGCCCCCATACTTGAATTTATTCAGTTTCGCTAAGTCTTGCCAGAATTTTCTGTTCTACTAATATGTATATTATTCCTAACTACTACTACCTACTACTACCTCCTTTTCCTCCTCCTCCTCCTCCTCATTTGTTACTTCAATTAGGCCTCTAAATTATAACACAATTCACTTTGGTTGATAGCAATCATGATATAGGATTGAAAGAGTTAATGTGTGTCATTCACAGTCCTATAACACACTCATGCCTTGTGTATACAGATTTATAGATATACATTTTCTGAGGATAGTTGAATGGACAGCTATAGAACTTTCACCCATGACATTTAACTTAATGAATTACTTTAATGTAGGATATCTCTGATTCAGAGATGAAATGAGAATTTGACTTTTATACAATGAAAAGATCTATACTTTCTCCCTTGGGTTGATTATTCTTCCAAATCTCTATTTCAATTTCTATTTTAGACCTTGAATTTACATTAAAGTGAAAAAATATATTGTTTTCTCTCTGGAGGTTTTATATTACTTTTCTCTTTGAATATTTCAAAATGTGTGTGGCCTGCAAATTTTGAAACAGATAACTAAGCTAAGAATGTAAGAATGAAAGATACAAACATACCTACATATATATACATACATGTATATTACATATATATACAAATAAACATATTTTTTCTTTTTTCCCCTTCCATTTAGTTCTAAGAGTCATTGCAAGGATAAAGTTGGGGTGAGAGAAGTAGATAAGCTTATTTTTATTAGCATTATAGCATGTTCTCTTGTAGTAATTATGATTAATAAGGATGACCTCATTCACTAAGTAAAAATTAAGGACTTATTTTTAGAATTGTAATTAATTTGGCATTTTAATATATTCTTCTGGGAACTAGACAATTGACTTTAGAAGAAAGTTCCTTCTCTTATCCCTTCACCATTATTTCAAAACCATTATTATTACTGATTATTTGAATTATTTTTACAAAGAAATTCTAGTCATGTCTGGGGAAAAGTTGAAGCTGAAATGGCATGTGCTATAAACCTGTCAGAATTTTTTATTTACTTATTCTTTGTTTTGTCATTAAGTATAGAAGTCACATCTACTGGGATTTTGGCATATATTTCTAAAAGTAATTAAATTAGTATTTTGAATTAAAAGTTGATATGATTCCATTTAGATTCAAATACGACCTACAGAGTTTGTTTCTTCAAATTGTGGTTCAGAATGTTAGGACTATATATTTTTTTCATGGTTTGGAACAGCTCTGAGCTAACAGAGAGTTACTGTGACATTTTTGGTCTGTTTTGTTTGTTACAATAACTAGATGCTAATGTTATCAATTTCTGAGGCTTCTGATCTAATATAATAAGTTTTCTAAGAAGAAATTACTATCGCTGAATTTTTAGCAGTTTTATGAGTAAAAATTCTGAATACTTTAAATGGTCATTCTTAGAATTATTTTTTGTGTATGGATAAGTCACTTCCTTTAATACAAAACAACATAGATTGGAAGGTATGTGAGAATTTAACTTAATCCATCAATCAAATTATTATTTAATAATCACTATGCACTGTTAAAGTTATCTCTTTTTTCATTTTGCTGATATAACAAGGTATTTTCTTAATTTTTTAAGAATTGAGAATGGAGCCTGATTTAGTGGAATTCTTGCGTTCATAAGATCTAAGGTAGTGTTCTACCTCTGCTTTTTATTAACTGTGGCCTTGGGCAAGCCACCTAACTTCCTAGCTTCGATTTTTCTCTTCTGTAAAATGGGAATACTGCTATCTACATAGGGCTGTTGTTGAAACAGATGACATAATGAATGTTAAAGTGTTTTATAAACATGTTGTGTTGCTTTGTAGTTATTTATGCTATTCGATTTTTAAAGGCCAGGAGTTTCTTAGGGAGAATTTGGAATCCCTTATATTCAAATAATTGCTGCTATTTGTATCACTTACATACATTATCTCATTTGATACAGCAAACTGGCAAAGTAAGTCCTATGGCTAAGATGAAACTGCAGTCTATTGAGACTATAGTCCATATTGGCCATAGTTACAGAGCTAGTTTCAGAGGCAGAATTTAATTGGATCATGGATATAGAACTGGAAATGATCTCAAAGGTTATCTAGTTCAACCCCTTCGATTTATAAATGAGGAAACTGAAGTCTAGAAGAATAAATGATTTTCTGACATCACAAAGGTTGTAAGTAACCACCCAAGTCCCCGGCTTCAAGAGCCAGTACTCTTTCCAGTGTACCTTGATGTATACCATGATTTGAACCCAATTTCTAGTGCTTTTCCTAATACATCATGCTGCTTCTCATAGTACTTAATTGTAGCTTTATTTCTGGATAGACATTTTGAAATTTTTCATCTCTACCTTTTTTCTTTTTCTTTTTGTAAAAACAAAGCATAAAACCTTTGTGTCCTAGGAATATGCACATGGTCAGAAAACATCCTCCTAATAGCATATGTCCTTCTCCTTGCCATTTTCCCAGCTATTTATCTTGACACACATGTTTTACTAACAATTTTAGCTCGCTATTCAGGAGTCTAAAATGATGAAAAGCAATTTTACTTTTACCTTTATCATTGAAACACCTCCAGTTATCAGGTTTGGACTTTGTCAGTAGTCATACTTTGGAAATTCAAAATTAACTCTATGGTACTCATCCTTGCCAATAAAAATAGGAAGACTGAGGAACACAAATTCATTCCTACCTCCTGTTAGCATTTGTGAACATTTGCAAATACATTTGTCATTGTCTGCATCCTTTGTGCTAAAATCATTTCCTGGTTGGCTTATGCTGCTTATTTTGCCTGCTGTCCCCGTAAGTCCTTTAAGGTGAATCCTGTAGCAGAAAGAAAAACAACCAAACAGAAGCTAACTTGTTGATTTCCAGTTGTGGAAAAGTGTTTCACAATGAAAAACCTGGTCAACAGAAATTATGTTCTGTTCCATGTACTGATATACACAGTGTTCAAAATATTTTGCAGTAGCATAAACAGGAACCAACTTATCAGCAAGGTCTAAGGTAAAAGTGAAACTTTTGTGTTTCCTTGCATTTAAATCAATGGGGAATACATATGTCCCTTAAATGAATTTTCCTAGTGCTTTCAGGCAGATAGAAGAAAGATGATCCCGTCTTTGAGAAGGAATCCCCTTTACAATTGTCCAAAAGAGGTGGAAGTGGTCGGATAAAGACTAGTATTAGGGTAAATGGGGTAGGATGTTAATATCAGAACTCTACCAATTTGTTCTTAACTCAGTATCAAGTAACATTTATGTGAATAACAGAGATAGTTATCAAGGGTTGGTGCTCTGTTGTATGAGGAAATACCCACCAATGAAATTATGTATCCTTGAAGTAAATAATACTCCAAAAGCAGTATCATGAGATACTGAGTCAGGAAAGTCCTTGGAGATTAGACAGTTCTGTCCTCTTATTTTGTTGATTAGGAAAAAGATAGATGTGCTGCCTGTTTTTCATGGTTTGGGACCACAAACCTTTGTATAGTTTCAAGATGGGAACTGGAGTTGATAGATGAGGTATCTCCTCAGACTTAACCTTTTACAGCTCGAAAATGAAATGATTTTATCTTAGTACAATATCTCTTGCTTAGCCTCTTATTCATTTCCTTATAAGTAAATTTACTTGTGATTTAGATAATATATATAATCCTATTTATATTTGTTTAGTGAATATGTATATATGTCTGTGCTTCTTCAGCAAAAGGCTTTTTATCTTAATTATATTAATAGCATACATATTGTTTTAAAATTACTAAGCATTTTATATATAGTCTCATATAATCCTCATAATAACATTATAAAATATAATCTACACCAAGGATTCTCAACCCAGGGGTCTGTGAATTGTGTATGTATGTGTGTGTGTGTGTGTGTATACACACATTGTAGATAGATAGATATAGATATATCTTTACATGTATAGATATCTATACATACAATTTTAATATTATTGGTTTCCTTTGTTCTTATTTATTTTATACATTTTAAAAACATTATTCTGAAAAGGGGTTCACAGGATTCACCAGCATCCCCTGTCACCAAAAATGGATAAGGACCTCGTAATCTTTATTTTTATCCCCATTTCAGAATAAAGAAACTAAAATTTAAAGTGATTTGTCACAAAGCTAGTATATACTAGAGGCAGAATTCAAAGCCAAGTCTCATCTAACTCAGTTCAGTATGCTTTACACTATATCACTTCATCTTTTTTTCAGCTATAAACTTCTAGAGGATAGGCCCATACCTCTATGACTCAGTATTTATGCCTAATAACATGTTTAAACATTTAAAAATATTATATTGATGAAAATTATGATAAATGGATATCCAGAGGTGCCATGAAATTCATTTTGACTATTACTGATGGAATTGATAAAAAGCATATGCTTATTTAAAGTACTGATGAAATCCAAGAGAGTATAATCATTAGCACCTTATAAAAACTAGACAAAAATTTTCTTAAAACCTTGCTGAAGGTCAAGAAGAGGTGACCAGATAACAATATTAACAGTAACATGACATTCTATAATATCCTTTGATTCCCCACAACAACCTTTGGTTTACAGGTGAAAAAACAGGCTGCCAAAAGTTAGATGACTTTTTTTGGGGGGGGGGGATGCAGGGCAATGAGGGTTAAGTGACTTTCCCAGGGTCACACAGCTAGGAAGTGTCAAGTGTCTAAGCCAGATTTGAACTCAGGTCCTCCTGAATCCAGGACTGGTGCTTTATCCACTGCGCCACCTAGCTGTCCCCCAGAAGTTAGATGACTTGTCCAGAGTTACATAGCTAGCAAGTATCTAAAAAAAGTTTTGAACCCAGGTCTTCCTTGGGTTCATCATTATCTCCACTAAATCATACTGCTATTCAATAAACACAGTAACTGATGTAGTAATTTTGGTTACTGTATTTTTCTTTGATGTTGAAGTATTACTGGTAGTTTCAAAAACAGATCAGTAGTCAAATTTCTGAATTACAATGTTTGTTTTCACAAGTAGGATTGTTTTTGTGAGGATTCCCTGATTTCTTCCCAACTGTCTTTTAATTTTCCTATCTGTGTGCCTGCTGTACAATCTTCACAGAACAAGAAATGTAATTTTCTTTAAGGTTTCAAAACAGGTAAATTGTTTCTTTTTTCTTCTAATTGTTAATTATTATTATTATTATTATTATTATTATTATTATTATTTTACCCAGTCAACTCTTGGTTAATCACTGGGAACACTGAGATCAACTATATTTTTTCCCTCCTCTACTGTGTAAATTTTAAGCATTTGGGGCACTCATTAAACCTATTAAATCTGCCCAAAAGGAAAACAAAAACATAAAGGTATCTGTTGTTCATTAGCAACTCTTATAAAGGCCATATAATTTTAATTCCCACAATGAGTAAAATCTGTAAATTTTTGTGTTGGTCTCTTCTAAATCTCACTAGTTTCTTGAAACTGGCTTAAACTGAAATCTGTTTGGTGTATTCAAAAGTGACAAAGAATAGTTGATTTATTACATCTCAGGTTTTCTATGTATTTTGGTTAAATTTGAGGATTTATGCCGAAATTTTCCCTTCATTATCAATACTGATAATGTCCATTATCATTACAATAGCATTATCAAAGTCTTTATCAGGACAATATGGATCTGTTTCTTTTCTAACATTTGAGTCAAATGTAAAAGAAAAAAAAAAGATATTCGATACTCTTGTTGCTTTGTTATTCTGCAGTTATACAGAAGAGAACTCTGTTTTAGCCACAACAAAGTTCATCTTAGCACTGGCATCATAACTTAACACAATAACAAATTCTTAAAATATACAGTATCTCATTTTAATTGCCAAGCAAATTAAACTCTGGTTTAAACTATTGCTTTTTATGGACCATTCAAACACTGATTGCATGTCAAAAGGAAGTATCTATTTACAACTATCTTAGTGTAGAATAATTATTTTTTAATAATGTCTATGAGCAGGGGTAATGACCCATTTATAAAAGATTCCTCTACAAACATTCTAATTCCTTAATTTTTGTGTGTGTGTGTTTTTTTTAAAAGAAGTGCACTGCTGTAGATTTTAAGTGCTTCCAGATGAAAAACATATTTAACTTGGAGCTGAGACAATGGTATACTATTTATAACTTAAAATGCAGTGAAGTTTTGAACCATGTTAGAATAAATGTGAGGCTAGGGTAAAAATAAAGCATCCCCCCCACACCATCACCAGTTTCTCTAAAGAAATAATAGAAGGCTCTTCATGGACACTTTTTTGGGGTGCTTCTCAATAACTCATTTCAAATGCTCTGTTTCTGAAATGGAATTGTACATTTGAATTCCCTGGTTGCAAGGTGCACGACACTAACAACTGAACAGTTTTTTTGTTAGCCAACAGAACAAGAGGAAGGCTGGATCTAAGCCAACTTGTAAAGTCTGCCCTGAGCCTAGAATGTTTGTTCCGGAAGCTCAGTTTATTTGCGTACCTGTTCAGATTTGGTCTTTCCATTAGGTGTGGAAGATGTGAGTCAGGGAATAATGAGAGATGAGTATGGAGAGGTACTGGAAGATTCTTGATAGGGGTTTTGTATTTCCCTACTGAAAATAACTCTTTCTGACCACTTATCTTGAAATTTAATACTGAGTCTAACATGTTATCTAATACATTTGCTACCTATGGACACATTCTCCTGGTTTCAAGACCCTCAATTTAATAAACGTTCAGTAAATACTTTTTATGTATCGAGTACTGGGAATTTTCCTTTTTTTATGGGAAGGGGTCAGTTCAAACCCATAATTTCATTACTGTGGAGAACATTCAATGTAGAAATGCACTGATGCATTTCAGCAACTTAGAAGAAAGTCCTTCTGAGACACTGAGAGGTTAAATAACTTGACATGATCCTAAAGCAAGTAAATGTTAGGGACAGAATTTAACCCACTTCTTCCTGAGGCCAGCACACCATGATACTATACTGGCTCTTCCGCAACTGGGATACAGAAACAACATTGATACATTTCCTTCCACTAAGGAGCCTATGTTCTACTGGCTTCTTGCGCCATCCTATAGCCCTCTTTTTCTGAAATGCTTTCCTTATTAAATTCTACCAGCCAATTCTTCTCCCTACTCCATCTCAAAATCCTTTATTATAGTACTTTCTCAGATACTCTGCATAGAAACCCACTAATTCTGTTACCTCCAGGATCTCTAATATCACTCATTGTACACAGTATCAATAACATTTCTAACTCAGCAATACAAGAAATGCCAAGACTTAGGGTAGAAAATGCCTTCCACATCCAGAGAAAGAACTGTGGAATCTGAATGCATATTGAAGCACATTATTTTCACTTTTGTTGTTGCTTTTTTCTTATTGTTCTTGTTTATTCTTTCTTGCATTTTTTTCTTTTTTTCTGATCCTTCTCTTATAACATGACTAATATAGAAATACACTTAACTCATGTGATTGTAATATATAACCTATATCAGATTGCTTTCTGGCCTCTGGAAGGGGCAGGGAAGGGAGAGTAGAAGGAAAATTTGGAACTCAAAAAAATATC
This sequence comes from Dromiciops gliroides, assembly GCF_019393635.1. Taxonomy (NCBI): domain Eukaryota; kingdom Metazoa; phylum Chordata; class Mammalia; order Microbiotheria; family Microbiotheriidae; genus Dromiciops; species Dromiciops gliroides. The sequence continues at coordinate 516,487,428 of NC_057862.1, forward strand.
TTTACATGTAATTGAAAAAAAATCTTTTTTAATTAAATTAAAAAAAAAACACAATGTGCCAGGTACTTTGCTATGTTCCAGGGATACAAATGCAAAGAATGAAACATTCCCTATTTTCAGAGAGCTTACAAGATCACCATTCTTTAGCCCAGCTTAGCATAGTGCCAAGCGCAAATAAGTACTTAAGAAATGCTTGTTTCCTTCCTTCTCTTCTTTCCTTCCATCCTGTTTACTGGTCATTACAACTTATTGATACAAAATTCTTGAGAACTATCCCCCCAAAGCAAGATAATGTGAATTCTACTTAAGAAACTGCAAGTGTGTTGAAGGCAATTAGTACAGTGTGCTCTAGTTACAACTGAAAATCTATGAATCCTTAGCTGCTTGGCTAAGAGCATTCCATCAAATACAGTATTGCTACAGTTGGGTATGACAAAAATAACACAAGACTTGGAGTTAGAAAATTTAGGTTTGAATCCTGCTCGCAATACTTTTATTAGGTGTGTGGCCACGTACAAGTCAATTCACCTCTCTTGGTTTTCAGTTTCCCATTCTAGAGATTAAATTTCTGTATTTTTAAAATAAAATAAAAGAAGAAAATGGACTCATCTCAAACCCATTTGGGTTTGGGGACCAGAAAAGGGTGTTGGTTTATAGATTTACTGCCATTATGATACTAACAGAAACTAAACATTAATAACTAATATCGGAATAAAGCAGTGTATCGAAGGGGAAAAAGAATAGACTTTGGAGTCAGAGGACCTGGGTTCAAATCCTAGTTCTGTCAGTTTATTCCCAGGGGCCCCAGGCAAATCATTTTCCCATTCTGAGACTTTCTTCAGCTGTAAAACACAGGGAGGAGAAGGAAGAAAAGAAAAAAGAAAGAAAGAAGAAAAGAAGGAAAAAAGGAGGGAAAGAAGGACCTACTAAGAACTATTATATGCCAGCCACTGGCATATAATGAGATATTTTACAAATATCTCATTTAATCCTTATAACTATCTTGGGAGGCAGGTGCAATTATTATCCCATTTTAGAGTTGAGAAAACCAAGGTAGACAACAATTAAGTGACTTGCTCAGGGTCATACACCTTTATTAGGTGTTCAAGTTTAGATATGAACTCAGGTCTTCCTGACTCCAAGACTAGTATTATTCTATCCACTATTTTAGGTCCATACCAGCTTTAATTCCCCAATAAATAAAAAACGCAAAATATAAATACATCCCAACCTGTGAATGTGTACAGTAAATTACTGACTAAATAAAAGTCTAAGGTAAAATGTTTTCCTATTTTCAGTAGTTTGGTTTTTTAAATGGTCCTGAATATTTAATGAATATAATTTATAGGAAATTTTAAAGTTTATTCAACAGTCATCTTATACAATTCCTTACTCGTATACAATATGCTTACCTGTAGTTGAGTTCTTCACTTGAAAGATAGAAATGTTCATATAATGAATAGGCCTCATTTCCTTCCCAGTCTTTAAGATGTATTTTAAGTACATAGCGTTGTTGATTAGTCAGTTGGGAAACAAGCTCATTTCCTAGCCAGTATTCTCCAGCAGGATCACCAAATCCCTGTAATTTAAATCGTATTTTTAAATTACTTAATTGGTTTTCCTTTACTAGTTTGAAATTAACAATCCATCAATTTAAATTGCAATCATTTCAAGTCTTTAAACAGAAATCGTTTCTTTTATACAGATTCAGGGCCTATAACTAAGGAAATAGATTTCACCAGAGGCAAGTTTAAGGAACAGAAGCATGACAAAAGAACTAGTAGCAGTAGATTGAACCACCTTTTAAAACTAACATTCCATGTGCTAGTCTCTACTTAGCTACATGCTTTCATTATATTAGCCTTCTTTGATTCAGAGACCTATTTAATCAGACAATTGTAGGATGAATTCAGCCATTTTTAAAAAAGGCAATAAATGTTTGATCATTTGGGATAAGTTCTCTTCTCTCAGATATGCAGGTCTTGGAAAATGATTTTCATTAAGCAAAATAATTTAAGATAAACACTCCTAGAATTGTACATACCATTTTATATTCTTTCCAAGTTCGCTGAAAATCAGTGCTGCCATCTTCTCGCCTCTGAATAACTGTCCATCCACCTCCATTTGTTTCCATGTCACAATATGCCTGTCAACAGGAAATATACTTACTTTATGCAGCAATATAGATTTAAAGACTTACATAGTTTCCAGTCTTTCATTAATAATTTTTAAGTGTGGGGGAGATTTTAGGTACCTTTGGTAAAGTAAAAAATTGTATTGAGAAACTCTTCTAGGGAACAAGGAGAATAAAGTCTTAATGACTTATGAAAAAAGAGTAGAATACATTAGAGTATCCTTGGGCCTTCAGATATCCTGCCCCACCTGCCTTCTGTGCCAGTCTTCAGAGTGACTGCAGGAGTGTCTAATCTTTTCTTCACCTAGTGGGGACTCTTTGGACATGAAAGTACAATGCCTAACTCCTGTGGATCTCTATAGCTTGTATGGAAAAGGATTAACCTCCATTTCAGTGTTCCAAAGTTCTGTGGCAGGAATTGATTATCCTGTTCTGAAACTTCCCAACTATGGAGACCTTTAGAATTCAACTCTGTGGAATGTAATCTATTATCCCTAGTTCAGGGCAATGAGTAGCACCAGGGAGTTTAAGTGTGCTGGTATATTGTTCTGTAACTTCTACCCCATAGACCATAGATTCAGAATTTGGGGTGCTTTGTTCCCAGTGAGGCACTAGGTAACACTGCTCTTTTCTCCTTGTCTTAATTTCGTTCATGATATACTTTTACTTACTCTCTTATTCCTACTTTTAAAATATTTCAGTGTGTTTCAGATTTAATCTTAACACGGGCTGCTTTGCTGTTCCTCACCATGATACTCTGTCTTCAAATTCAGGGTATTTTTATTCACTCTTCTTCATTTCTGGAATACTCTCCTTTCTTATCTCTACCTCCTGGCTTTCCTGGCTTTCTTCAAGTCCTAGCCAAAATACATGAAGCCTTTCCTGATGCCCTCTAATTCTAGTACTATTCCTCTTGATCTTCTCCAGTTTATCTGGTATATATCTGTGAGTTCCTGAGAGCATGGATTGTCTTTTGCCTTTCTATGTATATATCCACTGAGCTCAGTACAATGCCTGACATATAACATATGCTTAGAAAATGCTTAATTGACTAACTGACCATGTAGCTGGATCATAGAGTATATGGAACAGAATAAAGCACCAGAAGGGACCAGGTTATAAAGAGCTTTAAAAGCCAAACAGAATAGTTTTTTATTTGATTCTCAGGGTAATAGGAAGGCTCTGGCATTCATTGAACATGAGATCACATAGTAAGACGTGCTTCAGGAAGATCACTTTGGTAACTGGGTGAAAAGGAGATGAGAGTAGGGTGAGACTTGAGGCAGTGAGACCAATTGAGAGACTATATACAGTAGTCCATGTGAGAGAAGATGAAGGCCTGAAGCAAAGTGATATCTATATGAAAAAAAGAGAAAGGGGCCTATGGAGGAAGTGCTGTGAAGGTAGAAATGATAAGATTTGGCAAAGGATTGCATATATTGGTTAAGCGAGAATGAGGAATTGAAGATAACAAGATGCTATACTGACTGACCAGGAAGGTAGTGATGTCTTTGGGAAGAGGAAAGCTGTAAGTGATCCTAAAAATCATTCCAACTATCATCTTCATTTCTACTCACCACAACTATGGGCTCTACTCTGAGTCTCTGGTCTTTGACTAGCAAGTTTTCACTCTATCTTTCCAGAATCCCGCCTCACCCATCTCTATGCCATACCACCATGCTGTGTTCTCTACTTTCTAGCCTCACTTTCTCTTAGATTGTAAACTCCTTGATGGCAGGGATTATTGTTTGCTTGTATTTATATGACCACCATTTCACATATCCTTGGCACATAATAAACAATTAAGAAATCTATCTAGCATCTATCTATCCAGGCCAATTCTCATTTTGCAAATGAGGAAAAAGTCTCGGAAAGGGAAGTGACTCAAGCTTATGCACCAATATGTGGTAAATCTGGGTTTAGAGCCTCAGTAACTGTTCTTTTCTTTACACTATGCTGCTGCTCACCTTGCCTCTGACTTAGGACATTGCACAAAGTAAGTATTTCAAATGAGATAATATTTGTGGAGTTCTTTGTGTATCTTAAAGTGCTATAGAAAAAACTATTGTTAGGCTTACTGTTTGTTGAAATGGCAGAAGCTACAAAGTTGATAGTCTTTATTGAGTAAAATATCACCCTGCCCATCTTTAAATAAAAATTCATTTATTTGGCTTGTATTTGACTTATGACAAACCTTGCTTTGGTAGAGCAAGTTATGTTACATTGAGTCTTCCAGTGCCTTATAACTGAGAGAACTTTGTATCCAAAGTAATTTTTTATAACATTGCAGCATTTCTATATTAGGTCAGTGCTAAAAAGCTATAAAAGGCAAAATGAAAAGGGATCCACTTATTGTCCTAGGACTTTATGTGAGGTTTTAGGATTTACTTTCCTCACATTGAATGGCATTCTAATGTCAGTACATAAGTAATCTGGAATCATATTTATTGTTTTTAACTCCATTAGTGACAGAGCTGTGGTAATTATATTTTGTGATTATCGTGACCTGGTCAGGTTTTTTTTTAAAGAGGGATTTACAAAAAGTAGATTATGAGGGTCACAGTCAACTGGGCTATGTAAGTTTCACAGGAAAAAAAAATTCAAATAAAATAGTTTGCATAGCCAGAAGGAATAGATGCATTAAGTGGAAACAGTTCAGTAGATTCTATCTGAATCAGAAATGCAGGAGGCCCCAGATAGTGCCAATAAAGGCATTAGCTTCTTGGATTACAACAAATCTGAGGGCACTATGCATTTGATTAACATTCTGTTGCATGGTTCAAGGATCTGGTATCCCTGCTAATAGTAGAAATAAAGCTTGGATTTTCTTTTAGCAGTTAATGCTTGAGTTAAATTTTATGCATCAGCTGTAAACAATTAATTGAGAAACAAAAGCAGACACAAATTCAATGTAATGATCCTAGTAACTGGGGACACCATATTTCTTTTTTCTTTTTCCTTTTCCTTTTCCTTTTCTTTTTCTTTTTCTTTTCCTTTTCCTTTTCTTTTCCTTTTCCTTTTCCTTTTCTTTTTCTTTTTCTTTTTCTTTTTTGCAGGGCAGTGAGGGTTAAGTGACTTGCCCTGGGTCACACAGCTAGTAAGTGTCAAGTGTCTGAGGCTGGATTTTGAACTCAGGTCCTCCTGAATCCAGGGCCAGCGCTTTATCCACTGCACCACCTAGCTGCCCCAGGACACCATATTTCTGACAAAGAAAGGTACTATTATATCCATGATCAGTAGAAATGAGCAGCCGTGCCTGGCACATATAAGACTGTAGGATTCCCCTTTGTGCAGAAACTTATGTGAATATTGCAAACCTAAGTCAAAATGTTCCTTAGAATCACAAGATTTAGAACTGGAAGGAGTTCTAGGAATCCTTTAGTCCAATCCCTTTCTTTTAACAAATGAAAAAATTTTTTGCCGCTATAATAAATTTATCCTCTTACAAATATTTGTACTTCATTAGAAGCTATCATTCTAAGACTGATCGAAATGCATAGTCTGACATTTGGATTTATGATTATTCTACAGCTTGGGTACAGAGGTTTAAATAACTTGCCCAAAGTCACATATGTACTAAATATCATAGATAGGCTTTCAACTTTGGTCCTTTGACTCTAAATTCAGTGTTATTTCTACTATACCATATATATAACTTAAATTTATTCTCCACCCACTTTATGTTAACACTATCCCATGCTCCTATCCCAACAACTTGTACTTAAAAACTCTCTCACTCCCACCTCTGCAAGCTCCCATTGCAACTACATATGTACACATTCACTTCCCATAGAATTTTACACACATTAACTACAAACATCTCTTGCAAGCTGAGTACAATCAGTGCCCAATTGTATCAGACCTAAATAAGACAACAATACTTGAGGGTAGTACAAGATTATTGCAAAAAAAAAATCTGTAATAATGAATGGTCCTTTTTTTCTCCATACTTTTTTAGATGGAGTCTGAAAGAGTTAGCACATTTTTTTCCAAGTGATCAATTTATTCTCTTGTCTGGTCCAATATTTGTTCTTTAATGAGAGTCATCATCAAGAAAGACAAACATGGGTTTGGGGTTGGGGAAGAATGTGTCTAAGCTTGCTTTGAATGTCCTTGAAGTCTTGAACAAAAACAAGGAACAAAAGGTATCTAAATGTATACTCACTATTTTCAAATATGATCCCATCTAAAGCAAAAGGTAACTAAGTGTGCACTATATCCTTTGCACAGTATACTCTATCATAATAGAAATTGTGGAGGCTAATAGCGGTATTTCTTCAGGCTTTGGACTTTGTTATCAGCACTTAAGTTGGTATCTCATGAAAATACTATTTAAAATAGCAAACCTTAAGAGAAGGGGTTGGAGGTTAAAATATCTTGATCATGGCTTTTAAAAATAAGTAGTTCACAAGCCAAGATAACAATTTTCAAGTAAATCTTTTTTTTTTAATTTGCCCATGCTGACATAAATGAACTTTTAGAACATGTTCTTATCCATGTTCCCTAAAATTCAATTCAGAAATGAAAATGGAAATAAATGTTCCTTCCAACTCTTAGATTCAAAGGGAGAACTAGACAACAGAACTAAAGTGAATGCATTCCTATGAGTTTTCTCATTCTCATGTTCTTTCTACCTAACATCTCAGTCCTAATCTTCTACTGGTTAAAACGTGAGCTCCTTTAGGACAAGGACTTCCTTGTATTCCCATTGCTTAGCATAATAGCTGGCACACAGTGAGCATTTAATAAATGCCTTGTGATAGATAAATTGATACTGTAGTTTCTAGATAAGAGAGACCTATAAAGTCTGGGAGATGTAGGAAAAAGGCAAAATTGAAAGTCTATAACAAATAAAGGGGCTAAACTTTTAAAAGTCATCAAAAATGATCAAGCAATAAGATAATAATTAGACCCATCATATCTCCTTCAAAGATTTGGCACATTGTTCCCTGATATCCAACATGTCTATCTATTTTCCATCCTCTCTCCAACTTCACCTGTTAAGGTACTCTTTATCCTTTAATACCAAGCTCAAACACCACATCCTCCATGAAATCTTTCCTTATTCTCCCAGTCATGACACTTTCCCCCCTGGAACAGCTTTTGTACCTCTCTTACGCACTTAATTCAGATCATTTTGTATTATGGTTATTTGTATGCCTGTGATATCCTTCTCATAGATTGTGAGGTTAGGAGGGCACAGATTGTATATTGTTTAATCTTTGTAAGAGCATGGTATCTAGTCCAGTGCTTTCCCAAAAGTATTCATGTGGTAGGATTTTCTGCAGAAATTAATGGGATGTAGAGATAAAAGTAAGCAATAAATTTTACTTTTAAAACATCATTATTTGACATGATAGGTCCAGCACGTGCTGGTACTTTATTAATTGTTGGAACTGATGAAGTGAGCTTTGCACAACATGGCAGCCAGGTGTTATTTGAAGTTAAAGAAAGATGCAGATCATATTAGGTTATCATATTGTAGAGGTTACACTGCTTCTAAAATGGCTGTTTAAATCTAGGTATGTTAAAATGGGGATGAGGAGAGAACTAGCTTACCTTGACCTCATCAGTAGAATTAGGAAAAGTTAATGTGTAGATTCCATTAGTGGTGAGGCCTGCTCTGAAAGCCTCAGCACAGTCTCTAAAAATGATTTGTTCTTCCTTAGCCACAAAGGAGTTCTTGGCTGTGAAAAAAATTAAATGACAGCAGTTAAGAGACAAATGGTAGATAAATTATTTCCTCCAACAGTTAGATACTCCAAATCCTAGTCATTTATTGACAACCTTTTCTTATTATATTTCTATTCCTGCTTGAAATGAAAAGCAGTTGCTTCAGTAACAGAAAAAACATATTGCTACTTTTTGCTTCCAAGAAAAGTTACACATTTAAAACATAACTTTATTTTTCATGAACCTCAAAAAAGATTTTTGACAACTGTCACTCATCATCAGCTAGCTCTATTGCTGACACCTCATAATTAACTCTGATGGGATATTAAGTAATATAAAATACCATTAAATATGGAAGAGAATTAAGTATAAGGTAGGTCCATCTTGAATTTCCTTTAAGGAGACTAATTTATGGAATTATAAGAGGGCACTAGCTAAAGGCAGTATCGTCTGTAGGAGTACCCTAAAGGCAGTGTTTTATAGTAAGGCTCCAGAATATATGTTTATCAGGAATATATGCATATATATTTGAAGATATGTGTATCTGTCTTTTGTGTGTTCTCTATAGTCCAGTATTGGATCTCAAAGAGATTTATGATTCAACATGTATAGAAAGCTGTTTTGTTGGACAGGTCAGCCACATTTTGTTTTAACACGTTGAAAGCATCAGTTATTGATGGCTAATGAGATGGCAAAGCCCTTAATAACTACACTTACAGTTTGGTGCGGTTATCATAGTTAGCAAGCTGTGGACAGTCTCCATCAGATCGTGTTGCTGCTTTTGAAGAACTGAGTTGTTTGCTGTAGCTGTCACTAACTGTTTTTCCAGTTCTTCAATTATGGAATTTTGTCTGGATACTAACACTTGAAGCTGATCTTTTTCATCTTTTATTGACTGTAGCTGAACTGTATGCTTGTCTTCCATATCAAGGACTTTTTTTTCTAGAAAACTTGTAAGAAAAAGCCAGTGTTAGTGTTTTCTAGCCCTCACCAAAGCAAGATAATATACATACATACACATATAAACACACAAAGATTAATTCTAATTATATATTTAGTTCATCAATAGAATTGATTAATATCTCACATTTTCAGGAAACTGTGGAGAGAGGCCAAGAATTGTAAGACACTCCCCTGTTTTCAAGTAGCTTCTAATGTAATTGGTGAGCTATGCATGATAATGAAAATATAATTAACCTCAGTATGCAACAACTTCTTAGTGTTCTGGGGAGAGTTTTGTGGGCAAGGGTTAAAATAATCAGGGAAGCCTTCATGGAAGAGGAGGAATTTGATCTGAGCCTTTAAAAGTAGGTAAGATTTTAAGCCTCCTCCTTTACATGTTTTTCCTGCCTTTTTTATCTTAATCCCACTCCCTTCTTTTCCATCATGCAGAAACTCACATGTAATCCTTCAACTTGTAATTTTGTGACTTACCTTTTTACTTGAAGAATTTTTACATTTTAAAAGTATAGCTAGGGGCAGCTAGGTGGCACAGTGGATAAAGCACTGGCCCTGGCTTCAGAAGGACCTGAGTTCAAATTCGGCCTCAGACACTTGACACTTACTAGATGTGTGACCCTAGGCAAGTCACTTAACCCCCATTGCCCCACCAAAAAAAAAAAAAAAGTATAGCTAAAGCTACACTATAATTTTAGAAGATGTGTGTACTTTTTATTGTTGAAGGATTGGATATCTCATTTTCCCAAAATAAAGCTAACAATTACATAATAGAATATATATGTGCTTTGTACAAATGGCATTATTAAAGTGGACCTCAAGACTTTCCTAAGTTGGTTTCAGAATAATTTGGTTTATTTACTTGCTTTAACAAAGACTATTAATTAAAAGTAAACTTAATTTTAAACTGGAAGTGTTTCCTGTTAGTTAAAATAGAATGCATGTTTCCAAGTGAGTATTGTTCATGGGTCTACTGAACTTTTAAGAATGTTAATTGTTTCCCCGGAATACACACAAAGGTTTGGTAAGTGTGGCTGACAGAAATTCTTCAAAAATAGGATGTAATAGGAATATTGGATACTTTGACCTTTAATTGTAAGTTCTGCTTTCTATGTTTTTTTTTTAATTCCTACATTTTTCTGCAATTAAGCATTCTCTAGTAACTGTAAGGGGAAAAGAAAGAAACAAAGGTCCCTTTTGCTCTCAGTCTGTCATTCTAAACTGTGACATTTAAAAACTGAACATTTATCCTGATCCCAGGATAAAATCCTATTTGTACAAAGTCAATTGATAAAACATTCAGGAAACAGAATCAAAAAGTATTAGAATCAGAATCCAACTCCTTTTTTTCCATTAAGGTTTATTTGCAAATAAAATATGTTTTCATGTAAGGGAGGTTTGCTTTGCAAAATTTGCTTTTGGAGCAACTAGGTGGTGCAGTAGATAAAGCACTGGCCCTGGATTCAGGAGTACCTGAGTTCAAATCCGACCTCAGACACTTGACACTTAAAAGCTGTGTGACCCTGGGCAAGTCACTTAACCCTCATTGCACCACACCAAAAAACAAACAAACAAACAAACAACTGCTTTTGAAGGAAGAGAAAATCCTTTATTATCTAATTTGTAAGTTGCCTTTTATTATTATAAAAACAAATGATAGTATGTTCAAATTCAAAACTAATTTTATGTGTCCTTGACAAATAGTGAAGGTCTCTTTGTCAACCTCAAGTTAAGAATGTTTTAATGGTACTTTATTAACATTTTGAAGCCAACTTGGGAATCAAAAGAAATATTTTTCCCTAACTGTCCACCAGATGTCTTTGATAGGGAGTTCATCCATGCATATCCATAATTATGAAAAAATTAAAATTATTTGAACCTATGCTTATTACCTTACTATTAATATACTCTTGAAATCTTGATAACCTAGCTGCTAAACCCACCACTCTTCTGAAGCTAATAATCTCTTAATTGACAAATCTAGTTGCTTTTTTTCAGTCCTCAATCCTTCTTGACCTTTTTGTAGCTTTTAACACTGTTGATCACTTTCTCCTCTTTAATATTCTTCTTCCTTGATTCATTTTGGAGTAGAATTTGAGAAAGTGAGAGTGTACAGCACACACTTAGTTTGTAACATAGGACTAGAATTCAGGAGAGAGATTAAGTCCAGCTATATAAATTTGGGAGTTAACAGCAGAGAAATAATCATTGAACCTATAATACCTGATGAGAGAACAGAGAGACAGGGACAAAGATTTGAGGGCCACCTGCAGTTAGGAAAGTGATGATCAGGAAATGAAGGATGATTCAGAACAGAGAAAAACCAAAAGAGAACCATGTTAAGAAACTTGAGAGAAGAGAAAATATTCAAAAGGAGATAGTGGTCAGCAGTATCAAAAGCTGTGGAGATGTTGAGAAGGATGAGGACCAATAAATAGTTACTGGATTTATCAATTAAAAGATTGTTAGTAGTCTTAGGAAAAGCTATTTCAGTGCAGGGCTGTGGCTGGAAACCAGATTTCTATTAGTTGAAAAGTTAGCTGGATTTGAAGAAATGGACATAACGAATGTAGAAAGCTTTTTTTTTTTAGCAGTTTGATTCTAATATGAAGGCAAGAGATGGGATGATAGCTTTAGGGGATAGCAATTTCAAATGAAGGAGTTTTTTTATTTTTGTTTGCTTTAAGATGATGAAAATCCTAGGTATATTTAAAGACACAGGGAAAGAGCCAATAGAAGAGGAGAGATTATTAAGATGTTATAGAGGAATTGATGAAAAAGAAACATTTTAAAGATAAACAGGAGGGAATTAATCATGCAAGTAAAAAGGACTTGATCTTGGCAGGAAGGAGAACTACCTCTTCACCAAAGATTGGAACAGAAGAGAGAAGGTGCCATGAAGTAAAGAGGAAGGGAAAGCAATAAGCATTTATATAACATCTGTTATAAGCCAGGCACTGTACTAAGCACTTTACAAATACTATCTCGTTTGATCCTCACAACAACCCTTCAAGGTAGGTGCTGTAGTTATTCCCCTTTTTACAGTTGAGGAAAAGAAGGCAGACAGAGATTCAGTGACTTGCCCAGGGTCATATAGCTATTAAGTTTCTGAGGCAGAATTTTAACTCGGGTGTTCCTGACTCCAGGCCCATCTCTATCCACTGTGCCAGCTTTAAGAGGGATTCTAAGGTTCATAGGATTGTAGATCTAGAGTTGGAAGAGACCTCAGAGGTCATTTGGTCTAGTCCCCTCATTATGCAAATGAGGATACTGAGGCCCAGGGAGGTTAACTGACTTACCCATAGCTCTCTATGGGCACGTTACTGGAAGGATTTGAATCACCTTTCTCTGACACCCAAACCAGTGCTTTTCCCACTGTATCATGCTGCCCCACGTTTTTTTAAATAAGAGAAGATAGAAAATGGGAGTGCATATCTGATGTCCTCTTTCAGAAAATTAGGTGAGATCATCTGCTGGGGGTAGGGGAAGGAACAGATGGTTTAGTAAGAGGTTTTTGAAGAAAAGAGGTTTCTGATGTTGGTTGTGGGGGATGTGATTGTCATTGGGGGAAGAACAAAAGTATTGTAATGTGGCAATGAGGTTACATCTGAAATTATATAATGTGATGAAATTATATAATATAAATCTGTTGTGGATCCAGTCAGCCTTGTCTTATCACTACCCCAATCAGTGGAGGGCAGGAACAATTTCAATTTTGTATCATTGGTTCCTAGCACAGTGCTTGGTATGAATAATAAATGTTTGTTGAATCATTTACACATTCTCCCTTCTGCATTCCACATGCTGTTTCTGGTCCATGGTATACCGTCTTTCACATCTGGCCTTTGCCCAGTATCTGGAACATACTTCCTCCTCATCTCTTGCCTATCAGAATTTCTTGCTTCGTTCAAAGTACTTCTCAGGTGTCACTTTCTACATGGCACCTTTCCTCATCTCTACCCACTTATCTAGTTACTGGGATTCTCCCTCTTGAAAATTACTTTGCATCTACTTTGTATTTGCTTACTCATGTACATATCGTATTCCTCATTTGTGCTCTGACACAGCTAGTGGTGCTTGGATAAAGTGCTGGGCCTGGAATCAAGAAGACCTGAGTTCAAATATGACCTCAGATGCATAATAGCTGTGTGACCCTGAGTAAGTTACTTAACTTCTCTTTGCCTCAGTTTTCTCAACTGTATTATAAAGATAATTATAGCACTTACCTCACAGGGTTCTTGTGTTCTTGTGAGGATTAAATGTGATAATATTTGTAAAAAGCATTGTACAGTGCCCAGCATATGGTAGACACTATCTTTATTCTTCTTTCTTCCCTTCCTCTAATAAATGCTGAGTTTGTTTGTTTTTTTAATTGAAATGAATCGCTTTTGAAGTTCTTTTGATTTTAGTCCCATACCAGCTCTCATGGTTGTCCCTTTTTTTCTGCTTTGGTTCTAATAACCATAGTTCAAGTCAGTTGTTCCCCACTTGTACCCCAGTGGTTCCAGTAATCTCCTAAATAAGCTTCTTGCTTCCACTATATTCCTTCTTCAATTTGTCCTCTCCATTGCTGTCCTAGTACTATTCCTAGACTACCACTCTGATCAGATGAAAAAGTTCAGATGCTTATTGAATAAAGTATGAACTGATTCTGATATTCAAGGCTTTTCACAAACTGGCTTCATTCTACCTATTCATTCATATCACATAGTAGTCCTCTTCAATTATTCTACATTTCAGAGAAGTTGGAGTATTCTCCCCCATTCATGTCCAATTCCATCTCTTTATTGTTGCTTGTACCACCCCCTCCCATGCCTACAAGGGACCCACAAGCAAATACACACAATTCTCATTCATTAGGTTGATCCAAACCTAACTCCTGTCACTTCCTAAATAAAGCCCTCCCTAGCTTTTCCACATGAAAGTAATCCCTTCCCTTCTGCTCTAGTTTCTCATACCTCTTCAGACTCTCCTTTTTACCTAATACCTTTTCTTCTGTATAAAAATGACAACTAGCATGTATATAGCACTTTTTGTGTGCCTTCCACTGTGCCAAGTACTTTGCAGATATTTCATGTGATCCTCACAACAGATAGGTGTTATTATTATACAGATAAGGACAATGAGGCAAAAAGAATTTAAGTGGGCAGCTAGGTGGCGCAGTGGATAGAGCACCAGCCCTGGAGTCAGGAGTATCTGAGTTCAAATTCGGCCTCAGACACTTGACAATTACTAGCTGTGTGACCCTGGGCAAGTCACTTAACCCCAATTGCCTCACTAAAAAAAAAAAAAAAGAAGTTAAGTAACTTATTCAGGGTCACACAGCTAGGAAGTGTTTTTAAGTCCACATATGAATTTAGGACTTCCAGCCTCCAGGCCCAGCATTCTATCTAAACTAGTTTCCATATATTAATATCTGCACCATAGTTATCTTATCGCATCCTGTCCTGTCCTCTCCTGTCCTATCCTATCCTATCCTATCCTATCCTATCCTACTTATTTTTGCTATTCCACTCTTCTCTTCCCACCCATGCCCCCAATTAATTTGTAGGATTTCTTAGATGAGTATTTCTGTCACATCTATCATTGTATCCTAGTCCCTAACCCAAATACTTACAATAGTAGGCTCTCAATAAATTGTGAATTCAATTGAATTGAACTTTGAATTCTAAAATATTTTTTTAAAAAAACTACAGTGTATTTCATTACCTGTTTTTGTCTTGAAGTTTGGTTATTTCGCTGGTCTGATCCAAGATCTGTTTTTCCAATTTATTTGTAGAAAGGGAATGTTCTAAAAGCTGAAGTTCAAGTCTTGTTGTCTGATTCAATACCTAAATAAACAAAAACAAAATGCTGAAGTCTCTTGAAAATTCTGCAAAACTAACTGCCCTTTTATTAAATTTTATTCCTAGAAATAGTTTTCCCTATGAAACATTGTCTAGTTTTTTTTGTTATTCCAGTACTGAATCATTGCAATGATTTAATGTAGTCTTACTTTCAACAGAGCATATTAATTAATGATATCTCTTTGCATTGTTTAAGGAAATGTTTGATTCTGTTTTGTTCATGATGTTATGGCAGGTAGGTGGTACAGTGGATAAAGCACTAGACCTGGAGTCAGGAAGACCCAAGTTCAAAGCCAGTCTCAGAAACTATGCCCAGAAACTCTGGGCAAGTCATTTAACAGATGGGAAGGTAAAGGAAATAAGCATTTATATAGCACCTACTATGTGCAGCTTTGCAAGGTAGGTGTTATAATTAGCCCTATTTAACATCTCTTAGCCCCAGTTTTCTCATCTGTAAAATGGTGATAATAATAGCACCTACCTCACTGGGTTGTTGTGAGTATAAAATTAGATTATATTTATAAAGCAGCTTGCAAATTTGAAAAGTGCTATATCAATGCTAGTTATTATTATGGCAAAAATAATTTCTGAGTTTTGTCCTGTTTTATTTATGGTTTTTTATTTCATTGCAGAAAAATGAAAATATCTTCAATAAATATATCCAGTGTAAATGATATATTTAGAATGTAGGAAAAATTTACATTTGAATGGGATAATGAAAGCTTTTTTAAAAATTAAACTTAATTTAAAGAGATAAAAGTTTTAATCATTGGAAAATATATACAACACGTAGTCAGCATTTCATTTAAAGTATTTCCACATTTGTGTTTCTTTGGCCAACTTCTTTTTTAATAAAAAAAAATAATAAAACCCTCACCAATTAGGAAACAATAAAAATTATATTTTTTTCTGCTTTGTGGGAAGTTCAGATGTATATTCTCTAGACAATATCACTTTTCTCATTGTATTCAAATAGCTCTGCAGACTTTTTAATTCATCAGTATTTGGCTGCTGTTGGCAGGAAGAATTGGTTACTCACATCCTCTCAGTTAATGGTCATTCAGGACATGATTTCACACTTAAGTGTAATTCAGAATTGTTGCCAAAGAATCCGTCCTTGAAAGAGCAATTGTTTGGTTTATACCTTTATGTTGTTAGCTAAACCCTTAGCCTAGTCACTGAGAGACAATGTCGGTTTCATGGACGGTCTTGTACTTCAAAGCAAAAAGGAGTCAAGTTGATACCATAAAAACCTTATTGTGAATGACTAAAGCCATTCCAACACAATGGTTTTGCTTTTGTTATTGACACCTGGAATGTAGATTTAGTCTATTTCTAATTTGGGCCTAAACATTTTACCTTGTAGATTTTTAAAGGGAAATGGGAAATCACATCATTTTCTTGATAGTTTCGAATTCTATGAAATGTGCCTATTTTAGTACAAAATCAAGAAATTGTGATTGTGATTAATTCACTTCACCATTTCTGAATGATGCACAAAAAAATTCACATCAGTAATATATAAACAATTTCTGTTAATATTTCTTGAGAAATGTCAACTCTTCAAGAATTTTCATAATGGATCATTTTTGCTCATTATTTGAGTTTACGATATACAACCTTTCCTGACCTCCTCAGTTATTAGTACTCTCCCTGTCATATTGCTTTGTGTTTAACTAGGCAGATAGGGGATGCAGTGGGTGGAATGCTGGGCCTGGAGTCAGAAAGATCTGAGTTCAAATCTAGCCTTTTCATCCTGAAGTATACCCTGATACTTGTTGACTTTCTTTCTGAAAAACAAAACAAAAAAACATGTGTGTGTGTGTGTGTGTGTGTGTGTGTGTGTGTGTGTATACTATGTCAGTGCTATTTCAGTGTTAGGTCCTAGATGGAAATCTTTGGTCAAATTCATTCTAGCCTGTCTATTTAACTGGCCATAGCAATTGGCCAAAATGGAGTGAATTTCCAGTTTTCTGGGCTTAGGTCAGATTTTTGAAGTTTATGGCCAATGAAATTAAATAAGGGAAAATAGAAAATCTTAAAAACTCCTGATGGAGCTATCCTTTCTTACCACTATTAACTCACAACCCTATATCCCAGAAAACATGCTGATGGTGTTGAGTGTATTAGAGTGCAGTTTATGTGTGTTATTTATGTAAGTAAATTTTTTAAAATATGGATATTATTTAGATAGCTTATTTTAAATAAGTGGTCGTTCAAATTATTCAAAATAAAGACAAATTTATTGTCATAAAATAGTCATGTAATCATAGTTTAGTAATTTAAATATGAATCCATTTAAACTTTTTTCTTTTTTCAGTCTAGTCTTAATTAATGTCAGGTTTTCTTAATTAATGTAAAGTCATGATACATCATCCATGCAATATTATTACTGTGACTGAGGCATTTGTGATTAGAATTTTCTTACTTACTTGGGCTTCTACATCTGTTAACTTGCGAGTCTGCTCAGCTGTTTGATTTAACAGGTTTGTTCCTATTTCAATCATTACTGCAGTCTGATTCTGTACAGCATTCTGTTGCATCTCTACCATTTCTTTCTTCATATTGTCCTGGATATAATTCTCAAGCTACAGTAGAAAAAGTATTAAGGCAGTCAGATGTGTTTGTTTGTTCAGCCTTAGAGTTCACACGATCATAAATCTTGTTCTTAAACATTTATCATAAGATCATAGATTTAGAAATAGAAGCCGAAACAATCCAACCCCCTTGTTCTAATGAGGAAACTGAGGCCAACAGAAGGGATAAGACTTGATCAAGATCACACCGATAGAAATAGCAGAGCCTTCCTTAAGAAGAACAGCCACCTAGAACAGCTATCATCCTCTTATGCTCTTCTTTTGTCTTTACAGCAGTCTTGTGATTTACTGGAGTTTGAAGTTTTGCCTTTTGAAGGTCATTTTCAGTTGCGTTGTTTTGATATGAGCATTTCAAGTCACTGAATCATAGAAATGCATTTTTAGGGGGAACCTCAGAAGTCTTCTAGTCATCCAGCCTCTACTTGCAGTTTCTTAGAAACTCCCTACTTATTTTTAAAAACAATAAGAACAATTTATTGATCACAAGATCACATTTTTTTCCAAATTGGAAAACAAAGAGGATGCAACGCTTTGGAAATTTACTGGGTTTCCAGGTTTTGTGGTGACAAAAATATATTTGCTTGGTTGTATTCACCTCATGGTGCCTTCTTAAATTAAAATGACCATCGATTCTTTTTGTACAGTTATATGATAACCAAAATATGTTTGGATTTATGATTCACACCAGGGGCCATCTTCCTGCTCTAAAACTTCTACTGCTGCTGGGTTTCCCGCATTGGGGGCATTCTGTACTTATTGGTGAAAACTGTTTTCTTACCAGCCCCAAACCTCTGACCAGGACATCGTTCTACCATGTTTCCTGTGTACATACTTACCCAAATTAATATTAATATTGCTCCTGAAAAAGGTGTATCAATCAGCTGCCCCATGATTCTATTTACCATCTCTGTAACCAAAATATCCTTCCCTGGTCACCACTTCCCTATATGTGTTGGCTTTCCCTATTAGTAAACTCTTTAATGAATGACAGGGATAGTCTCTCATTTAATTTGCATCTGTCATACCTAGCTCAGTGTTTGGCATACAGTAAATGTTTAATAAATGCTTTTTCATTCATTCAGGTTATATATACATATATATTCATCTCTTTTGAGGCATGAGTTGTTTAAAATTATACAGAACTATTGAAATTGTGCTTAGTTACATTTCTAAGAAATTGAAATATATTTAACATTGGATCACTATAATATAAACATATATAAGATAAATATATAAATATTACTATAATACAAAAGGGGGCAGCTAGGTGGTATAGAGGATAGAGTACTAGTCTTGGAGTCAGGAGGACCTGAATTCAAATCCAGCTTCAGACACATGACACTTAACCTTGATTACCTCACCAAAAGAAACAAAAAGTTGAATTCATTTAAAAGTAACTTTTGGGTATTGGCCTAGAGGGGAGAAGAAACATTTACAATAGAACTGTAATATCTAATGAAGCTTCAGTAGGGAGGTCTCTGACTTAAATCTTTGAAAAGTTTCAAAAGTTATGTATTTTCCCTCTTATGCCAACTTTGGAGTTAAGGTAAGTTATGGCATAAGAGAAATAGATAGTTTGATAATTGCCCTGAAAATGAGGTCAAGGAACAACAAATTTAAGATGTAGAGGAAAATATGTTGCTGAGACTTCCGATCGAGAGACCTAGTTGTGATTTGCCAAACTCACCATGCTAGGTTCTAGTCCCACCTCTGCTACTACCTAGCATTTGTGACCTTGACCAACTCACTCTCTGTTTCTGGGTCAGTTTGCTCCTCTGTAGCAACACCACAGTGAAGCCTGTTTATTCCAGCAAAGCATGGTCTGGCTTGTACTGATGATGTTTTACTTAATCTTTCCTCACAGTACTTCCTGCCTCTTTCCCCCATGTATTGCCTCAGTATGAAGCAGTCTCTTGTCCTGGGTTAGATCTCTGTCCGTTTCCGGTTCTTCCATTTTCATGAATGAAACAAAACAAAACAAAACCCCAGAATCAGCCCATTGAGATTTCTTTTTTCTCTAGGGAAGAGATTTAAGTCAGGGACATCTCTGCTGAAGCTTCATTAGATACTATAGTCCTATTGTAAATGTTTCCTCTCCCCTTTATCCCTATATCAGTGCTTGGTTCCTTTAAAAGAATTCAATTGAACAAATATTTATGAAACACCTAACAATGTACCAAATATTGTGCTAAATTCTGGGCCTACTTTAAGACTTAAATGAACCTATGATCTCACTGACATGTTTACTTCTATCTATTCAGATTTACAACCTATCCATGCTTTCTCATGTCCATGGATTTATTCACAAAACATTTCATCCAAAGCTGGGGTGGGGGTGGTGTTCTTTAGATCTTTAACATAGCCTAGGTACTAGTGGAACTTGTGAACTGCCTATCAGTTGTCCCCTATTCTCACTATATAACCTGTCTACATCTTTTTCTGGTCACATAATCCCTGATAATACCTTCTATGCTGCTTTTCCTACTCAAGTTTTTAGTAACATGATGTGAACCAGGACTTCTAAAACTTTTTCCTTTTTTCCTGAGAAATTTTTACACATCCCCAGGTAAATAGGTATATAAAATAGGTATACATAAACTTTTACTGTTGCCAAATTTTTTGTGATCTCCACAGTTATTCAACCCCTATATGAAGTTGTTGACCCATATTTTAAGAAGCATAGATGTGAACTACTCAGTTACATTGTAACTTTTCCTTACTCTTTGGTTGACGTACAACTTTCATTCTTTGAACATTATGGTATTACATGTTTTATAGACAGACTTTGTCACTTTAAGAATATTGGTGTTGGGGCAGCTAGGTGGCACAGTGGATAGAGCACTGGCCCTGGATTCAGGAGGACCTGAGTTCAAATCCAGCCTCAGACACTTGACAATTACTAGCTGTGTGACCCTGGGCGAGTCACTTAACCCCAACTGCTTCATTAAAAAAAAAAAAAGAATATTGGTGTTAAAAAGATAGTCATTTGAACAACATTGTAAAATAAAATAACTTCAAAAGCCATAAGAACTCTGATGTACACATTCAATGACCCACCATGATTTTAGAGTACTAATAATGAATGAAGCATGGCACTCTGTTCCTGATAGAGAGCTGATAGACTCAAGGTGAAGATTGAGACATTTATTTCTTGGACATTCAGTTTAATTCGGTAAACATTTATTAAATTATTACTATGGGGGACAGCTAGGTGATGTAGTGGATAAAGCATTGGCCCTGGATTCAGGAGGACCTTAGTTCAAATCCGACCTCAGACACTTGACACTTAACTAGCTATGTGACCCTGGGCAAGTCACTTAACCCTCATTGCCCCTCAGGGGGAAAAAAAAAACACACACACATGCAGCCACAATTCCTGCAAATCTTAAGTAATGAGATTTTTTAAATTGAATATGATGTGTACATGAAATGCTATTAATCTATCCTCCATAAAATTTCAAAATTGAGTTTGTATTCTAATCTGATTCCTGGTTTTCTAGATTTATTCTTATTATTTGTTTTATTATAATCTACATTCCAGTTAGAATAGCCTAGTTATGATTTCCCAAACTCACTCATGCTATCTCTGGTTTCTTTGACTTTTCAGAGGCTATCACCTATATCTTAGCTGCACTTTATCTTTACTACCTCCTCTTGCAATCCTTAACTTCCCTCAAGGTTCAAATCATGTACCAACTGATATACCACAAGTGCCATCTGATACCCCTATTTGTTAGTATTCTTGTTCTCCTTAAATTAACTTGAATTTACCTGTTTTACATGTTGCCTTTCTCAATATTTAATTAAATAAGTATTTATCAAATGGCTCCTATGTCCCAGTAGCTCTTCTAAGCACAGGAGATAGAAAGATAAAAAGGGAAGAGTCCCTGCCTATAAGGACCTTAAATTCTACTGAAGAAATATGACATATTCATAAATAAGTAAATATAAAGTAGATACAAAGAAGATACAAGGAAAATTATGATAGAGAAGAGTACTGACAAATGGGATGGTCTGGAATTTTTAGTAACAATGGATTTCAAAAAGTGGAATTAAATAGGGAAAGCATAGAGGTAGCTAGATGGTAACAATGGATAGAATGCTAAGTCTGGAGTCAGGAAGACCTAAATTCAAATCCATTTTCAGATACATACTAGTTGTGTGACCCTGGATAAGTCATTTTACCTCTGCCTCAGTTTCCTCAACTGTAATATGGGTATATAATAGCACTTACCTCCCAGGATTTTTGTGAGGATCAAATGAGATAATAAATGTAAATTGCTTATCAGTGCTTAACATGTAATAGGTACTTAATAAATCTTTCCTTCCTTCCGTTCCTCCTTCCAGAGTTGATGTGACTAAAAAATTCATTGCATTGCTGCAAATCCAGGGTACTTTGCTGGGCTTGTCCTTGAACAATAGGCATACAGTTCATTAGTGAACCTATACCCTAAGCCTTTCCAACTTGATGGGAGCTGACAGAGCTTATGCTCTTATGGTGTAGCCTTTGAGAAACTCTGGTCACTTTCACATCTTATAATTGTGTACATAGAGTGCTAAGATACAGAGGTAAAGGCTCACTGGACAGTCACTGATAAGTACCTTAGTAAAATGTAAACTTGAAGGAGCTGTTTTTTCTCCGAAGACCTAGTATAATGCCTTTCAAATAATAAGTATTTAAAGGTTTGGTGAATTGAATGGAATTTGAATTTTATAATAAAAGTAATCAAAATCTTGTATACCTACTGATCACTTTATTATGTAATGAACTAAGCAGGATATTGGCCTCCTTCCACTCCCCCCACAAAACACACCTGTACAAAAATACTCATGACACAACTATATAAAAATATTCATAATCTTAAAAAGTTGGAAAACAACTGTGTATTCATTGATTAGAGAATAATTGCACAATAAATTATAGTATATGAAGTAATAATGAGAGGCACCATGGTGTAATGTAGCTGCCTTCTGATTCAGGAAAACCTGTGTTCCCATATCTACCATGTGCTAACTATGTAACCTTGGATCACTCACTTAATTTCTCTGTGCTCTGGATACCTCTTTACAGCTATAAATTGTAAAGAAAGTGCCAACCTGCATTGATAGATTGAGTTTCATCATCCAGAGTTTCCTTTATCAAAGACATCACATTCCCTTATCTGTAATCTATGAAGCAACAGAAAGTTATTGTCCCATAAACAAAACATTGTATGAAGAGATAAATTTAGGAGCGTCTATGAAGTGATACAAAGAAAAGAAAGTGGATTCTTGGGGGACAGCTAGGTGGCACAGTGGATAGAGCACTGGCCCTGGAGTCAGGAGTACCTGAGTTCAAATCCGGCCTCAGACACTTAACACTTATTAGCTGTGTGACCCTGGGCAAGTCACATAACCCCATTTGCCTCACTTAAAAAAAAAAGTGGATTCTAAAGAACAATATATAAACTTACTACAATTATGTAAACAAAGATAACATTAAACTGCAACAAAACTCGGACAAAAACCCATAGAAAATATTAATCCTTTTAAAAGTTAAAACACAGAGTTTGACTTTCTTTTAAATGTGTGTGTGGTTCCATGTTCAGTCATCTACATTCAGTTTTCTTTATTGTTTTGTTAAGCTGCTTTCAGCAATATTATAGGGAGTGGAGTTGTCTTGTTGAAACAATTCATCACGTAAAAAACAAGAACAAAAAACCTCAACCCTCTTTGTCTTCATATTGTCAAACTCTTCCCTATAATAGGTCAGAAATAGCCAGGGGTTGACTTACAATAAAGCTTACCCACAGACTTCCAGACTCAATAGAATGTCCAAATGATATCTTCTAGCACAGAGGGTAATTAGCTACTCACAAAGAAATAACTGACAAAAGTGTTGAACAAAAATAATTTCTTTTTCAAAAGTGTTGAACAACATCGCAAGTGACATATCCCTTCCATTGGAGTTCTACCTCCAAAATGACATCAACCTATTAATTCTTTGGGTTTTATCAGCTTTTATCTCGGGCTTATCTAGCCCTCCTCTTTCCATCTTAAAAACAAGGACTGCACATTAAAATCTGCCAAATATTTTACTGAGGTGGAGAAAAAATCTTTGGCATTCTTCCAATGTACCAACCTTATAATCTTGTCAGAAAAGGGAAGGAAATTAGCCTCATATGACCTATTCTTCATGAAGTCACACTGTCTTCTAATTATGACTACTTCCTTTTCTATTATTTCCTAAATATGCATCCGAAATATGCATTTTAAAACTATATATTCTATAATCTTTCCAGTAATTGAATTCAGAGTCACTAGGTTATAGTTTGAAACAAGTCTATAGCTAACATCTTAACTAAGTCACTGCCTAATACTTTTTGGACTTGGTATAGTAACTGTACCCTAAAAATACATTTTATCTGACTAGGAAATAAAGTCTGGAAAGTGGATAAAAACAAACAGATTTTTAAAATACCATGGTGAAGTATTTTTGAACAACATAGAAAATGTTTTATTTAAATATAGAATCCCCCTCATTTTTTCTTCCAAACATTTTGAATGATCAAATTTGACAGAAAAAAAAATAACTTGATTTGCCAAAACAACGGTGCCAGATTAGTCACATTACAGCATTTCTCCATCTATCTTCCTTGTGGTCAAGATTATTATCATTAGTTTTTACTGCAAAAAAAAGTAATCTTATAATTGGCAAGAGAAAGAAAAACATGAACAGTTAATTTAAGTGAAATTTATCTTCAACCTTGAGTGTTTAATATTTCTCCTTTACCAACTCATGATACTGGGTGAGTGACAGTTTCTATCTAAACAAATTTAAACTTTCTGATGTGTTTCTTTTATTAATTAGTTTTGTCTATGTGACTGACAAATTAACAAACCCTCCAAGATTTCCCTTAGAAACATCTTCTCTGCCATGTAAAATGAGAAACAAGATATCTCAAATTCTAATTTGGGTTTTACAGAAACTAAAGCACTTTCTCTGATAAAAACATTTATTTAGTAGGCATTAAGTTCCTAGTCTGCAAAGGACTGCACTTATTTGCTCAAGATAAACTGTTTGCTACATATATATCATAATAAACGAAACATGATCTAAATGTATTATAAATTCTTCTTATCTTATGTGTTATGTTTGTTCCTGCAATAAAAAATATTGACTCATGCTCTTCCCTTGGCTTCCATTATCTCCCCAGAGATTTATGTTCATAATATGGGAGTCAATTAGCAGGTATGTATAAACACCCTTTATAAGTTGAGGCCTGGGCTATGCAATTGTGTGAGATACAAAATAAATATAATAAATAGCCCATTCCTTAAAAGAATTTATAGTCTAAGTTAAAGTACCTGATTCATCATCTCAATTCACAGAAACTTTAATGACGATACCCAGGGATTCAAATGAAAGGAAAAGGATACAAGAACTCTTTTTCACTGGGCATTAGATAAAGTTTCAATTTTTAATCAATTGTGCAGAAAATACCCCACAGAACTGATAAACTGCATGGAAGGGTGTATGTGTTTGTATATACATACAACACAGACATGTGTATTTACATACACTAATTGACCACTGACTTTCTCTGTGACTATCAATTTTTTTATTCTTCCATGCATCCATAAATGAGAATTCTTATTCCTAAGAGCACTTCAAAATTCAGATGCTTTGTGCCATAGTCACTTTCATGGTTCCTCTTGCTATTAAATTGACCTTGCAAAAGGAAGAAGGGAAATCTCATGGCGATATTTCTTTGATAATGTTAGAACCTTACATTTGGGGAACACAATTTTTCTCTTGTAGGCTGCCATAGTCATAAATATCAGTAATAGCACTTTGAAAAAGATATTCTTTGAAGGCTTCATAAGAGAATTGAGGCTCTCTTCCACTTAGTCTGATACAGTGCCCATTCAGGCTGGTGACTGGGAGAAAAAAAAATTACACAGAAAAACAGTAACCATGAATATTTTGCTAAAACTATAAAGATGGAAAAAAATACATGAATGACTATGGTAAATACAAAGCAGCATTTTTTTCCTCCCCCAGCTTTTCTGAATTCCTAGAGTAGTAGTTGATTACCACTATTGCTAAAACGTTTCCCTGCAGCAGCATTCATGGAGTGAACCACCTTAGTAGAGAGCAGCCTTTGGCTCCCAAGACCTGATTACTCAATGTGCCCACTCACCTGGGAGTCTTGTGAATTTCACAGACAGCTGTGAAATTGATGCAGCTTTGTATGAATTATTCTTCTTAAAATCATAGACTTTAGAGCTGTAAAGAAGGGACTCTAGTCCCTTAGGGACCATCTAGTCCAAACCCTACATTTTACAGATCCAGAAATTGGAGCCCAAAGAAGTTTAACAATATTAACAAGTAAGGAGTATAGCGCATAGTCAGTATTGGAATCTGACCCATGATTCTGATTTTTGTATTTGTTTAAGCTACATACCACTATAGGCTTATAATTTGCATTATTTGTTGTGACTTACTAAATATATTTAGCCACTCTGCATCAATATCATTTCAACCACAAGCATAACACTGCCTACTTTGCTATTTTAGGTTGCAAGTTGGAATTAAGATTTTTAAGGAACAGGGATATTCTGAATAAATGCTTCTGATCTCTAATGTTCTTTGTTTCCCATTCTGAGTAAAGTCTGAAACATTTTTTAAGGTCAACCATATGTAAAAGTGGCAAAATTGAGTTTTCATCTTCCTTATTCAGTTACTTTCTCTGACCTGGAGATTTTACTGGCTAAACAGCTATACATCCAACCAGTATTGGATGGTAGATACAGATTCTGAAGTGGAATGAACTAGAAACTATGTAGATTTGCCCACAGTGTTTCTTATGAATAATTCTTTGTCTTTATTGTCCTATTTAGAATTATGCAGGGACAGAGTATAAGCTTTGTCTTAGTCTTCTTTTGATGCTTACCCCATACTAAATTCTTATTCCTAGGGGAACCTCCACCCAAGTGACAGTTAAAATAGGGGAGCAATGACACAACAAGCATGGACAGGTCATGTAATGATTGCTGGGAACAAACAATAAATCTTCAGAGAAACTTTAGCTGGAGATAACTGGATTTTCCCAGATGCTTCAAGTCCTGATAATTGCTCCATTGCTTAGCAGACCTTCCATTAGTCACATATAAACCACCTAGTACTCAAGTTAGTACTCACCCTGAAATCTTGTAAAGAAATAGTTCGTAAACATTTATTTTGTCATTTTTCACATATTCCCATTAACAACACATAAATAATATCTTATTGATCTTTAGTTGCTTGCAGGTTCCTTAGTAATTAATTTGTGGGAGAAGGAAGGGAATAAGCATTCATATAACATCACTATGTGCCAGTCACTGTGCTACGTGCTTTACAAATAATATCTCATTTGATCCTCACAACTTTGTGAGGTAAGTGCTGTTATTTTCCCCATTTAACAGTTGAGGAAACAGGTAAACACAGGTTAAGCAATTTGCTCATAGTGTCAAAGCATATCATACAGTTCACAAACTCTCTATAACTTAGTAGGAGGTGATAATATTTAATCTCAGAAGGGTAAAGTGATTTGCCCAACGTCACACAACCTGTGTTATATAGATAGGGCTCAAATCCAACTCTTCCAGCTGTTTGCTCTCTAGCATCTAGACTCTTTCAGAACAATCCATTCATACATTTATAAAGATACTCAGTCCTGGGTTACTCTACCATCCATGTCCTCTATCCTTACACATGTACTGCTGAATAGATCTATAAAAAGTCATTAGTATTCTGCCTGGGTATATTATAAATTCATGTTTTCCAATGTCAACTGAGGCTTTACTGCAATAAAGCAGTCCTCTCATTCCTTCCTAGTTGACTTCCTGTTTCACTCCCCACCAATTCTATTCCAAACTTTCTTTTCTCTACTTAATGCTTCCAAATCTTTCCTTTTCCCCTTTTTTCTCAGCTAAAGACTGGCCTCTTATTTCCTAAGAAAATCAGACCATATGATATAAGCTCTCTCTTCTCCCCTCATTATCTCAAAACCTCTTGATATCATCTCTCACTATCTCCTTTCCTCCATCTCCAAAAAAATGGTGGCTCTTCTTCTTGTCAGGATCTGCCTCTCTGCCTTTGATCACCTCACTTGGCTCTTTAGCTGCTCCATGTTTACTGCTTCCTTCTCTAATGCTGTCAAACATGCAGAGTCTCCCTCTTCCTTAAAAAAAATTTACAAATTTGTTCACTGGAGCCTATAATTTCCTTCAGCTATCACCTTAGATCTTTCCTCCTTTCCTCAGCCAAACTCTAAGAAAAAGCCATCTCCACCCACTTCCTCCTCTTCCTTTCTCATTCTTCAACACACTTCAACACTGAAATCAAGCTTCTGACCTTATCATTCAGCTGAAAACGCTCTCTCCAAAGCCACCAGTGATCTCTTAATTGCCAAATTCAATAATCTTTTTTTCTGTCCTCAGCCTTCTCAACCTCTCTGCTGTGTTTGATACAACTGATTGCTTTCTCCTCCTATATATTCTCCTCTTTTTGGTCTTTTTAAAACTATTCTCTCCTGGTTCTCCTCCTACCTGTGTACCTGTTGTTCCTTCTCAGTATCTTTTCTATGTAAAGCCTGCTAACTTTGTTCATTCCCCAAGGATCTGTCCCAGATCCCCACTTTTTTTCCTTCTACATTTCTCACTATCCTAATCAGTGCTTATGGATTTAACTAACAATCATCGCTAAATCCCAAATATATGCATTCAGGCCCATTCTCTTCCCTGAGCTTCAACCCTGAATCACTAATTGCCTATTGGTTATTTCAAAATGGATGTACCTGAGACATTTCAATGGACTCATTTTCTTTCCTCACTCAAGCCTTCCCTTTTTCCAAAGGTTTTCATTTCTATAGAAGGCACTACTATTCTTCAAGTCTTTCAGGTTCCTATCCTTGGTGTTATCCTCAGCTACTCACTCTTTCTCACCCCACATATCCAATCATTTTCCAGATCTTGCCATTTTGACCTTCATGTGTCTCTCTTTAAGCCCATTCTTTCTACTCATATAGCTACCACCATAATTCAGACCCACATTACTTCTTGCTCAGATTATTGCAATGGCCTCCTAATTGGTCTCCCTACCTCAAGTTTCTCCATACCCCAGTCTCCATACCCCAAAGTGTTTTTCCTCAAACATAGATCTGACAATATCAGTTCCTTAAGAAACAAACTTCTAGTTGTATCTGCCATCAAGTATAAACTCCTCTGTTTAAAGTACTACATAATCAAGCCTCAAACTATCTTTCCAGGCTCCCTGGAGGTTACCACCCCTCTCCTACACTCTGGAATCCAAACCAACTATCCTCTTTTCCACACATACTCCATCTCTCATCTCAGTATCTTCTTGCTGGTCGTCCAGGCTGCCTCTAATGCCCTCTCTCCTCACCTCTGCTTCAGATAATTATTCTTTTCTTTTACAATGAAGTGCAAGCCTTTCCTGATCACCTCAGCTATAACTGCTCTCTCTTACAAACTGCCTGGTGTTTAACAAGGTAGCTAGGTGACACAGTGGATAGAGCATGGCGCCTGGAGTCATAAGGACCTAAAGTCAAATCCAGCTTGAGATGTTTATCAGCTGTGTGACCCTAAGTAAGTTCCTTAACCTCTTTTTGCCTATTTCCTCATCTATACCTCCCACAGTTGTTGTGAGGACCAAAGAAATACTAATTGTAAACTACTTGGTATGGCACTTAGCACATGGTAAGCTCTACCTAAATGTTAACAATAATTATTTGTAATTAACTTTACACATCTTGTAGCATTACATAAATGCTATTATTATTATTAAGTAATTTATATTTACTTACTTTATACTTATACTGTATATACTTATCTATATCTTTGTTGTCAGCATTATTATATTCAATATACTTGGATTCTTAGCTCCTAAAATGCCTGGCACATAGATGGGTACTTAATAAATACTTGTTGACTGACTCTGAAATATTGAATTAGTATTCGATTTTAGGTCTTCAAAACCACATCTAACCAAGAATACCCTCTATCACTTTCTTGGCTATTGGTCATTCAGCCTCTATTTGAAAATATCCAGTAGGGAGACATTACCTCCTCTTAAGGTATCCCATTCCACCTTTGGAAAGCTCTAACACTTTGGAGAGTTGACCTTACATCTAACCTAAAAGTCCATTTCTGAAACTTCTACTTTTCCTTCTATGCTCTGAGGCCATACTGAAAATTTCTAAGAAATATAAGAAGCATAATGATATTATTTTTACGGAGCTATAGAGGCAATTTGACATTATCAAGAACCCTGATTATTTCCAAGAAACTGTTTAATGGTTAGCTGGTATATATCTGAATCTAATTAGTTTGCCCTGGACTACTGATGCTGATAGCAAATCACTCTTTAAAGAAGGAAATTATGGTTGTTACTAGGACTGGCAGCGTTCATTGTGCTTCAGTTATGCTGAAGGAGCTATATTACTGCACAATTCTTCCTACTCATTCCTCCTCCCCCATTTTTTTAACCAGCAAAATGTCGGGGGGGGGGGACCTAGATGTGTTGGGAATATGGAATTTCACAAATCCCTGCAGGACTTGAGTTTATGTAATCTTTATGGAGTGTATCCAACCCTATATGGAGTTTACTAGCACCAGAGGACTATTATTAATGGGAGGTGGGGAGAATGGGGGATACTTCATGGACAACATGACGTTGATAAAAGAGTTTTAAAGGATAGGAAGGAAATGACTTTACAGATGGAAGTAGATAAGTGGTTCAGTTTTTTTAGAATGGCCTAAACAGGCAGGAAATATTGTTTGATGAATGAACAACATAGATTAAGCTTTCAGGTACCATATTATGAGAAGAGACAAGTATACACAGGAATTTTGCTTTTCTATGACAGAGGTGTTGTCTAGGATGGAATGGAGGATAAGTGCCCTTTATGGGAAGGAGGAAAGAGTTGATATATAAGGTTCAAAGCTCATAGGAGGAATTCATAACTATAGAAAATTATGAACCCCTGCTGTATTTAAAGAGGAAAATGATCTTATATAAGGCAAACATTGAGGTATGTTATTTCTATTACATATGGGCAGCTAGGTGGCACAGTGGATATAGTACCAGGTCTGGAGTTAGGGAAAATCTGTATTCAAATCTAGCCTTAGCCATTTATCAACTGTGACCATGGGCAAGTCATTTAACCCTGTTTGCCTCAGTTTCTTCATCTGTAAAATGAGCTGGAGAAGGAAATAGCAAACCACTCCAGTATCTTTGCCAAGAAAATCCCAAATGAGGGGCAGCTAGGTGGCACAGTGAATAAAGCACCGGCCCTGGATTCAGGAGGACCTGAGTTCAAATGCGGCCTCAGACACTTGACACTTACTAGCTGTGTGACCATGGGCAAGTCACTTAACCCTCATTGCCTGGCCAAAAAAAAAAAAGAAAAGAAAAGAATAAAGAAAATCCCAAATGGGGTCATGAAGAATTGAACACAACTGAAAAGACTAAACAACATATGTAGTGAAAGTAATATGTAAAATTATCATGTAAAATTTTTTTTAACTAAAGTTGGTACATTTGTGGTGAGAGTAAGCTGGAATGGATTGCCATGCATAGTCTAGGGTCTACAGAGAAGAGTTCTAAGACTTAGGGCATCAGCAAGCACAATTAACAATTCATAGACCTATACATTTAGATGTAGGGAAAGTGGGAAATCAGCCAATAGGGAGTAACTTCAAATTCCATACTTGACCCACATCTCTTACCTGGGCTCCAGTTAAACTGATTATAAACCACACTCAGGTTTTATATAAGCCAGAATTGGAGAAGGGACATGATGGCAGGGGTGAGGGGGATATAGAGAGGGGAGAGAGTGGGTATAGACTTTATATGTGGGCCAACATGGTAAATATATCCTTTCTTTGGGCTCAGAAATTTAAATTTCTGAGGATCCTTAGAATTTATATAATAATAGAAGTCCCTGAATTACAGATGAAGAAATTGATCCTCAGAGAAGTTTAATGACTTGTTCAAGGTCAAACAGCTAATTAGATCAAGAATTAGAAGCCAGGGGCAGCTAGGTGGCGCAGTAGATAGAGCACCGGCCCTGGGTTCAGGAGGACCTGAGTTCAAATCTGGCCTCAGACACTTGACACTTACTGGCTGTGTGACCCTGGGCAAGTCACTTAACCCCCATTGCCCCACAAAAAAAAAAAAGCATTAGAAGCCAGATCTCCCAAACAATTCCCTTTACATTCATATATGTTAACATAAAAATATGTTAACAACATGCATACAAACTGAACAGTAATAGTTTTACCTTTTTTCTTGTGTTTAGTGATCTCATATCTTCACTATGATTTTTGAGACAAGGGAAAAGATGAAAGGTATTAAATAAATTTTAAGTAGATTCACTTCTTTCCAACTACTTATAGGGTCATCTTAAGATTAAACATCTAGATACCGGACTAATTATATTCCACATGTCCTTTAAAGTCTAAATATTGTGTTTGTAAACATATGCAAGAACATTAGGCACAGTTTTACAAAAAGGATACTAAAAAAAAACAAAAACCCGTAGATTATTTTCTGAATAGACTGTTGAGGGGGATGGAGGGTAGTGGATAAAAGCTTACAAAAAAATTACATGATTTCTGTCTGGAAGATATTCTCAAACTGGTTTGTTGCCCTTGATACAGAGGGCAGGAAGTTTCTGTTGTTTCTCAAAAAAAAAAAAAAATGGGAAATAAAGAAAGAAAACCCTTGAGAATGCAGATGGGAATGCTTGAGAAAACTACAAAATTAGGCCATTGCGTGCCCTACTGAGCACTGCTGTACCAGAACAGACTTTTAGCCAAGCTTTTCTGTTTCTTTATCTCCTCTTTCAGTCAGCAGACAAAAAGGTGGAGATAATTCTAATGGATAGTCATTGGAACAGATATAACACTAAAAGCACATAGCCCTTCAGGGTTAATTTTAATGAAAACAGTGATAAACAACATATTTTGCCTTTTGTATATAAAGCAAAGTACTGG
Organism: Dromiciops gliroides; assembly: GCF_019393635.1. Lineage (NCBI taxonomy): Eukaryota > Metazoa > Chordata > Mammalia > Microbiotheria > Microbiotheriidae > Dromiciops > Dromiciops gliroides. The sequence goes on from NC_057862.1 coordinate 516,519,677, forward strand.
ACACCAATAGGAGGGCATGCTTTTTAAACTGTTGTTTGTTTTTTTCCAGCAGTGGCATTTAATTTGTACCAAATTACTCATTCTCTCTTGCTTGTACCCCATTATGACTAGTATATCCCTGGCTTCAGGTTTCAAGCTACAATCCCAAAATACAGATGAATATTTTCCAAGTCTAATGACTTAAATAAAGAAAAACCTCTTGTGGCTGTATCCCTATATTCATAATTTTATAGATATAAATCACTGAATTTGATGATTGGAGGAAATTTAGTGGCCATCTATTCCTACCTATAGACAAAAGGAATACCCACTATAACATATTTAACAACCTTCCAGTAAAATCTAAATTGGTAATGATATTCACTAAGTATTAAGGGAAACACTTTGACAAAGAATATCATTTATTTAGCCTTCCTAAAGAAAACTGGAGTAATGATACTTTATCTGACACTAAATTTATGAGTTTAAGTTCATCTCTTTGCTCCACTGTATTTAAAGGGAAGTTTACCTTCTTTTCTATTAGATCAACTCTTATTTGACCTAGATATAGTTCACTTCCCACTCTCTCAAATATTCAAAACTGCAAGCTTTTCATATTTCTCAGGGTTGTTTATAAAATTCAATCCCCTAATGTGTATAAGAATTAACTCTTTGAGAAGAGGCACTGGGTTTTTTTTTTTCTCTTTCATTTTTCTCTTTGTATCTCAAACACCTAGACGGCATTTTACACACAGTAGATAGATAATAAATGCTTTTTGAGTTATCATATTGAACTGTCTTCTCATGTGCATTGTAGATGCTGAAAGTTTTCAACTGTTTTATAAAATGGATTTGAAATGCAAATTATTTTTAGGAGAATACATTTATGTTCATGAATTGAAAAACTTAATTATGTGGGCACATTTTTAAAAGTTTTGAAAAAGGCTTAATTTGAGTTGGTAAAGCAAGTAGTCATTTATTTTTTAACTCATAGTGGCAGCAAAAGTAAATATGCTTATACTTGTTATATTCTTCTTGTACAGTTGTAAAATCCATATATTCAAGAGCCAGGTTAAACTATACCTGTCTTTGTTCTTAACCTTGTTCTATACCAGAGACTAGATCTTTTTGGCAGTTTGGTGAAGCTTATAGACCCCTTCTCAGAATCATATTTTTAAATGAATAAAAATTCTAAGATTAGAAAAGAAAGCAATTATATTGAAATAGTTATCAAATTAAAAAAAAAAAAAACTTCGGGGGGCAGCTATTTGGTGCAGTAGATAAAGCACCAGCCCTGGATTCAGGAGGACCTGAGTTCAAATCCGGCCTCAGACACTTGACACTTACTAGCTGTGTGACCCTGGGCAAGTCACTTAACCCCCATTGCCCTGCAAAACAAAACAAAACAAAACTTCTTCATGAACCATAGGTTAAGAACTCCTGCTATACAAGTTTATGTCCCTGTAGAAAGTCCCCTTCAGTGGGACATGTTTTCAGTTGTTTTCCAAGTGGTACTGTTAGATTTCTGACTTTGCTCTAAAATCCTACTCTTCTGCTTGCTCCCAAACAATGGGCCAAGCTAAATTCAGAAAGGTTCATTACCAGCTAAGATGTAAGATGTAAGATTTTTTGTCCTTGGGAACTACTCAATCTAATTTATCATTCCACCAAAACCGTTCTCTTCAAAGTTACCAGTGATCTATTAATTGTCAAATCCAGTGGCCTTTTCTCAACTCTCATTCTCCTGACTTTTCTGAAGCCTTTGACACTGTTCATCACCCTCTCTTCATTGATACTTTCTTCTCTATAGGTTTTTGGGGCACCAATCTCTCCTGGTTCTCCTCCTACCTATCTGATGGCTCATTCTGTTTCCTTTGCTGGATCTTTCTCTAGATCAAACCCGCTAACCATGGGTGTCCCTCAGTGTTTTGACCTGCATCCTTCTCTTTTCTTTTCTCTCTATACTACTTCACCAGCTCCTCTGGATTTAATTACCATCTCTATGCTGACAATTCTCTAATCTATCTTATTCTGCCCTAACCTCCTTTCTTCTATCTCCACTTGACTTTCAGACATTTAGAATTCGATGTCCAGTAGACATCTTAAAGTCAACATGCCCAGAACCAAATTTGTTATCTTTTTCCATAAATCTTCCCCAACCCTTTTATCATCCATGTTATTGTCAAGAGCAATACCATCTTCCCAGTTCCTCTGGCTTGAAACCTAGGTGCCATGCTCAATTTTTCACTATCTCTTACCACCCCCCATATCCCATCAGTTGCTAAAGCCTGTTGATTTTACCTTTGCAACATTTCTTGGATGCACCCCCTTCTTTCCTCTGACACTACCGCTGTTTTAGTGCAGGACCTCATCACCTAATACTTGGACAATAACAATAGCTTGCTGGTTGATCTGCCTGCTTTGTCTCTCCTTACTCTAGTCCTTCATTAAACCAATAACGTTTCTCTTAAGTGCATGTCTGATCATGTCACGCCAATAAACTTCATTGGCTCCCAATTGCCTCCAGGATCAAATAGGAAACCCTATCTTCAGCCTTCAAAGCCCTTCATAACCTAGCCTTTCCATCCATACTTTTCCAGTCTTCTTACTTCCTGCCTTTTACTCTTCAATCCAGTGATATTGGCCTCCTTCCTGTTGCTTTAACAAAACACTCCATCTCTTAAACATTTTTCTGAGTGATTTCTCTGGCTGTCTCCCATGCCCAGAATGCTCTCCTTCCTCATCTCTGACTTCTGGCTTCCTTTAAGACCTATCTAAAATCCCATCTTCTACAAGAAGCCTTTCCCAGTCCCTCGTAATTCTAGTGTCTTCTCTCTCATTTATTTCTTATTTGGGCAAATAAGTTGTGCAATGTATAGAGTACTGGCCCTGAAGTTGGGAGGACCTGAGTTCAAATTTCACCTCAGACACTTACTAGCTATGTGATCCTGGGCAAGTCACTTAACCCCAGTTGCCTTAAATATCCAGGGCCATCTTCAGTAGTCCTGATATATATCTTGCCACTGGACCCAGATGGCTCTGGGTGAGAGAGTGAGTTTGGCGATTTTACACAGCCCTCCCTCACTTAAATCCAGTTCACTGCAAGTCATAAAATATGGTTCTTTTCGAGAATGAAGGGCAAACAACAAAACAACACACAACAAACTTCTTATTTATTGTATATATAGCTTGTTTGCACATATTGGTTTACTTGTTGTCTCCCCTGTTAGATTGTGAATTCCTTGAGGGCAAGGACCGTGTTTTAACTCTTTGTGTCTGTCACACTTAGAAAAGTGCCTGGCACATTCCAGGGACTTAATAAATGTTTACTGACTGACTCACTGAGTTATAGGAGGATACAAAATACTTCTAGGTACTGGGACTAAAAAGAAAAGAGGTCATACATAGTCTCTGGACTTAAAGGGTTCTTATGGGGTCACAACATGTATATACATAAGTAAATACAGCATATATGTGTGTTTTTAAGAAGTTTGTTATATGTATTAGAATATATCTAGGCATATCTAAATGCAATAATGTAGAAAATTTACATTATATATGGCATTTATGTGTCTTTATGTATGTTTGACATATGTATAAAATATAATTATATATCACAGATAAAATAATTAAAAAAAAAGAAGTGTGCTAAAGACTGGAAGATAAGGGGAATCAATAAAGTCTCATTTGGGAGGTGGCACCTGAGCTATGCTTTGAAGGAAGCTAATGATTTTGAGAATTGGAAGTGAGGACTACATTTTAGGCATGAAGGACAGCCTGTAGATGGGATATTATATTTGAGGAATGTAAGAGTCCACTTTGGCTGCACTGTACAGATTGTTAAGAAGAGTAATATGAAGTAAGACTGAAAAGCCAGATAGCAGGCTAGGAAGTTTGTATTTTCTCTCAAAAGCAATAGAGAGATACTGAAGGGGTTTTGTTTTTTTTGTTTGTTTGTTTGGTTGGTTTTATTTATTTGTTTTGGCTTCATGGAGATGGAGAAAACATGGTCACATGTTTGTTTTAGGAAAATCAATTTATCAACTCTGTAAAGAACAGATTGGGGGGGGGGAGCGGCTAGGTGGTGCAGTGGATAAAACACTGGCCCTGGATTCAGGAGTACCTAAGTTCAAATCTGGCCTCAGACACTTGACACTTACCAGCTGTGTGGCCCTAGGCAAGTCACTTAACCCACATTGCCCCGCCAAAAAAAACAAACAAACAAAAAGAACAGATTAGAAAGGGAAGAGATTGGAAATAAGGAGACCAATTGGGAGACTGTTTCAGTAGTCCAAGTAAGAGGTGATGAGGTCCTGAGCTAGGGTTGAGACGATATGAGTGAAGAGCAGGAGACAAATGTGAGACATGTACTAGAAGCAGGTTTGACAAAAATTATTAACAAGTGATTAAATAAGGGAGATAAGGGAGAAGGAAGAGTCAAGAATGATTTCAAAATTGCAAACCTGGGTGACTGAAACGATAGTGTTACATTAATAATAGAAATGGGAAAGTTTAGAGAACTTGGTTTTAGGGGAAATGATGAGTTCTTTTTCGGACATTTTAAACTGAAATGCCTATGAGCCATTATTTTTGGCAGGCAGTTAGTAAAGATGGAACTAGTGAGAAATTATGGCTTCGTGTAGAGAATTAGGAGGCATCTGCATAGAGATGATAACTGAATTCCTGGTTACTAAAAAGTGTACCAAAAAGAGAACAAAGGAGAAAACCTTTATCTTGAAGTGTTTCTTGCATAAGACTTCAGTTTAAGACTATGGGCATGCTATTTAAAACCCACAGGTTTTTAATATGCTTTTAAGAACTTGGTTCAAAATCCCAAATCTGACACTTAACAACCTGAGTATCATTACATAAATTGCTTAACCCACATGGGCCTCCCTGTAGGGAAGTGGTTGAATTAAATGGCCTCTAAAGTCTCTTCTAGCTCTAGATCTATGAGTCTGTGTTCTTAAGATTAAGTAGAAGTCTTCTCTAATAAAAGCAAGGATACTATACCAAGAATATAAGGAACTGTATACCTTGTATATTGTATACTAATTTCAAACTAAGAACAAACTATATACTAAGTATAAAGCACTGTAGTCATTGCTACAAAAAAGGATTTTCATTCTACAATAGCTATCTATAAGGATTATTAAATTGTACAAACTTTTCCAGAAGTAGTTGAAATCTCATGTTTTATGTCTGACTATGTGGTACCTAATTGCAAATGCTAAATACCACTCCCTCTGTGAATGTTTCTCACTAGTTCTGTTCCCTCAAGAGAATTACTGTTTTGGTTGATAAATGTTGGTATTTTTTCTCCATGGAGACTGATATGGTCTGTTAATGTGCTTTGTTAACTCAAATTTTTCTGTAATGTAATGGATTACAGTTAAAATGAGATGTGAATCTGTCCCCTAAGCTAATGTGGGTGATCATATTGACTGTTGTCTCTAACTTCCATTCTTGGTTATCTAAAATCATGCCTAAAGAAACTGCTTTTGAGAAGTCTCTTGAAGTGGTTATGTGCAGATAGACAGAGTGAATCATTCCAGCTGCCTGAAGCGGGTTAAAAGTATTAAGTTAGGTAAATTAGCAACCTAACATTCTGAAACACTGTTCTTTCCGGATCAAGAATAAATGGCATTTGTTCTTGGAAGGCAAAGAAAGGATTTATGAAGTTCCCATTAGTCTAAAAATACATATTAAATAAATAAATGCCTAAGTCATGAATTACATTTGCTGTAGTTCAGTAGCATCAAATCAGAGGACAATGAGCTTTATTGTTTCCAGTTGGAATGTCTGTCATCCATTGGAGTGAATATTAAAAATCCTCTAATAGAAATAAGTTAGATGGATGTATCTACAAAGTTATGTCTTAATTTATTCTAACGCAAAAATGTCTGACTTTTGAGAAATAACTTCCATTGAAAAATTTAGGTCATGGATGCCTTGTATGTCAGAACTGTAGTAAAAGGACTTCACAAAGCAAGTTCAACCCCCTAGTGTTACAGATGAGGTTGTTAAATATGACAACACCTAGAATAATAGGCACATAATAAAATCTAGTTACTTGAATCCTGATTTCAACTAGTTTATGTGTGTGTCAGGTGGGGGGGGAGAACCATAATTTTCTTTATAGAGTATTTTTGTTTGTTTGGTTTGTTCTCCAAAGCTGTTATTTCTTCTATTTTATGAGGTCTATTCTATACTGGTAAATTAGAAAGACCTAGTACATTTTATGAGTGCTTCATTAGGAATGTGGTAGAGGTTTTTTTCTCACGACTTTTACAACAGCTTTTATAAATCCACGTTCCCAGTAAATGTATTGGATGACATTGTATTTCCTCTTAACTACCAACTTCTATAAGTTTTTACAATATCAATCCCATCTTTCCTAAAATCAAATAGAAACAACATCAAAATATTATATATAATGCTTTATGGATCTGATACGTACCTTATCACTGACATAATTTTGAAAATAGTGAAAAGGATAGAGAACAGACCATTTTTACAAGTATGTTTTCACTAAATAAATTTATAGTTTAGAGATCTGATTTGGGGTCAATCTATTTTCCCCTCACTTTTTTGACCATAGTAATTTCACAACTATCATGTACAAAATGCCAGATTTTGCCTGAATATTGTGGAAACCAAAAAAATAGATCTTCAATATATGCCTCCAACATGCTTGTGGTAAAAGCCATTGGGACTTGGATAACTTTCCCACAATTCATTTCAGTTCCTGGCAGTTTGCACTCTCTTTTGCTCTCTCTAATGATACTTCCTCACATGTCTTTCTTTTTCAAAGAGTACTAGTGGAAAATTCCTATCCCTCTTCACTCACTGTCATAAGTTATAAAAAGCATGTCATTCAAAATTGGTGGGTTTTTTTCCCCTACAAGCAGACTTGTATTTTGCTCACAACTGTTGGAATGATTTCAAGGGCTTTTTTGTAATGTAAGTGTGATCACTTTGGCCAACAGTGCAGTGAAATACTTTAAAAATATATTCTCAGATTGACCTAGTTGGATGAATAGGGAATATCACATATGAAAAAAATATTATGATCACCACAGTACTTTAGTAGTTTAAGTACTGGAGATTTTAGTATTAAACCCTAGAGACTAGTTTTACTTTATTAGTGGTGTTGTTGGCAAGATCTTAGGACTGCCAAAAGTTCTATAGTTTTCATTATTTTCAGTCTAAAGTGGTATATTTAATATCTTTGAAACATATGGCTTAGAAAATTTATTAAGTATCCCTGGAGATTTAAGGACATTAGAATTTTGGCTGCTCTTTGGGATTAGAATTGTCTCATAAGGCTTAGGTTAGAATGTTTACAAGAAAAATTTACATGTTAATGAAACTTTTTTAAAAAAAATCTCCCCTGACTTCCTTCCCTTTAGTACCTTCTAAGAATTGTATTTTAACATTTTTCTAATGGAATGGTACATGACTCTTTTCTTCCCGGGACTTACCCTCACCCCCTTCTTTCCCAAAGCAGTTCTAATAAGCAGGGCCCTATCTTATACATATGGGTTAGTCTTAGGTCTCCTATAGTTCCTATAACTCCTATAGGGTTGAAAGGTTCTTTATCCTAAATATGGCAGAAGAGAACCATGAAAGGTCACTTCGCAACAATCAACCACAGAGCATGGAGGTTTGATCCATATCCTGTATATATAGACAGTACCTTGAACATAGTAGGTGCTTAAGAAAGATTTATTGAATTAAATATAACCAAATTACATGTGGACCTCTGAATGTTTTGATAGGATTTAAGATAAATTTATTTTTTAAATAGAACTCCTTAATATTTTAGTCTTTTAAAAAAATTCAGTATTGGTATTAGTGAAAGGGTATGCTCTTCCTTTTACTAACAGACCCCATAAAATTATTTTGGGTTGAAATACCAAGAATTGTGCTCAAAATTAAATTTGATTAATAATATATTATTTAAATTCAGATTTGCAAATGTCAGAAGATTATCTGAATTATTCATAATTGTTTTATATGCAAATAATAGGGTAAAGTCAGTGTTTTTCAGTTTTTCCCTGTCAAATTTTAAAGGTAAAATAATGTTTTAATGTAACAGTATCTAAAACTGAAAAGTAAAAAACAGGACCATTGATATGGAGGTACAAAATATCTTTAATAGTCATCTAGTTGTTGTTCACTCTTTTTTTTCAGTGGTGTTTGACTCTTCATGACCCCATTTGGGGGTTTTCTTGGCAAAGAAACTGGAGTTTGCCATTTCCTTTTCCAGCTAATTTTACAAATGAAGAAAGTGAGGCAAACAGGGTTAAGTGACTTGCTATCACATGGCTGATACGTGTCTGAAGCCAGATTTGAAACTAAGAACATGAGTCTCTATCCACTGCTCCACCTACCTGCCCCAGTCATCTAGTATAGCCCTCTGGTTTTACAGATAAGTAAATTAAGGCCCAGAGAGGCTAAGTGATTTGTCTAAGATCATACAGCTATTAAGAAACAAAATCAGGATTTGAATCTGGGTTCTTTTATTCCAAGTCCAAGATTCTTTTCACTGTACCATGTTGCTTCTTAGATGTTTGCTTCTTATACTTGTCTGATCTTGGACAAGTCCTTTCTCCACCATTGATCTCATTTTCCTTATCTATAGAATGAAGATATTTGGACTAGATAATCTCTAAGGACTCATCTGGACCTAAAACTATTAAAATTGTTCACAAATAGCCAATGGTTCATTATGTTATAAGACTTCATTCCCCTGGAGGTCAGATTTCTGGCAACCCATCTCTTCCAAAAATATAGTCCCTAATGAAGAAATAAATGAAAAAGGCCTCTGAGTCCCCAAATAGTTGTCATAATGCCATTGAACTAAAGCCATATATTGAACTCTATCTCTCCAGTCAGTCTTACTCTTAACACAAAATTCATAACAGTCCTACTTTGTGGTCTCTCAACAAACTACCTACTCATAGCCAGACAAGTTATTTTATTTCTGGAGTTCAGTTTCCTTACGATTAAAATGAGGTGCTTAGGGGCAGCTAGGTGGTGCAGTGGTTAGAGCACTGGCCCTGGATTCAGGAGGTCCTGAATTCAAATCAGACACTTGACAGTTACTAGCTGTGTGACCCTCGGCAAGTCACTTAACCCCAATTTCCCCGCCCCTCTAAAATAAAATAAAATAAAATGAGGTGCTTAAACTAGATGATCCCTAAATTCTCTTCCAGCTTTAAAATGCTGTGCTGTGATAGTGGGAGAAACAAAAGGGTAGTGAGATAAACTGTGAAGAACAAGACACTGTCCCCTGGATATATGAGAGTTCATAGTCTCCCCTTGAAAAAGGAACAGACTTAAAAGTATGTTACAGCATAGTGCAACAATTGTGTGTAATAATGATCCTGTAACATCAAAAAAAAGATTGTTATGTTCGGTATATTCTAAGAAAATGTAGGTTTGCAGAATGTACTTTAGAAAAATTCTATTAAAACTGCTAAAATGCCTTTCCTTTTCCGTGCTGCGGCTGCAGCCATGAGTATGCTCAGGCTTCAGAAGAGGCTTGCCTCTAGTGCCCTTTGATGTGGAAAAAAGAAGGTATAGCTTGACCCCAATGAGACCAATGAAATTGCCAATGCCAATTCCCGTCTGCAGATCCCGAAGCTGATTAAAGATGGGCTGACCATCTGGAAGCCTGTTACTGTACACTCCCGTGCCAGATGCTGGAAAAATACTCTGGCTTGACGGAAGGGCAGGCACATGGGCATTGGTAAGAGAAAGGGTACTGCCAATGCTCGTATGCCTGAGAAGGTGACCTGGATGAGGCGAATGAGGATTCTACGGCGTCTGATCTGAAGGTATCGTGAATCCAAAAAGATTGACCACCATATGTACCGCAGCCTGTACTTGAAGGTGAAGGGCAATGTGTTCAAAAATGAGCGGATCCTTATGGAGCACATTCATCAACTGAAGGCAGACAAGGCCTGGAAGAAGCTCCTGGCTGAAGCTCGCCAGTCCAAGACTAAGGAAGCATGAAAGTGTCAGGAAGAGTGTCTACAGGCTAAGAAAGAGGAAATCATCAAGACTTTGTCTAAGGAGGAGGAGACCAAGAAATGATTCTCCCCTATCTCCTCTCTACATAGTACCCTTCTATTTGGCTCATACAATAAAACTTGACAGACTATCAAAAAAAACCTGCTAAAATAAAATTTCGGGTACTTATAGCTAAGCTCTTTTTATATGGAAAATTCAGTTATGTGGCACCCGTGAAGTAGCTGTCAAAAATACTTATGAAAGACTGAAAAGGACTCTGGGAAGGTGATCAATAGATTCTTTTTCTTTCTCCTTAAAGTTTCTTTTCAGTGAATGAATGTTTATATAGTATCCTGTTTCTTTTAGTCATCCCTTGTGCCTTTTTAAATGTATCATTGTTAACCACAGGTTTTGACCTTAGGGAGACCATACGATGTTTGATAATAACTTAAAAAATTTAAGCAAGCGGGTCCCAAAAGACTCCTTAGGGAACCCCTGGGAGCATACACTGAAACCTCTTTAGGACACTATTTGATAGAGAGTAGAATTCATTAGATAGCAGATTAGTCTTGGACCTCAGCCAAGGGCAGTTGGCTTTAAAAATAGCAAAAGTACTTTGTTATAGAGAAGTTTAATTACCTAAAAGACAGTCCCATTGCAAGAACCCTGAGGCCATTATGTCATTTTCAGCATAATGGCTCTTTGAAGAGTATTAATTTCCAGAGAATAGCAAAAGTTGATGTGTCTAAACCAATCAGTTGAAAAAAAAATCACTTGTATACCAGCAATCTGTTTGGATCACCACTTCCCATTTCATCAGTATGCTCATCCATTAGTGAGTAAAAAGCACCTATAGTTCATTTCCCACTACCTCAAATTGCTTATTCAGCAGTTTGCAATAGCTTCTGAAAAGAGCCTTAGTTTACTTGCTGCCCCCCAAACCAGATTTGTCACCATCTTGCCATTAAAAACACATGGGGGGGCAGCTAGGTGGCACAGTGGATAAAGCATTGGCCCTGGAGTCAGGAGGACCTGAGTTCGAATCCGGCCTCAGACACTTGACACTTACTAGCTGTGTGACCCTGAGCAAGTCACTTAACCCCCATTGCCCTGCCAAAAAAAAAAAAAAAGAGGAAAATGAACTAGATTACATTTCTTTTTTTTTTTTTTTTTTAGTGAGGCAGTTGGGGTTAAGTGACTTGCCCAGGGTCACACAGCTAGTTAGTGTTAAGTGTCTGAGGCCGGATTTAAACTCAGGTACTCCTGAATCCAGGGCCAGTGCTTTATCCACTGTGCCACCTAGCCGCCCCCTAGATTACATTTCTAATCTCAAGATTTCATGATTTGGTGTTCCTGTGAATTGAAATGCAATGCCCGTTGAATGCTGTTTATTCCTTACTATTATTCACTGAATGTTTTTAACTTTAATTCTTGTCAAACTGTCTAATAAGAATGTGGCTTCCTCTTTCCAGAAGCCAAGGTTGAAACATTTGATTTGAAAAGATTTGACATGTACTCAATATTTTCCTCATAATATAGGCAGGCAACTAATATTTCTCTTCTTTCTGATTTCATTATTTCCCTACCCTCAATTGATAAGGGGTCTGTTTCAGATATGGTGGGGTGTATCATGATAGATAAGTAGGTGTTCAGGAGATCTATGAAATCCAAGGGTAATACCTTAATGAAGGCAGTTTGATCCACATTGCTAGCCAAAGATTTAATCTAATCAAAAATGTATAGAATACAGAATTGGAAAGGACCTCAGCAGCCAAGAGAAGAATAGGGAGTTGTGTAAGGAACTCCCCCATGAGGAAACTCCTTTACCAAAGCAAGTCAGCACCTTCTGTGAAACCTATATAGTCTCAGAGTTGCCTAGAGCAGTGAGATTAGGTGATTTGCCCCAGTTCTCAGATATATATATTTGTATCTAATAGACCCTCTGTACTGTTCCACAGTATCTATTCCATGTTAGATGTTGCTTCTTTTGTAGTGAGGAAAGAAAGGAGAACAAGCATTTATTAAGTACCTACTACACACCAGGCACTGTGTTAAACTTTACAAATTTTATCTCATTTGATCAATGCAATGAACATTATTCAGTCTCTGAAGAGAAACTAAGCCTTTTAAAAATTTGAATCCAATAAATAAAATACTTCATTAAAAAAAAATTGAATCCTTATTTTATGGCCATGTGCCCTAGATAATCACTTATCTTTGAGATTTTTTTTTAATAAATGGTATTATGTAAAGTGATCCATTAAGCATTGCTATTTAAAGCTATTGTACTATTTTCATAGTACTTTGAGCTACACTGGTTAAAACTTTAAAGTTCAAATTTGGAAATATGTTATGCTGTTAAATAGAAATTATTTTTGTATTTCCCCAATGATTAAAAAAAAAATCCAAGTTTCCTTCTCCATCTTAAGTGATAATTCTGCCTCCAGTTCATCTCCTCTTTGATCAATTTTCAAATCACTGCTCAAAAAAAATCTTCCTAATGCACCACTGTGATAACTTCATTCCTCTATTCAAAAACTTACTATAGTTTCCAACTTCTTGTTGAATAAATTGAAGCCACACCTGCCTGACTCTGAAGAAGGTACTATTTCTCAGCTAACCTCAACATGAGACCACCCTCAAGTCCAGTGAACCACTGGATTTGGGTTATAATAGCCAATTAACTTGAAGCAGTGTGTAAAGACTGCTTTTTCCAGGGACACAGGAAGATCTTACTCTCTCAATTGGTCTCTTGGACAACCTCGTGGTGGAGGTCTTGGGAGAAGAACCAGACCAGGCTGAACTCTTATCTCTCCTCTAGGATAGATAGGTCTCTTAACTTTTTGAACTCCATGTGTTCTCTCTTTACTTTTTAATAAATGCTTAATGCCAAAAACTTGGTGCTAAAGCTTCTAATTTATAAGGAAACCCTAGCTAGTTTTCCCTACACTTAGGACAGGAATAAGACGACCACACATTTAGTTTTACTCATCACAAAACTTACCTGTCTTGTCTTAGATCCCTTAAGGCACAGTGGACAGAACACTAAAATTGGAGACAGGAAAACTTGGATTCAGATCCTTTCTTTGACATTCACTGCATGACCCTGAGCAAAATTAGTTCAGCATTCTGGGATTTGGTTTCCTCATCTATAAAATGAGGTGATTAGCTTCAATGACCTCTAACTATATGATCCTATGGTCAAACGAAACTGAACTATTCTCTATCATTCTCATCCTGCCTCATTACAGACTCTCCTAACCCATTCTCTATCTGATGATGTCATTTTCAAAACCCACCTCAGACACTATCTTCTTAATGAAAATTGGCTTTTCTTCCCTCTCTACATTTTTCAAGGGAAATTTATCTCTTCCTCTTCCTCAAATTTCTCACAGCACTTTGCATGATCCTCTCTTGTGTACTTTTGTCACTATTCCTCATACCACAGTTATGTGTCTTTGGTTTTGCTCCCTATTAAATTGTTAGCTTCTTAAGAGTAGTCCCTATACCACATATATCGTTGTATTCCTATCATATAACATAGAACCTTAAAAAATATGGTAAATGTTTTTAGGTTTAAAGAGTATCATTAATTAATCTCAAATATCAAAGAAACCTCATATTAAAAGAGAAACTACGTATAGCTCAGGTTAAGCTGTTTGATATTCTCATTTATTTCATGGACAAACCTGGCCTTCTGCTCTAAACCATGGGCATTTAAATTTATGATAAAAATGTACTCCTCCTCCCACTGCAGAAATAAATAGCTTTGATTGGCTAATTTGCAGTGTAATAATTCCATCTCTCTCCATCTTATAGAAATATTGTTAAAGTAAATAGTCCTTTTGAAATAAGTAAAAGTCTGACTAAGAAGTTTTCTCTTTAGGAAACTTTAGAATCCACTTCCTTAGCAGTTAAACAGAGAATAACAACAATAAACACATACAGTTTCATAACTAAATGTTCCTATGCCTACTTTATATGTTACTTGAAGTTAATGGTTTTATGTGATGAATAAACATTAGAGTTTGTCTATTTTTCAATATTTTGCTCAACATTATTGCCCCTTAGTAAAAACCACACTATTCAGGGTTTTCAATCTTGTTTAGTCTGGACGTAACACTTAGTTATATAAAAAGACATGAACTAGCATATATTAAGTCCCAAGATTATACGAAGATTCAGCATCAAAGAAATCTTTAAACTTATCATCAGGCAACTGGGAGGCTGGGCTCCTAAAATTCTCCATGCCCCAAATCCAAAACTAATCCTGTACCAGAAAAAGCACTTTTAAAAAGTCTTGGGGCAGAAAGGTGACTATTTGTAATTCTAGATACATCCTTGCACCATTTTACAATAAAAGCTAGTTATCTCAAAAACACTGACCTGCACTGATTCTTTCTGGCTACTTTCTGACTGATTTAGTGCTTGCGTCTAAAGTGAGACAGAATCATTCCAGGCCATTCCAGGGCAGCAGTGAAAATAAGTTTCTGAAGGAAATTGTTATACAGTGGCATATTTTAAAGTAGTTTGGATATAGGCAAAATGAGTGTTTAGAGATTAGTTTAGTAATGCATTTTTTGAGGTAAGATCTGGATTTTATAATATGAAGGGTCCTTGAACAAATCTGTGTCTGAGTTATATGTTATATTGAGTGGAAAGCACTTGGGATACACTTGATTTATTGTCTTCTTCAAGTTAAAAGGAAAACATTTGCCCTATAACTTAGAGATGGGTGTCCTTTGGAAGACTAAATGACCATACATGAGTATGGGGACAAGATGTTATTTTGTAAGATAATTTTGTATATTCATTCTCATACGTTAATTCAAACTATACCATTTGCCATTATAAGAGATAATGAAGTTTTTATGATGATAAAAGGTACAGTTTGGATCTGGACTGGTTCACAGTCTTCTTCTCTAACCGTGCCAAAAGGACCAATGACTTCAGTATCTATATTGATGTCCATTCTTGGCATTATCCATGGACATCAACTTAATTTAGGTCACCATTACTTTTCATCTGGACTACTGGAATAACCTGTCAATAACTAATCTCTATTCACTTGAATCCATTCCAATGGTAATAATAATACATTTATATAACACTTTAAAGTCTACATATTATTTTGTCTACAGTTACTTTATAAGTAGGTAATGGAAGTGTTAGCCTCCACTTTACATATTGGAAAATTGAGGCACAAACAAATAATATCATTTGTCTATAGTCAGACAGCTGCAAGCCTTGGAACCGGCATTCGAACTTTATTCCTGACTTAAGCCTACCATTCTTTGCTCTGTGTAGTACATCCTATCCCCAGATTAATATTATGAAATTTTTCTTTTTATTGTGAACTTAATCATCAATAAACAGAAACATTTAAATATACAAAGAATGAATAAGGGACAGCTAGGTGGCACAGTGGATAGAGCACCAGCCCTGGAGTCAGGAGGACCTGAGTTCAAATCCAGCCTCAGACACTTAACACTTACTAGCTGTGTGACCCTGGGCAAGTCACTTAGCCCCAGTTGCCTCACAAAAAAAAAATGAATAAGATGGTTGTATCAAAACTTTGAACTTAACATAATTCTTCAAAAACTCTCTCTATATGTGTGTATGTACATACAGGAACATTTAACAAGGTCATAACAAAATTATTATTTATGTCCCCTTTTGTACTTCTTTTGGTTTCTTCTGTGCATTTAAAAAGATATTTTATTAGTTTTCCATTTCAAGCATTATCTTTCACTACCTGCTAACTGGTCACAAACATCCCTCCTGGAAACAGAAACCCTCATATCACTGACCTCCTCAAAAACCTTCAATGGGGCCACATCTTCTGAATAAAGTTCAGCTTCATTTGACCAACACGTATGTCATCCATCATCTCTCTCTAATCTGCCATTTCAGCTTTATTTCAAACTAATCTGTTTCATTCAGTCATACCAGATAAATTACTTACTGGTATCCAAATTGTCCTATTATTTCTTCCTTTCATGTCTTTGCTTGTGCTGTCCCTTACACCTGAAATGCACTTACACTCTCCTCTGCCTTCCCCATTTCTGCTCCTTGAAGTCCAGCCTGTCCAGAGCCAAGGTCAAATAATGCTATCCTTAAATTCCACAGATAAAAATGTTTTCTCTCTCCCTTGAACTTCCATTGTACCTTGATTTCCAATATATACATCTATAATCTCATCTGTATTGTTATTTGTATACACATCTATCTTCTTCTAGACTGTCAGAACTTTGAAGGCAGCAAACTTGGAAGAGCAGTCCTCTTCATTCTTGTATGATCCCTTACCCTGACACTGAATGGCTAGCACAATATGCTGCATACAGCTGAGTAATTTTCATAATCATAGAACTGGAAGAAAACTTAGAAATCCAGCTGAATGAATGAATCCCATTCTACCTCCTGACAACTTGTTTAATTTCTGCCTTCTGTCATGAGGAAGCTTATCTCTAGAGGTAACAAGGTGGTCTAGTGCATGGAGTTCTGGGCCTGGAGTCAAGGAGACCTGAATTTAAATCCAGCCTTCTAGATTTACTAGATGTGGGACCTTGGCAAGTCACTTAACCACCATCCTTCATTGACTAACCTGTAAAATGGGAATAATAATAATACCTACCTCTCAGGGTTGTTGTGAGGCTCAAATAACATAATATTTGTATTGCACTTTGTATAGCACCTACACATAGTATGCATTTAACAGATGTTTGTTTTCTTTCTTTCTCTATGCAAAAACAGAACAAGAAACCTTTTTTAGACATTCGTCGCTCATGTTTAGAAAATTTGTCCTTTTATTTAGCTGAAATCTTCCTGCCTATTTGTTGAAAATATAATAATTTCTTATGAAAATGTATTCTGTAAATGTAGATGACTCCATTAACTGGCCAATTTTCTTATATAATACCCTCTGGGGTTGATGAAACTAAAGATTGTGAAGGACTCTACAGATTCATCATTTTGGAAAAATAAATCAAAATATATATTAATATTGTGTTTATTAATTATATTAATATTAAGAACAGGATCAATTTTTAAATGTTATCTATTGTCCTCTAAAGCAGTTAAATAACATGCATCTCCAATGTTTACTGTAGAATATTTATTTCAGAATTATCCCCATACCCTAGCCTGGCTGCCTTAGTCCAGGAGTGGAACAAACTGGTGATGCCTTCATGTTTGAAGAGGTCCCCGTGGTGGTCTAAAAGGCTTTTAAGAGTCTTCTTGGAGAATGTGGGGAAAATTTTGTCAGGCAGACAGGCAGTAAACATTTATTAAGCAGCTGCTATATATTGAGCACTTTGCTAAGCAGTGGAGATAAAAAGAAATACAAAAGACAGTCCCTGCTCTCAAGAAGCTCACATTTTAATAGGGGATATAATATGCAAACAACTATGTACAAACCAACCATACTACAGGATAAATTTGAGATAATCAATGGAGGAAAGGCACTAGAATTAAAAGGGCTATGGAAAGGCTTCCTATAGAAGATGGCATTTTAGCTGGGACTAAGTGGACTGTGAGGCAGAAATTAGGAGGGAGAGAGTTACAGGCATGAGGTATACCCAGTGAAAATGCCTGATATTGGCAATTGAAAACTCTTGTGCAAGTAATAAGTGAGGCCAGTGTCACAAGAGTGTAGAGTACTTGTTGGTTATATAAGCTTTAAGAATAGAAAATTAAAGGAGGAAAAAGTTATGAAGGGTTGACACATTTGGACCTGAATGAACCTTAGGAAGATCATTTAGGTAGACAAATGAAGATAATCTGGCATGGGGAGAGACGTGTAGCAGGAACACCAATCTTCGGGCTGTTGCAATAGTCCAAGCATCCTGAACCAGATTGATAGCAGTGTCAAAGGAGAGAAGGGGTCATAAACAAAAGGTGTTCAAAAAGTAAAAATGACACAACTTTGCAACAGATTGCACATGGAGCTTGAGAGAGAGTGAAGAGGTTGTAAGCCTGGGAGACTGGCAAGATAGTGGTACCCTTGATAGTAATACAGAAGCAACAGGGAAGTTAAGAAGAGGAAAGGATTTTGAGGAAAGATAATGAGTTCATTTTAGTCATGTCTATGAGACATCTAGTTTAAAATGTCGAATAAATAGTTGTGAATATGATACTGGAGGCCAGGAGAGAGGTTAGGAATGGACAAGCCCATGAACTCAAAATCTAAGAGTCATCTGCATAGAGATGATCATTGAAAATCACAGCTGCTGAAGAGATCATGAAATCAAATAGTATAGAGTAAGAAGAGAAGAGGATCCAGGAAAGACCCCTTAGAGATACCCATTGATAGCAAGTGTAATGTGGGTGATGATTCAGCAAAGAAGGCACAAGGAGCCTTCAGAAAACGTAGGAGGAGAGCCAGGAAATAACTTACAAAATTGTAAAGAGAATACCAAGGAGAAAAACATGATCAGCAGTGCAAAAAGTCTTGAAAAAGATCAAGGAGTATGAGGACTGAGAAAAGGCCACTGGATTTGGCACTCAAGAGATCATTCATGACTTTGGAGAGAGCAGTTTCAGTTGAGTGATGAGATCTTACGCCAGGCTATAGAGAGTTAAGAAGAAAGTGATGGGGGGTGGTGGCAGCTAGGGGGTGCAGTGGATAAAGCACCAGCACTGGATTTAGGAGTACCTTAGTTCAAATCCAGCCTCAGATACTTGACACTTACTAGCTGTGTGACCCTGGGCAAGTCACTTAACCCTTACTGCCCTGCAAAAAAGAAAAAAAAAGTGATGGGAAAGGAAGTGGAGGTACCTGTTGTAGGCTGCCTTCTGAAGGAATTTAGCCATGAAAGGGAGGAAAGATATAGAAGGATCAATGGATCAAGTGTTTTGACGATGAGAAAAACATGGGCATGCTTGGAGGCAGCAGGGAAGCAGCCAGTAGACAAGGAGAAGTTGAATATGAGTTATGGGGGCGATGATAAAGGGGACAATCTAACAGAGAAGATGATATGCAGTGGCATCACTTGTGCAGATAGAGGGGTTTGCTTTGGCAAGGAGAAGGACCACCTATTCGTGTAAGCTGGGGTAAAGTCAGAAATAGTGGATGAAGGTATCTGGGACATGTGAATTGAGGATGAGGGGAAAAGAGGAAGCTCTCAGCAAATATCCTTAATTTCTATTAAAATATAAGATAAATTTCTTGGCCAACAGGGTGGGGAGAGGGGAAACTGTAGGAGTTTTGAGGAGACATGAAAATCTGCTCCATTGAAGAAGATAGTGAATCCATTTGGGAGGTATAAAAGGATTGCTGTGCTGTAGTGAGGGCCCATATGAGATTATGTAACATAAATTTACAGTGGTTCTAGTCAGCACAGTTTCACGATTTTCTCCAACATTGTTCAGCAGCACATGAGTAAGAACAAAGGAAATAGCTGGTGGGGGTAATCTCCAGAGTTGAGGCTTAGTAATGCAAGATCAGTGTTAGAATAAGAAGCAAGGGATTCAAGAGAAGAGGACCACATATAGTTCAATTGGCTCACTAAAGGGTAAAGTTAGGAAATGGAGGAGGGTGTAACCAGTGAATGTGATGACCTGGGAAATAACAAAGGACTCTAGGGACTGGAGATAGGAGTAAAGATGAAGAGCAGAGTTTGGGGGTTACAAGAGAAAGGAAGAGGTGAAATAACAAAGATAAAGGAATTTCAGACTTGAGAAATATGGAAGCAGAATATTTGTGGGTGATGGTAAGATCAAAGGCATGATCATCTCTGCCTGTAGCTGAGATTGGGTGGAGAAATATGTATTGGGAAATGAGCAAATTGAAGAGCTGAGAGGTAAGGGTATTTGAGGAAATATCAATATGTATATTTAAGTCCCTATTGTGAGAGCAGGAATTGAAGAGGAGAAAAAGACTGAACTAAGCACTAAGCTTGTTGAAAAAATAGTGTCCTGGGGGGCAGCTAGGTGGCACAGTGGATAGAGCACGGGCCCTGGAGTCAGGAGGACCTGAGTTCAAATCCAGCCTCAGACACTTGACACTTATTAGCAAAGTGACCCTGGGCAAGCCACTTAACCCCAATTGCCTCACAAAAAAAAAAAAGAAGAAGAAGAAGAAAAAGAAAAAATAGTGTCCTGGAGGCCAGTAGACAACAGCTATTAGAACTTTGGCTGGGTGGTAAATATTATTGAGTAAAGCTCAAAGGAGGAGAGGTTATGGAGTGATGAAGATAAAGGGAAAGCGTGGAAATGGCAATAGGGAGATAGGAGTAATAATAACAATAACGATGATGGTGATAACAGCTAACATTTATATAGGGCTTACTATGTGCCAGGCATTGGGTAAAGTGCTTTACAATTATCTCATTTGATCATCATAACAACTCTGGAAGGTAGGTCCTATTATTATCCCAATTTTATAGAGGTAAACAAGGTTAAATGACTTACCCAGGGTCACATCATTTTTGTGTGTCTGAGATCAAATTTGAACTCAGGTCTTCCTGACTCCAAGCCCAACACTCTGTCACTTCCTGAATCAATGAGTCTGGGCAGTAAGTGAAAAGGCAACCAGTACTGAGAAAGGGTGATTTAGGGAGGCTTTGTCTTCAGGAGGGAACTAGGTCTCTGAGAGCCAGAAAACAAAAGGAATAGGAAAGGAAAAGATTTAAGATGAAAGAAAATGTGTTACCTTGGTACTAGGCATTCTAGAGAGCACAGTGGAGGAGATAGGTAGTGTTTACTTGAGGGAGATGGGAATAAGCAAACTCATTGGGATTAAGAGTGGAGATTAAAGAATGGGGTTTGAATCAATCTTTTCAGCCATGTCTACCCACTAAAATACGAATCAAAATTTCAGGGTTTGTTTCAGGTTTTTCTTCATATTCTCCAGTGACTAGCATAGAACCTAGTACAAAATAGGTAATCAAATGTTTTTTGAATTGAATTAAATTAAATTACACATCATTTTTGAACATAAAGAATAGTAATTTACATATACTGGTCATTTTTACCAAGAATTATAGAATCATTTGCTAGTTTCATGAGGTGACTGGTTTCTATTTCACACAAGGACTTTTCTCTTTTCTGATTTAACACAAAATTTCACTAAATTGAATAATGTGTTTGCAGCAGTCTAGCATGGGAACATCCATATATCTTGGTCAACCATTTGAATAACATATATACACAGATATTGATTGTAAGTAATTTCCATACTGTTTGACACAGCTCAGTTGGGTGGACAGTCTGATAACCAGATATCTACAAAAATGTTATTCCCCTACCCCAATGGCAATACCCATTTGGTCCAAAGAACTGGGAAGAGTTGCTCAGTTGAATGGTGGCAGTTTTTCCTCTCATGACTTTTTCTTAATTATCTTTATGAAAAAGTTCAACTTGAAAAACTATGGCACTGAACTACATATGTAAAGAAAAAATTTACTTCTGTAACTTTGTAAAACATTATAATATTAAATGATAGTGGAGTTCTTTCTTCCTTGCAAAATATTGTTTTGTCACAAAAACCAACTGTAAACATTCTTAACTGTATGAAAAAAACAGTAAACTTAAAACAGTAACAACTATGTGATGTAGCATGATTGAATTGTAAACTTTTGAGCATACCTATTCTGAGAGAAAAATAGTTATTAGTATTAGTTAAGCATTTCAACAAAGGCTGTCAGTTTAACAGGATTTTTGGATGTGACATGCAGCTACAAGAATATAAAGACAAAAAGTTTGGTTATGGAGCAAAGTAATTACTGTGGTGGTTTAAATTAGGTTCTCAGTTAATTGGAAACAACTATAAAGTTAATTAGTTGAAGCAATCATCACGTGATCACAAGATAATGGATTTAGCATAGTATTGGAAACTCCCTAAAGGCAGAGACTCTTGCACTTTTGTCTTTGTATACCCAGTCTGTAGCAGTGTCCAGCTCATCATAGGTATTCAATAAATGCTCATGGATTGATTCATTAGAAGGCGCTTTAAAGACCACCTAGTCCAATCCCTTCATTTTATAGCTCAGGAAACTGAGGCCCAGGGAGCTAACTTGCTTCAGGTCATGAGATGGAAAGCATCTGGAGTGGTCTTTGATTCCAAATCCAGGGCACTTTCACCTGTACCATACTGAATAATTACATTAAAGAAATAGTAGGGAATAATTCATTCTGATGACTAGTGTACCCAAAGTTAGTCGATGTGTTTGAAAGCTCATGTATATCTATGGTGAGGAGGAAAGGAAATTTCATGGGTAAATATATAGTCAAAGTGAAGTGACCTGCTCCAAACTTTCACATGCTTTCAATCACATAGAGATAAAGCACATCTTTTATGTTTAAGTTAGACATTAAAGACTAATTTTGACCCTGAAAAGTTATTGGAAGTCTGTCCACAAAAGATTTCTTTTTGCTGTTTCTCGTTACATTATGTCATTGTCTTACATAATTTTTTCTCATCATAAACATTAATGTATTACTGCAGTCAAGTTTAATTATACCAAGATGCAGAATTCTGAGAACAAAACAGTGGGAAGCAAGCTAGACTTGATTTTTCAATCAAGGGATGGGAAACAGGGTTCACTGAATCTGAATTCCATTTGCTTAGGCTTTCAAGTTGTCCTTTGAAATGAAGAATTTACTCTTAAGTCAAATTCCAGGAAAGAACTATCACTCTCTGTGTGGGCTGTATGAATTTTTGTAGATGCTTTTAGCCACACACATATAAAATTTATGCAATTTGTATTTACAGTTCTGAATTACAAAATCTAATTTTACACAATTTTTTCCACAGTCTAGATAGTCCAAATTTCTTGAAACTATGACTTCAGCATCATCTTTATGAAGGAAGTACAGAAAATGTCATTATTGAGAGATTCTGAACAAAGTCTACTCAAGGGCCATTCTGTGCAGTGGCTGCTAAATCAGTGTCAAACATTTTAACATTTTTGTTTTTACTTTGATTAAAAACATTAACTTTGAGTTTGTCTATTTCAATATGTAATGAAGCCATTCATGTCTAATTCAAACCAGCGATAATAGAAATCAAACCTCAATTTTAAGATTCTCAAAGGACAGTATCTCCACAGTGTAGGTCTTACCCTGGGGAATACCCTGAAATTGAGGAAGTGGGGAAAATGTACTTTGCTTTAGCATTTCCTGAAATTGCTGTCATCCAAGCTTGTCTCTCCACTAAGTTTATCTGGTCTAATGTAAAGAATGCTGAGGTCAGGAGATAGAAGTACCAGGCCTGCCTCCAGTACAGGCTTCACATTTACCTGGGATAAGTTACTGTGAGAAAATAATGGGATTTGGTAGATACTCAAAGGCCCACCTGGAGAATAATCTAAACTGATTGAATTAAGTGAAAGTGATTGACTGCTGATTAGCCTACTTCAAGTTAATTAGATTGTAACCATACCTGGCTAGCCCTTATAAGGTATTGTTCTCAGAAGCTAAGGACTTTGAACTTAGCTCAAGACCACCTTCAAGTCCAGCGAACCAATGGATCTGGATGATGCTAACCAATTATCTTGAAGCAGTGTGTAAGGACTACCTATGCTCCAGACCTATAAAAAGTTTCCACACTCAGTTTGAGAGGCAATTCATGGATTGAAGCAGGCTCATGGCGGAGGACTTGAGGAAGAACCAGACTAGGCTGGAACTCCAGGCTAGATAGGCCTTTTCTTAACTCCATGTGTTCTTTTTTTTCCTAATACCTAGTATGCTTTAATAAATGCTTAATGCCCAAAGACTGGTGCTAAAGCTTCTAATTTAAGGTGACCACACATTGGATTTTTTAGACAACACATTTAGATTTTAAACATCACATTACCAAAGTTTTCTGACTCATTTTCATTAACAAGAAAAATAAATTCCAATCTTAATATATTGATTTGGACTGTGAGATTCTCCTAGTGTCCATAGATTCAGTTTTGGGAATTAATACATAGTAAAATTTCATTACCTGTTTTATCAACTATCAGTCACCCCTCAGAAACAAGCCATTGTCCTCAGTAGCAGTGTGAGCCAAACCTGGAGCACAGGGCTTAAATAAGGCTTAATCGATGAATGTGTATAAACCCAAAGAAGTCTAACTTCAGTAAATGGAAGAAACTTTGTTAATCTCATACTCTTACTATTTATATTGGAATTCAACTGTTGGAGTCCAGATTTAGATGATAGGTCTGTGTTCATCCCTTTAGAGGAGCAACTAGGTGGTACAGTGGATAGAACACTGGGCTTGGAAACATGAAGACTTATCTTCATAACTTCAAATCTGGCCTCAGATACTTAATAGCTGTATGACCCTGGGCAAGTCACTTAACCCTGTTTCAGTTCCTCATCTGTAAAACTGAGCTGGAGAAGGAAATGGTAAGCCACTCCAGTATCTTTGCCAAGAAAACCACAAAATGGGGTCAGAAAAAGTTGGAAATAACTGAACAACTTCCTTTTAGGATCCTAGGCATGAATCTGTTGACATTATGAATGTTACTTTTCCCCTTAAGCCCCTACTTGAACTTCTCATATCCTAAATATTGACTGATTCTGACTCACTCTAAGACACTTCTGGCCCCAAATTCCACAAGTAGAGCCTGGTGACATCCTTTCCTTTCCCTGTAGCTGGGGTGGTGTGTGGAACACTCTACTTTGCCTAAACTCAAGGCAACTCATCCCCACCCCAGTGGGACTGGAGTCAAAAATACCAACATTTCTATGTCTTTAGTGCCCATGGGAACCTACTCTTTATTTTCAATATACTATATGTGTTTTTCTTTTTGGCAATACATTCAGCATTCAAGGGGTATAGAATGTGTTCAGGGAAAACAAGTACCTCCAGTATGAGGGCTGCAGGCCACTGCTTTCCACCTTTGGTGTCCACCTGATGCACCTCACTCTCACCTGTGACTCCAAGTAGCTGTAGCATGTGCAACAGCCACACCCCAGTACACCATTTTAGCATAAGGGCTAAACCAGGTTGAGGGTAACTGAGAGTTCTCAAACCCTTCAATTAGTTAGGGACATGTCTACCCTAAGAATGTGAAGACTTGCCCTCGTGGAATGGGAAGATGAGAACAATTTGTTCCAATGACCATGAAGGCAATGGAGCATAGATCTTGGTTAAACACCGAAGAAACCAAGGTCATCTACTACATCCTGAGCTATCACTAGTCGTCTTGACTTTGTCTTATCACTGGACTGTGATGACTCTGGAAGAGAGAATGAATGAGTCCGATGACTTCACACAGCTTTGCCCCACTTAAATACAATTTATGCATGAATCCAAAGGTAACACCTGTACAATTTTACTATTTTTCCCTATCTCAGCCCTGTAGCAACAGGCAAGTGATGCAACAGTAGGTAGAGATACATTGGGAACTCTGGTCACAACACTATACACAGGCAACATGGGTCACAGGGTCATTTTCTCACTGGCACGAAGAATGGGATTTGGCAGCCTTTTAAGAATTGAACTGATCGCCTCTGGACATTAAGAAGGGGCTAGAAAAGGTACCTAAAATTTTTCTGCTTTACCCAACCCTGGCAGTCAGGGATCCCACCATGTGATTGAAACACACGCAAAAAAATGTAGAAAAACATTTGCAAAGATGATTCCACTCTCCCAGTAAATGGAATATGTGCACACTTATGGACAACCTCAAATCCAGTAGACCTGAAAGATGAACAGCTCTTGTTATGAGAGAAATCAGCAGGTATCACATCCAAATAGCAGTACTGAGTGAAACGAGGCTGGCAAATGTGGCCAAAAAAAAAAAAAAATCCATCCAAAGGTGGAGCTGGATACATGTTTTTCTGGAGTGTCTGCAGTAAAGGGGAGTGCAGTGAAACTGGCATAGGTATTGCAATCAAAACTAATCTAGTCCAGAGGACTGGGGGGGACCAATGGTCAAAAACAAAGAGGAGGGATTATGGGAAAATATGGGCCCCCCTCAAAAGCTGATTGAAGTTGTCTGAGGAATGTCAGGGAGGTGAATTTCAACCTGGAGGAGGTTGCTTACTAATGGCTCCTTTCCTTCCCCCTCCCCAGCAATCAAGATCACATGATGAGAGAGACCCAGGGCTGGTCACATGGGGAGGAGTTTAGAGGGCTGCCCATCAGTGTCTTGACTCAAAAATTGTAACTGAGGGAGGGGCCAGCCAGTTGAGATAAAAGGGCTCCCAAGTCCCACTCTCTTGGCTATTTCCATTAGGGAGCTGACCCATTTGTGTGAGATGTATAAATAAAGACCTTTGATACTTCTCAAAAAACAAAAACAAAAAAAACCTAATCTAGTCAAGAAGCTTTTGTATGCCTCCCAAAAGGAGTGAATGACAGGCTCATGACAATGTGATTGCCACTTGCAAAAAAGCACCAGGCCATCATCATCAACGGGTATGTTCCTACCATGACAAACCCTGATGAGGTCAAAGAAAAAATTTATGAAGACCTGGAAACCCTCATTATTAAAGAGCTGAAAGAGGCCAAGCTTATAATTCCAGGTTACTTTAATGCAAAAGTAGGCACAGACTACCAGATATGATAGGAAGTCTTTCAAAGTAATACAGATGGAAACAGCAGTAGCAACGATCACTTACTACTCAATACTTGTGCATCTCATGACCTCATCACCAACATTGTCTTCCATTTATCTAAATATAATAATTTTTTTGTTGGGTTTTTGTTGGTTTTTGTTTGGTTGGTTTTTGCAGGGCAATGAGGGTTAAGTGACTTGCCCAGGATCAAACAACTAGTAAGTGTCAAGGGTCTGAGGCAGGATTTGAACTCAGGTCCTCCTGAATCCAGGGCCAGTACTTTATCCACTGCACCACCTAGCTGCCCCCTGCAATAAAGTTTTGTGGATGTACCTTCACAGCAAACATTGGCATTTAATAGATTATGTCATTTTAAGGAGAAGAGACAGCATGTGAGAGTGACAAAGGCCATATATAACAGAGTGCTGGACTGATCATAGACTTATCCTCTTCAGGCTAAACACTACCATTCAACAAAAGTGGTGGCCCCAAGACAAGATGACTACCAGAAGACTTAATATCAACAGATTAAAGTGCTTTTCTGAGTGGGAACAGTTAGTTTTTAACTTGGAGGGAAAGCTGAGACAATACAGAGCTGTCAACAGTGGAGCAGAAAAGGAGTGGGCAGCTTTCAGAGACACTGCATTTACTCATTTGGATCAGAACACTTGTGAACATCAAGACTGATAAAAATGATAGGGAAATTCAAAAACTGCTAAATGAAAAACAACTTCACAGGGTTTATCAACAGCATAGTTCATTCCCCTCTAAGAAGGCAGCATTTAACTCCATCAAAAGTAAAGTGCAGGGGGGGGGCAACTAGGTGGTGCAATGGATAAAGTACCAGCCCTGGATTCAGGAGGACCTGAGTTCAAATATGGCCTCAGACACTTGACATTTACTAACTGTGTGACCCTTGGAAAGTCAGTTAATCCTCATTGCCTTGCAAAAAAAAAATAAATAAAAGTAACATGCAAAAGTAACGGTAACATTGTGCAATGATCAAGTATGAATAACTTAGCTCTTCTCAGAAATACAGTGATCCAAGACAATTCCAAAGGACTCATGATGGAAAATGAAATCCAGAGAAACAACTAATAGAGTCTGAATTAAGATCAAAGCATACTATTTTTCCTGCATCCTTTTTTTTTCTTTTGGTCTGTCTCTTCTTTCACAACATAACTAATGTGTAAATATGATTTACATGATTGCATATATATATATAATCTATAGTATAGTATAGCTTACATTTTAGGGAGGGGGAGGAAAAGGAATTTAGGGAGAAAAAATTGAGAACTCAAAAAAATTTTAAATGAAATTTTAAAATGCTATTAAAATTGTTTTTATGTGCAACTGAGAAAAAATAAAAATGTTCTTTTAAAAAGTACAGGCAAAGCTTAAAAGAGATGCAGGATTCTTGGCTCAGTAAGATGAAATTCAGTTTTGTACTGAAAGTAACAATCCAGAGCACTTTTATGGTGCCCTGAGGGCTATTTATGGGCTAAAGACCTATGGTACATCTTAACTACTCAGTGCTGATAAAGCCACATTGATGAGTGATAAGGAAATGATCCTGGAGAGATGGGCTGAACACTTCCATAGTGTTCTCAACAGACCATCATCAATCAATGCTGAAGCCACTGACCTTTTATCTCAGGTTGAAGTCAATCCCCCTCTAGCCAAATTTCCAACTGAAGAAAAAGTTTTGAAAGCCATTAAGCCCCTCTCCTGTGGCAAAGCACCTGGTATTGATTCTATTCTAGCTGAGATTTACAAGGTACAGCTCATACAAAAGATAACTGAAATTTTCCAGGTTATATGGCAAGAAGAGGTCAAAGTTTTCTCTATTATCTTATTTCTATAAAGGAAAGGGAAATAGGTCATCCTGTAACAATCACAGGGTGGGTCTCTCTCAGTCATTGCTGGCAAGATTCTTGACAGAATCCTCCTTAATAGGCTGATCCTTCACCTGAAAAATGATCATCTACCTGAGAACCAGTGTGGCTTCAGAAAGAGCCAAGGAATGTTTGATATGGTGTTTGCTGCCCAATAACTCTTGGAGAAATGCCAGGAGCAGAACACAACATTTGTCAATCTAACCAAGGCCTTTGGTAATGTCATTCATGAGGGCCTGTGGAGGATCATGGCAAAATTTAGTTGCCTTAGAGAAGTTAATCAGTGTTCTACATCAGCTTCATGACAGCATGTTTGCCTGGTTTCTGGATCATGGACAGCGCTCGCATGGCTTTCCCAGGCACCAGTGGAGTGAATCAGGGCTGTGTGCTTGCTCCCATGCTTTTTAACTTGATGTCTTCAGCAGTGTTATCAGATGCCTTCAATGACTACGAATATGGCATCAAGGTCAGCTACTAGCCAAGACTACAGTGGAGGTAAAGTTGGTGCATAATTTTTTGTTCATAGGTGATCATGCACTCAATGCAACCTTGGGAGCTGAGATGCAACAAAGTATGGATCAATTTTCCTCTGCTTGTGCTAATTTTGGCCCAACAACACTAAGAAAACACAGGTTCTCCACCAGCCAGCACTACACCATCCATATGCAGAACCATCAGTTACAGCAAATGGAGACGTTTTGAATACTGTGGATAAGTCTACTTACCTGGGCACTATACTTTTCAACAATGTCCACATTCATAATGAGGTTGATGTACAAATTGACAGAGCTAACTCAGTGTCTGGGAGGCTCCAAAGGAAAGTGATGAAGAGAAAAAGGTATTACACTGCCTACCATACTGAAGGAAGGCAGAGTCATTGTGCTGACCTTGTTGTATGCCTGTGAAACCTGGACATAGGTACCAGAAACTGTGGTCCTTTCTTGAACTAGACTATTAAGCTATCAAACTCTACTGTAGAGAGCACAACTCCAAAGGGCTGGCCAAGTCGTTCAAATACCAAACATACATCTGCCTAAAAGACTATTTTACAAAGAACTCATGCAAGAAAAGCGCAAGTGGTTAGAAGTGACACAAGGACTCCCTCAAGGTCTCTGAATAACTATGGCATCAAATGACATGGGAGATGCTGGCGAAGGACTTCCCAGCATGGTGTGCCCATATCAAAGAAGGTTCTGTGTTCTATGAGTGAAGCAGAATTGAAGTAGCTCAAAAGAAATATGAGATGTGCAAATTTAGAAAAATCTCCTCCCCAAATGTTCATAAGGACTTTTTGTGCACAATCTGTGGTGGAGCTTTCCAAGCTCATATTGGTCTTATCAGCCACAGTCATACACATTGTACCTTGACTCTAACATAGTAATGTCATTTTGCTCCTCTTTAAGAACAGACAACCACCACCAGAAGACATTCCTATTTTTTAAATAAGAATCACAAAATGCTTGTTATATTATGTTAATCATAAAAAAATATTGTGAGGGGAAAAGAAATACCTGCCCAATCTGTGTGCCCATAAAGTATTTATTTTGGAGATAAAATTAAATAATCTATACAAAGTTTTTTTAAAAAATTAAATACTTTTCAGTGGGCAGCTAGGTGGTGCAGTGGATAAAGCACCGGCCCTGGATTCAGGAGGACCTGAGTTTAAATGCGGCCTCAGACACTTGACACTTACTAGCTGTGTAACCCTGGGCAAGTCACTTAACCCCCATGGCCCTGCAAAAAAAAAATTAAATACTTTTCAAAAGTCATATACTCTCACGATGGAGTCATTTGCTTAATTGATTTTATGGTTGTATTTCATTCATTCATTCACCAAATAATTTATTGAGCCATCTGTTATTTTCAAGGCACTGTACTATCTCCAATTATAACAAAAACAACTTGGGAAAAACTTATAATTATGTTTATTTCAAGTAAAAAGAACATGATGGGGACAGCTAGGTGGTGCAGTGAATAAAGCACCAGCCCTGGATTCAGGAGGACCTGAGTTCAAACCCAACCTCAGACACTTGACACTTACTAGCTGTGTGACACTGGACAAGTCACTTAACCCTCATTGCCCTGCCCCCCAAAAAACAAAACAAAACATGATGAATCACAGAATTTGAGAGTTTGAAATTCTCAGTGGCCATCTAGCCCACCCCATACACAAAAGGAATTCCCACTGTAAATACCTGACAAGCCTCTGCTTAAAAACCCAAGGGAGTGGAACCCAGCACCTCTTAAGTAAGCTCGTTATATTTGGGGGCATCTTAAATTGTTATGCAGTTTTTCTTGACATCAGAACTACACCTCATTCTACCCTCTGGAGCCAAAAAGAAGAAATCTAATCCTTCCTCCACAGAATAACCCTTCAAATACTGGAAACAGCTATTAAATTCCCCTTGAGTCTTCTCTTGTCCATGCTAACCATGTCCAATTTTCACATGACTAATTCAAGGCCCTTCACCATCCTGCTTGCCCTTCACAGAAAACTCTCCAGTTTATCAATGTCATTTTTAATTTGTAGCTCCAAAAACTTAACACAGTACTCCAAACGACAAGAGCAAAGTGCCCAGGGATTATCACCTTTCTACTCCTGGAAGCTGGCCTCTCAACATAATGTCTAGAAAGACATCATTTGGCCTGTTTCGTATGGATGCCAATTAAATTGCTTTAAGTTAGCATAGGTTAAGTTTTCTTAAAATATAGGTCATCTTTAAAAGTCCACATTTTAGAAGAAAATAGTTGATATTTAAGGGAAGCAAATACTAATTATGCAAATGGGCTACCTTCTGGTTTCTAATATATTTTCAAATGAAATGAAGTAAGTTTGGGTTATTAAAATCATATAATAGAAATTATCTCTGTATATGTATGTATGTATATATTTGTGAACTATAAGTATACATTTTTTCCATTGCTCTATTAGTTTAATGAAATGTTTATACTCAAACTAAAATTAGTAAATAAATACCACAATATTTTAAACTAATTCTTTTATACCTAAGCACTGCAGCAGATTGTCATTGACTATCATCCGTATTAATTCTGTGAGATTGCTGTCATAATATCTAAGATGACATAACAAATATATTGATTATGTTCACTTCAACTGGTAAAATTCCTACATGTGACTAATTTATTAGGCATCGTTAAAGAATGAGTCATTACAAATCAATGCATTTCCCAGATAAATAAAATGCATTAAGCACTCAAACCTTTTATTTTATTATAACCAATTTCTATGGAACTCACTGTAACATAATAAACCCTAGCCTTGTCTTCTTTCACATAATATAATAAAAATAGTAGGAAGAACACTTAAACACAAGAAAAAACTACTCTAGCAGATTACTTTGAGATGAGCTTTGAAGGAAGCTAGAAGTTTTGAGAGATAAGGATGAGGAGGGAGTACATTTTAGGCATCATGGAGAGCCTGTGCAAAAGCACAAATAGGGGCAGCTAGATAATGCAGTAGATAAAGCACCAGCCCTGGATTCAGGAGGACCTGAGTTCAAATCTGGCCTCAGACAGTTGACACTTACTAGCTGTCTGACCCTGGGCAAGTCACTTAACTCTCATTGCCCCACACAAGAAAAAAAAAAATTTACTCTAAAAGGACAAATAGGATGTTGTATACTATCTATCAAAAAGGCCAGGTGTATAGATTATGTATAATTAGTCCAGAAACTGAAGCCAATTAGTGAAAAAGATTTTTAAACAGTATGCAGTTAGGGTTATGAGTAAAGTACATGAGCTTTGGTGGATGGATGCAGTGATATTCTTTACATTGTACAAATTAGTGCTTAAAATTCTTTTTCACTTCCTTCCTGGTTTTCAGCTGTGTCCTGGATAGTTGTAGTTGCTATATGTGTAGCCTCCGATTCAAAAACATTCATTCAAGTAAATTATTCAAACTTCAGATTAGAGAAGTGTTATCTTTCTGAATAACACTGATACATTTGGCATTAATTAATTTTGCTGTATTTGGAAGGTAGAATTCATAGAATTATGGTGATAGTAATTATTATATTTTACATGTATGTAATCTATTAATGAGCTAGAAATGTCTCATGTTTTCTGTGCCTATTGTCCTTACTTAGGTGTAACGGAAAATAGTGATGCACTCACAATGCCGAAGTAACTCTTTAAGGCCAAGACCTAGAAGAACAAGGGGTTTAATTCTGTCACTTTGAAATCAGTCAACCACATAACATCCATTGGGTCATCAATTTCAAGCCAACGCAGTGGGAAGGGCATGCCTCTTGAAATAGATAAGCCCATGGGTAGAATTCGTTTGTGGGTTCCAGTAATAGGGAAAATATTTGTATATGGTGCTTAAAATTGATGAACTTGTTCCCTCAGTTGGGTGGGAGCAATAAGATTAGAACATGAAATGCCACTGAAGTACTAGCTTGTTTTTCTGAATGTTAACAAAATACAGCGGGGGCAGCTAGGTGGCGCAGTAGATAAAGCACTGGCCCTGGATTCAGAAGTACCTGAGTTCAAATCTGGCCTCAGACACTTAACACTTATTAGCTGTGTGACCCTGGGCAAGTCACTTAACCCTCATTGCCCTGCAAAAAAAGAAAGAAAGAAAGAAAGAAAGAAAGAAAGAAAGAAAGAAAGAAAGAAAGAAAGAAAGAAAGAAAGAAAGAAAGAAAGAAAGAAAGAAAATACAGCTTATTATTTTATCATTATTATTAAACAATATATGCTGTCTGAAAGATATGAACTTATGAACATTTCACATATAGAAATGTTTGCTTATGTTCTACTCTTCCTTATAGTACTTTCCTCCCCCTTCCCTTTTCTAGAACCTATTTCTCCCCCATGACATGATATGACATGACAGCCAGAGCTGTCCTGTGTCAGTAGCACCACCTGGTGGGTGGGTAGAAGAAATTCTGATCTTTTATCTTCCTTATCAGGGAATTGTGTACACACCAAGCTATCTTTTTCTTTCCTATTTAATTAATTCTACCTCAAGTAATCTGTTTCTCACATGTATGCACAATCTTTTAGTCTCATCACTCTTTCTATTTCCTCTTCCAACTTTTCTCCAGTCATCTCACTAAAATCAAGCAACCCTACCCACCTGCAGTCCTTTTTTTTGTAGGCACTGGGGGTTAAGTGACTTGCCCACAGTCACACAGCTAGTAAGTGTCAAGTGTCTGAGGCCAGATTTGAACTCAGGTACTCCTGAATCCAGGGCCGGTGCTTTAACCACTGCGCCATCTAGCTGCCCCTTTTGTTTTTGTTTTTGTTTTTTGTTTTGTTGGGGTTTTTTTGTTTTTACAGGGCAATGGGGGTTAAGTGACTTGCCCAGGGTTACACAGCTAGTAAGTGTCAAGTGTCTGAGGCTGGATTTGAACTCAGGTACTCCTGAATCCAGGGTCGGTGCTTTATCCACTGCGCCACCTAGCCGCCCCCAACCTGCAGTCCTTTTATAAGCCTAAAAAGAACTTAATCACAATTAAAACAAGCTTAAGAGTAGCACTAATGGTGTCAAGGGATAAATAAAGTTATAATTTTGTAAACGAAAATAGGCATAAGAACCAGTGCTTTCAGCCTCTAAATTACCTAAAAGTTATTCAAAAGACCAGTTTGAAACATTCACAAAAGTCACATTCTACCACTAATAAAAATGGCTTTCCTTCAAGTACCAGTGTTTAATAATATAAGCTAATGTTTGTTGTTGTTGTTTGGTCATTTCAGTCATGTCTGACTCTTAGTGACCCCATTTGGGGTTTTCTTGGCAAAGATACTGTAGTGATTTGCCATTTCCTTCTCCTGCTCATTTTACAGATGAGGAAACTGAGGCAAAAAGTGGTAAGTCACTTACTTCAGGTCACAATCTAATAAGTGTCTGAGGCAAGATATGAACTCAGGAAGATGGGTCTTCCTAACTCCAGGCCTAGCACTCTATCCACTGTACCACCTTGCTGCCCTAAGCTCATGTTTATAGACAATCTAAAAACATGAGTGATTTCTTAGAATCTCTACCACTAGTACTGCAGAAATAGCACAGGACAAAAAGCCATTTTGTATTTTTCTTTGTTTTATGGGTTGAGATGGCCAAAAAACTTATCTTGTAGTGGCCAGTCTACTTTTGCTGAGTCTCTCTGTATTAGGTCAGACCACTGGAAAGTACCTGGTGGGCAAGAATATATTTTAAGTCTTTCTATATTGGTAGAAAAAGGAAAATATTGTTTCCTATTTGAATTTGTTCATAGTGTCATAAATTGAAGGAACTTTAGAGGTCAACTAGTCTAATCCTTTCATTTTATAGATCAAGAAGCTGAGGCCCAGTGAGGTGAGGTGATGTGGCCCAGATCATGCAGATAGTAACCATGAGTGAAGGTATTTAAATCCAATGACTAGAGCCAGTGTTCTTTCCACCTATTTACTTTAATTATTATTGTTAAAGCAGTATTATTTTTCATTTTTAATGTATATCTTTTCATCTATGTTATAAGTAAACTAGGCTTTATAGGTATAGCCTGTGAATCTACCATTGTAATATAATTCTCTGGGAAAACAATATTTTTTCTATCTAGTGAGCCAACATACAATCTCTTAGAACACAACTTATTCGTGATTGTGGACAACAGAATTCAATATCAAGATTATATGGAACATGGGGGCAGCTAGGTGACGCAGTGGATAGAGCACCAACCCTGGATTCAGGAGGATCTGAGTTCAAATCTGGCCTTAGCCACTTAATACTTACTAGCTGTGTGACCCGGGGCAAGTCACTTAACCCCAATTGCCTTAAAAAAAAAAAAAAAAAGATTATATGGAACATGCAGTGTTCATCCTAAATGTAAAAGGGTGTCATGTGAACTATGTACATATGCCTGTTTCCTAGCTCAGGTTCATGGCAATTATCCTTTATGATGGACCGAAGCAGCTCAAGGCAAAGAAATACTAGAAATACTAATTAATCCCATAATGCCATACACACACAAATATGATGTAATTGGCAGCCGAAAGAGTTAAGTATTCTGTGTGAAAATCACTATCAAACAGCATATTAAAAAGACAGTTCTTGCTCCTATGGGAACTTGAAATTGCAATTTCTGATAACTAAAAAAAATGGCTAAACTTTAATCATATTGCTCTTACCTAGAAAAAAATGATATACCTACAATTTAAAGGCTTCTCTAATTTGTAATGACTTTAATTGATTTATGTGAATGCATAAAATTTCTTTTGAATATTTTGTATGATTAATTTCCTGCTTCAGAGTACAACCTGTGGAGCCCCAGAAAGAACTGTCTTCCTATGTGTTTAGCAATGAGTTGTTGGCTCTTTGTATGATGGTATTTTTTCTTTTTTTTTATGAACCACTAGGTATTAACCAAGGCCAGCGGCAGAAACCTAAACCAAGCAGACCAACATAGCTTGGCCAGGAGTATCTGAAAGAAAACCAAGTTTTGTTTTTCTGGATATATGGCTAAGAATTGGTTTCCAACTGTATTTGTTAAAAAATAAAGTTCACATCTGGGCTAAAGTTTTCTACAAAACACAGGGAGAAAAGATTCATCTCTCAGCTCACTACATTCAATTCTTGTCTTTTAAAACCATCATTTTGATTCAGAATTGTTAGATTTTTTTTAACTTCATACATACTATGGTCCGAGTATGTCCTTTGGTGGTAAATAACTGTAAACAAAAGCTATGAGGGTCCATTGCTTTGTAAAGAAAGCTGTTTTGTCGATACAACTTTATATAATCCATATTCTCTTTTGCTGGGATGGAAAATATTTATATTTAAGTAACTACAATGAAAAATTAAGATTTCTTAATTAATTTGTTGACATCATTGTTTTCCCCCAAAGAAATCTATTTTAAAAGGTAGTCATCCAGGCAAATTTTTGTAGCATGAGAAACATCAGTTTTAAGTAATGGCTTAGCTCTTCCATATTTTGTGCTTGTTTCACATTCCTTTCCCTTCCCCAATTAAAGAAGATACAAATATTAATATAATGTTTATTAACACAGCCTCTATTACCAAATTATCTATCAGGTTTTAGAAAAGTGTCTTTTTAAAGTGTTTTGAATGATACAGGGAACTGTTAATAGAATTTGTTTGTTTGTTTGTTTTTTGGTTGGGCAATGAAGGTTAAGTGACTTGCCCAAGGTCACACAGCTAGTAAGCGTCAAGTATCTGAGGCCAGATTTGAACTTAGGTCCTCCTGACTCCAGGACCAGTGCTCTATCCACTGAGCCACCTAGCTGCCCCCCAATTAATAAAATTAGCAAGAGAGACTATTACTATCTTTTCGTAAAATTTTAACAAATTTCCACATATTTTGTGCACTGTGTCCTTTTTCCCCATTCTTCCTTCACTAAGCAGATATAGAATGTTTCTCCTATATCACTCCATTCC
The DNA here is from genome assembly GCF_019393635.1 of Dromiciops gliroides. Classification (NCBI taxonomy): domain Eukaryota; kingdom Metazoa; phylum Chordata; class Mammalia; order Microbiotheria; family Microbiotheriidae; genus Dromiciops; species Dromiciops gliroides. Next base: position 516,556,463 of record NC_057862.1, read on the forward strand.
TGTATCTTAGCACCTACCTCAGTGCTCATTCAGAAATATGACATTTCCTTTGGTTTATATAGTAAGAAGATATCTTAGGGATTGTTTTGCAATATGCAAAAAAGTTTCCATGAACTAAACTCATTAACAGATGCTCACCACTAAGGGGCTTGAAATGATATTCTTGCACCTTGGAAAAATTAATCAGATACAAGGTCAGGTTAACTTTCTAATAGTTTTTTAGAACCTTTTTTTTGTTTGTTTGGAGGTCTGAGGCCAGGGTGTGTAGAAGGGGTGGATTTCTAAAAGAAAAGGTAAGGAACCTTCTCCCTACCCCGAGTTGTAAAAATCTGTCAAAAGAAATTTCATTGTTTTATAGAACATGTGGTCATAGGGCTCACCTGCCACTCTATTCAATTTTTTTTTAAGCAAAGTAATTTCTATCATTACAGGTGCCAAAACCCAAAGAATGAACCCACAGCTAGGAAAGGCGCCATATACTCAACATTACATGGTTTTTTATTTGTTCACTTGCTCCTATTTGCCAGCCAGGTGTAAATAACAATACCAGTGACTTTTTCAGGTGCACTTTCTCGGTCTATGAGATAGGGTTGATCAGAGCAGGTGTTAAGCAGATGAAAAGTCAATATTAAGTCATTCTAGGTGATATTTTAGCTGGATGTCTAAAGGCTGCATTCTGGAACACAATTGTATTGCTGTTCAAATATTTGATAATTATATTTGTGAGTAAAGAAGTATTTTGATTGGTTGCCCCATAAACTCTGATTTCTGGAACCTGGAATAAGTTCGAGGTTAACAGCTCCTGGAATAGGTTTGCTTAACTTTTTTTTTTTCCTTCTCTTATACAGTCTCAGACTTGTAAGAAAAGGGGTGATTTGGCTGAGGAAAAAATTATTAGATTTAGAGTTTACCAGAACATGGGCTTTCTTATAGAAAATACAATTGAACTATTTTGTATTTGGTAAAACATTCTTTTATGTCCCCTGACTGTTTATTTAGGAAATGACTTACTAGCTAGATAAATGGGAGTGTTTACTACACTATTTCTTTCATCCCTCACTGAGGTTCTATTAGCATTGGCCTTTAACCATGTCACAGTTAAAATGAGTAGATTATTAAGTGTGAACATAACAATGGAAAGAAGGAAATAGGAAGTTAGTGTCAGGTAGATATTTAGGACTTTCAAATATGTGAGCTTGTATTACTGAATACCTCCCAAACTTAGCTAAGCTATTTGTACATACACTAAGGGTAAAGGGTTTTAAAGATAAGAAAGAATAAACCTTTAGCAGAGACTATACACAGCAGATGTGGGTCTTTTCAGAAATGTCATTGTGGGAGTTTTTAAGTTTGAGAAGATATTATTGCCATTATTTCTTAGAAGTTTTTAACTAGTTAAACACTGAACCAAGAACTAGTTCAATTGAGGAATAATGGTGAGGGTATTCGTTCATATATTGATTGGCTCCTACCTTCAGTGCCATTTGTTGGTTTCCCTTATTTTAGTGGATTCACAACAGTGGATAAAAAGGCAGGCAAAGATCTGTTATGAGATTAAGATGTGATATGCTACAAGAAGCTAGCCAAAAAGGAAATTAAAGATTTCTACTCTAGATGGAGAAAATACTTTGTGATATTTTCCTGGATGAAACTTTGTTAGAGAACTGAGTTACCTCAGTTATTTGTACAATTATAAATCATATGTCTCTACCAATTCTGACATTAATATTTCCGCTATGCATGCATAATTATTATTTTATTGAGTAGTATAATGAATGCATCATTGTTTTCTTTTTCCCAGTAAAAATAAACTTTAGAAGTTTAGAGGGATTTTTATTTGTGAGATAAAATTTGCATGTGGAATAGTTGCTTCTCAAAGAACAACTTCGCTTTCAGAATAGCTCTTTGAAAATTATACATTTCTTTAAAAAATTTATACATTTCTTGCAGAGTTTGTGGTACAGTGAAAAGTAGGAATAAGAACAAGAATAGTGAGTAAAAGGCAGCAAATCTTGACATGGCATAAATTCATCTTTGCTAAGCCTAATATCAATCACACGTGGATATATTTTGAAATCAGTTTACTGTTCAAAGAGAAATGGCAATACTGAATCCCTTCAGAAAAGAACACTTGGAAAAACAGTACAGTTTATAAATGACAGAGCCATAGATTAAAACCCTGAGTTTCTGAAAAACATAAGGTCTATTTAAGTTAATTTCCTCTCGTTTTCCAAAAAGCTATAATTGGTTTCAGTAAATAAATTCAGGAAATTGGTAAAGCACTTACTCCAGAAGGTAACATTGCCACCATCCGCTATTTATCAGTAATTATCATGATTAGCACGTTTTTTCCTTGTCCTGGCGCTGTTGTGCTGCTTACCACTTCCCTCACATGCCTGCAGCCAGTTATGTTAGTAATTGGTGTTACTAAGTTTAAATTACTTGTACAAACAAAACAGTCTAGTTGTTTTGCAGAAAAGTGTATTTACCCTCCCCCCCTTACCCCATCCCCCCCCCCATACACACACTTATTTAATACTCTCTGCCTTAGAAGTAAATTTGCTTTTCATTCTGGGACCCTTTTCATGCAAGCCTAGATGATATTATGCATTGAAATATGGAAAATAAGTGATAGTTAAAAGAGCGGTCTTTGGTGAAATTTGCTTTGTTTAGTAGAGCAGAAGTGAAAACAACAGAACATTGGTTTTTCATGCAAGCATATAAGTGACATTTCCCTACCTTCATAAGCCACTGAGTGTTATTTTCCATGATATTTTCAAGTACTTGCAGTCTCTGCACAGAGTCGTCATAATCCAGCGGGGCATCCCTCTGCACTGCATTAGACACATAGGAGCTAGAAGTAGAGCGGCAATTGTCCATCTCTGGCAATAGGAAGGTGTAACTGCATGATCCATGCTGAACCTGATACTGCTTCTTCCCTATGGTGTCCAGGCTTTTCCGAAAGTTGTTGTAGGCTGACGCCAAGACAAGATCATAGCTCAAAGTAAAGAAAACAATCAGCCACATACTTTCCTTCAGGGAGAATGCAGCCAATTTAGCAAACTTCAGTGTACTTAAGAGTCCAGATCATTCATTTGTCCTCTGAAATGCTGTGCTATGCTGTCATGTGTAAAGTACACTCTTGACAGTCAATGGGTTCCTGCCCCCACCCCCTTTTCTAGTAGCAAATTTGATTTAAAAGTAAAACAAAACAAAATGCTGCTTTCTTTCCAGTCGTCCAGTAAAGGGTTAGATGCCAGCAGGAAGAACAGTCCTACTCCAATTGTGTGCTCTGGCTTAGCTTTACAAGTAAGCTTTGGTGTTTCTTCTGTTTCTCTTTGGAGCAAATTCTACAGTGTCGGTATCTGAATCAATCACTTTCCTTTCCTTATATGATAAGTTGATAAGAGCAGCCAGACATGTGTAGCTTAACTGCTCCTCCCTCTTGGCTTCTCCGTTATCTTCCTGTAGGGGGGTCACTCACAAGGCAACAGGAAAATCAGAGCCTACTGCTAGCCAGCCAATACAGTATGGGAGAGAAAAGCTCGGGGGAAAAATTGATCAGTTACAGGACCCCTGGGTATTTTATAAGCACCACCCTAACAAAGTATTTCCTAAGCTGAGCACCACAGCCCTTTTGCTTGAAACTGGTGTGATACTATTAGTCTTCTAAAAGATTTGAGTTTTTAATGTTGAAGTACAATTAAAATTCCTGTTTCCTTTTTTAAGGAAAAAGCTACAAATATAGCAGGACCTTTGGTTTATGATAACTATTATAAATTAGAAGGAAGATATTTTGCTAATATAAACTCTAAAAGGCCCACCCTTTCATAAGAAAAAAATGCCGACATATGAATTCTGAACCATGTGTTTTACCTAAATAAACTGAATTTTAATGTAAAAATACTGTCGAAGAATTGGATCATTTTATTTAAATCAGTTTAGATTGGTCAGTGCCTTGGCTCTAAAAAGATTTATTGTTTGTTTTTTTTTAACAAAATCATATTTGAAATATTCAAAGTAAACTTGGAGACTCCTTACTGAATTTCAGTATACTGTATTGTAGTATAAATATATACATATATACATATATACACAAACACATATCACAGCTTAGAAATCATATCATTAGTAGAGGCAAGGTCAGGTCAACTCCTTTGTCACTTAACTAGTTGTATGATCTTGGGCAAATTATTTCCCTTCTCCTGAACTTCATTTTTCTTTAGCTATAAAATAAGAGAGTCAGAGAAAAAGATCTGTAAAATCAATCGTTTAGTTGCCTACCTACTTTGTACCAGATACTGTGCTAGGCTAGAGCTACAGATTAAGAAAGAAAGAAACAAAGAAAAAAGGTTTCCATCTCCAAAACTTTACTCAGTCCAGAGTCCCTAAGACTAAAATATCCATTCCATTGTAAAAGATAAACATTTGGGGATTTTTGTTTTTTAAATCTTAATTAGATATGGGGTGTTTAGAAGCTGAAGGACTAACAGATTTGGAGCTTAGATTCCTGAGATAACTCTTCAAGGGACTAATCAGGGAACACTGGGGGTGGGGGTGGGGTTATCTTTTCTATTCTGTGAATTCATTCCTAGCTTGTTTCCGTGCATGTTATATCTGGAGAAAAGAGAGAGTTGATTCTTCCAATTATTTAATGTTTAAGTCCAACCAAGTAAGGAGAGTAGGTACAGTTAGAGGAAAATGTAGCTATAGGCAATTTCAACTAAAGGCATCACTAACTCAATTCTTAATTCATCTATAATTCATCTGTCTTCAGATAGAAACAATTTATTATCACTCTCAGATGGGCTAAATTTGAATTGGTGAACCCAAATCAAAGAGTCAGTTTTTTATTCCACTACCCCCATACCCTAAATGTTTCCAGTGGCTGTTTACTAGAATCGTTACTTGTTTGTATGTTATGTGTACATATGTACACACATAAACACACAGACATAAATACACATGCGCACACATGTATACAACATTGTTATCAGATTAACGGATCACAGATCTTGAACTGGAAAGGATGTCAGAGTCTATCTAGTCTAACCCTCTCGTTTTTACAGATGCAGAAACTGAGGCCCAGGGAAGGATTTGAAATGCCTCTCCTCTGCCTCTAGATCCATTATTCTTTCAACTGTGCTACAGCTGCCTCCTTATATTGTATTATATTACATATATTAAGTTATATTATATGTAGATGTGAGGAAGCACATATGGGGAATATAATACCAGTCTCTTACCTGTGTAATTGGCAAGAAAGAAAAAAGAATAGTTAACAAAGCCAGGTTTTCTTGTCTTCCCCTGCTTGGGAATACAGTGAAGCTTCTAAGGCCTTAGAAGCTTAATTGTGGTGCTTGGAACTGTCAATTATCACAGAGAATTTGAAGTTATCTCTAGTTACTTGCTGATGAAAGCTAGAGACAGGTAAGGTTATAAAATAAAAAATATTGCTCCTAACTAACTTCCCCAAATCAGTCTAGGCTTCACTGCCCAACAATATATTTTTTTAATTCTACTGAACATCTTTGACTTTTACTATTTACTTAATCATGTTTGTTTTCTCTCACACACTACATACATCTAGTCCACTGTGATTTTGGCCATTTCCAGTTATCACTTGTGATATTAGAGAGGTAAATCCAACTTGATGGGCATTAAACAAATAGCCATTCCTAAAAAGAAAGGGATGAGCTAAAAACAGGGATAAGAAGGAACCTTCAGAACCTACCTCTTTGTTTCAGCTTCTTCCATATAAAATAAAGTTATTAAAATGTGGATAATAATCAAGAAGAAAAAAATGGTATGATGGATAAAGAATCAAGAAGACCTGAGTCCATGCTCAGCCATTTATATGACCCTGTCATATAAATTTATATAACCTGTCAGTTATTCAACTCTCTAAAGCTCTTCAGTACAGAGTACTTGCTCATCTGCATTGGTTGAGAGAGTTTCCTCACTAGAAATTCTGTAAACAAAATGAGTCACAGATTGGGACCCTATCTTCCCTGCTCCTCCCAAAGAAATCAAAGGTGAAATGATGTAGGAACTAGTATTTTATATCATAGGGTCATAGATTTAGAGCCAGAAGGGATCTTAAAGATTCTCTAGTCCAACCCCTGCTTTTTACAGAAAAGGAACTGAAGCCAAGAAAGTTTAAATGCTTTGCCCAGGGTCACACAACTAGGGTTTAAAGTAGGATTTGATCTCGAGTATTTCTGACTCCGAGCTTGTCATTACTTGGTCCACTTATCTCTGAATAAGACTGTCAACAAATGGGTCATCTAGCCCTTCAGGTACTTGAGACTATTATCATCGCCCCTGTAAGTTTTTTCTTCTCTACACTGAACATTACAAATTGCTTCTGTTGATCCTCATATGGTATAATTTCTTCCTCTACCCATCTTGGCTATTCTCTTCTTGTTCTTTTCCAGCTTGTCTATAGCCTTCTTAAAATGTGGTTGCCAGAACTGAACATGTTACTCCTCATGTGATATGATCAAAGCAGAGTTTGGTTGAACTATTATTACCTATCCCATTCTGAACCATGTGTTTCTCTTAATGCTGCCTACAATAGCATTAGGTAGTTGTTTTTTTTCAGTTTCCATGTTACAGTGTTGATTCATATTGAGCAGGAAGTTCATTTAAAATACTACAGATCATTTTTACAATAATTATTTTCTAACCATTATCCCCTCTGCCTGTGATTGTTAAGATGATTTATGGAACCTACATACAATTTCATCTTTTTTCAATTTAATTCATTGTTTTAACCTGTTGATCTGTTGATTTTTTAAAAACTAGATTCTGTCAACATGGTATCTCTTTCTCTCAGCAAAATTGACAAGAATGACTTCTCTGATTTTACCAAGTTATTGGTAAAAATAATTAACAACTCAGAGTGAAGAACAGATTCTTCTAAGGCCTTGTACTAGAGCTCACCATCCAACCTGTCATCGTCATTAATGACTGTTCTTTGAACCTAGTCAAATAATTTCAGATCCACCTAAAGGTATTATTATCTAGCTCCTTTTTATCTCCATTTTGTCAAGCATAAGAGATTTCATTAAGTTTTTTGCTAAAACCAAGTATACCATGTCTACCTTATACCTCAAGTACAGTATACCATGTCTGCCTGATCTACTAACCCGGTAAATCTGTTAAAAAAAGAAATTAGGCAAGGTTGTACTGGTAAGTGTTTAACAACCAGCCCTTTTGGGGAAAATGTACACACAACACATTTTTAAGTTTAACTTGCATTATTATCATTTTCTCCATTACTGTCTTAAGTATAGAGGCAATTAACAAAATAATAAATCAAGCCCTTGTTTCCTAGATACACTGGAAATTGAACAATTGGCTCTCCCAAACTGACTTGAACTAGCATACCACTGAAAATAAATTAGACTAGTATGACCTATTCTTTTTTTTTTTTTTAGTGAGGCAATTGGGGTTAAGTGACTTGCCCAGGGTCACACAGCTAGTAAGTGTTAAGTGTCTGAGGCCGGATTTGAACTCAGGTACTCCTGACTCCAAGGCCAGTGCTCTATCCACTGCGCCATCTAGCTGCCCCAGTATGACCTATTCTTAATGAAGGCATCCTGACTTTAGTGATTACTGCTACTCTTTCTATGCTATTACAAACCATCCCTTTAATAATGTGTTCTACATTTTTTTTCAGGAATGTAATAAATCAGGCTCACTGACCTATCCTTTACAGATCCTATCCTCTTCCATTTTTTGAAAATCTAGATAACATTTGATTTTCTCAAGTGCTATGATACAACTCTTGTTTTCAAAGATCTCTTAAAGATCACTGGCAGTGGCCAAGAAATCACCTCTACCAATTCTTACAGGCTTATTGCTTGAAGTAGGTGTTATCTTACTATCTCCTTATATATCTTGGGTTTATACTCCTGCTAACCATTTTTATTCTTTCCTACTCAGCCCAAAGATCACTCTTCTTGGAAGAGAAAAAAGAATCAAAGTAAGTCTTGACTAGTTTAACTTTTTCACTCTCATCATTTTCCCATCTATGGTAATCAGTAGTTTTATCCTTTCTTTCATCCTCTAGTCTCCTACAGAACTTTAAAAAATGTTCTCATTAGCATTTATCACCAACCACATCTTATTCTAGGCTATATAGTTCCAGACATCATAACATTGGGAAAATACTTTTATGTTCATCTTCAGTTATAACCTTGCTTCAGTCTTCTATACCTTTCTTTTTTTTTTTTTTTATAATTTTTTTTTTTGCAGGCAACGGGGGTAAAGTGACTTGCCCACGGTCACACAGCTAGTAAGTGTCAAGTGTCTGAGGCCGGATTTGAACTCAGGTACTCCTGAATCCAGGGCCGGTGCTTAACCACTGCGCCATCTAGCTGCCCCCCTTCTATACCTTTCTTAAAAAATATTTGATGTTCAACAAAGTCCTTAAGCAGATGCATTGTTCTCTTTGAGCAGTTTTTCCTTTTCCTACTCATAAGCAAATTCTACTCATGTCTTCAAAATTTCATGCTTAAGAGTTCTCCATTAGTCATGGGTCAGCTTTCACTGTAGTAAATTAAGCCATTGGAACCTTTTTATCCTATGTCTAAAAATTTAGAAATTTGCTCTCCCAAAATGTATAGTGCCTATCACACAATTATCTCTTCTTCTTTTTAAATTTGAACAATGTAATATCTGCAAATTTCACATAATTTCTACTTTACCAAATAATTCTTCCTTTTTGGTCAGAATTGTGTTCATACTAATAGTTTCTTCACATTTTCAGGACTAAAATAATCATTAAGGCATGTCAAAGTTATTTTCTCTGCTTTGGGAAGCAAATGAAATAAAAGAATTCTAGCAGGTGTATGAATATTCAATGCCACCCATCACTACAGTATCCCACTTTTGCAGAGATGTTTCCCAGACTCCTCTTCTCACTTTAACTCTGTTCAGGTGTTTTGAAATATACTCCAATGACAATATTGCTTGTTTCTTTATCCTTTGATTCTCACCTACATGCTCTTCACTACATTTTACTTCTCAAATTCCTAAATGTCCTCACATTAGCAGATCTTTTTAACAAAAAAATGCTGCCACACCATTTCTTCTTTCTTTATGTTCTTTTTGAGTAAACTATGACCTTCCATTGCCATTCTCTAATCTTATGTTCCATTATACCAAGTCTCAGTGATACCTAAGAATTCAAATTTGCCTCTGCAATAGGATCTCTAGGTCAACTTGTTTAATGCTTCTACTTTTTTGCATTTGTGTATAGACATGGATTTTGTGTATTTATATAGGTATATATCTACATAGGTGCATGTTGTCTCTCCGGTCAGTTGTAATCTCCTTAAGAACAGTCACTGTCTTACTTTTATCTTTGTATCTCCAGTGTTTAGCATAATTCCTAGTATATATATAGAAGACACTCAGCAAATCTTTGATGATTCTATCTCTTGACAATTAGTGATGGATCTCTTCAGTATTGTCTCTCTGATTTACTGGTCTTATGTCTTATCTAAGGTAATAGGCCTGAAGACCTATAGAGGCAATTCTCCTTCCCACTCTCTTTTTATCTTAAAACCCTCTTGATAGATTCCTACCCATTTTTTTCTTGATTGCTGCTCTGTATGCCAGAGTTCTTATTGTAAAATTTGGTCTAGAGGGGCATCATTTTCCAATGGACTAATGTTGGCTAGGAATACACACTAAGGTGCAGATCTAGGGACCTCTTGGTCCTCCCTAACATCAGGAAGGTCTGATCAGTCAATTATGGACTCACTTCAGCCCTAGAGTTTAAAATGTATCTAGGTAGCCTAAATCATAAATAAAATTAAGTGTTATTAATTGAAATAAATCCTTCTGAGTGACCAGATGACAGAATCTTAGAGTTGAAAGGGATAGTAAAGGTCATCTAGTTTGATCCATACCCAAACAGGAATCTTCTCTATAAAATCATTGACAAAAAAAAAAATTAAAAAAAAAAAATCATTGACAAGTGGCTGTACAACCTCTTCCTGAAGATATTTAGTGACCAGGAATCTCAGCTTCCTAAAGCAGGCATTGCACTTTGAGACAGTTCCAGTTTTTAAGAAGTTTATTTCTGGGGCAGCTAGGCACAGTGGATAGAGCACCGGCCCTGGAGTCAGGAGTACCTGAGTTCAAATCTGGCCTCAGACACTTAACACTTACTAGCTGTGTGACCCTGGGCAAGTCACTTAACCCCAATTGCCTCACTAAAAAAAAAAAAGAAGAAGTAGTAGTAGTAGTTTATTTCCTTGTATCAAGAAAAATGGAATGTCTAAATCTATCTGTGTGACAGGTCTATATTCGTCTTAGATCTGTCTCTTGAAACTAATTAGAACAAATCTCTCCCTTTCCATATGATAGCTCTTCAGGTACATAAAGTCAATCGCCATATCACCCTTAAGGGTTCTTTGTTCCAGGATAAAAATCCCCAGTTCCTTTATTTTTTTTTATTTTTTTTTTTTTAGTGAGGCAATTGGGGTTAAGTGACTTGCCCAGGGTCACATAGCTAGTAAGTGTTAAGTGTCCGAGGCTGGATTTGAACTCAGGTACTTCTGAATCCAGGGCCAGTGCTCTATCCACTGCACCACCTAGCTGCACTGCCCCCCCCCCCCCCGGTTCCTTTAATTGACCTTTATATGGCCTGATCTCTAATTTCACCATTCTAGTCATCATGTCTTTGTCCTGGAGGCTTTACATCTTAAGGAATCAAAACTCCCAGGGTACCACAGAGACTTCCTGTGTACATAGGTAACTTGCAGATGATGAGGTAACCCAGGCTTGTAACAAACCTCCTGAGGTTCTGAAGTGTTGTAGCAGGAATGCCAAGTACCATTTTCATTGGCCCATGGAAGGCACCAAATATATGGGTATACCAAACTGACAAGGCTATTGTTGATATAACATTTGATCTGATAACTTGTAGAGTTCTCCAAAACTAGAGTGAGTTCTTTTGATAAATATTGAGTTCCCCGTCACTGAAGGTGGCTAACTGACTACACAGAGATGTTATAGAGGAGAATATACAGATATGGGTTGCTACTGATGACCCTGGAAGCTAGGTGGTGCAGTGGATAGAGCTCCAGGCCTGGAAGACTTATCTTTCTGAGTTCAAATCTGACCTCAGACACTCCCTTGGTGACCCTGGGCAAGGCACTTAACCCTTTTGCCTCAGTTTCCTCATCTGTAAAATGATCTAGAGAAGGAAATGGCAAAACACTCCAGTATCCTTGCCAAGAAAACTCCAAATGGGGTCATAAAGTCAGATACAACTGGAACAACAGAAAACAAGGATGACCTGTTCTTTCTTCCAGATCTGATTCCCCACAGTGATATAGAATTCTACTTCATTAGGGAGATGTTCTAATAATTGTTTTATTAATTTAAAAGATCCCAATAATATATTACAATAATAGGCCATGAATAAGGCACTCGTATTTATAAAGTATTTGGAAAATACTAAAAATTACTGAGTCAACAGTTTTTATGGTTATTTTATCTTGTATTGTCTTTTTTCATCTGTATAATGTCATTTCTGAGGCAGCAGTACTAATGCAACACTGTTTTTTCCATGATCTAAGTACAATCAATTTTAAATTATGTCATCTTTGCCCTCAGGTATCCTGAAATGGTTATTATCAGATGATTATTTGATGATTCTAGCCTTAATTTTTGAAAAGTGTGGTGTGCTGCTGTAGCAAGAACTTTCAGTTTCTAAGTATCCAGACCTAGAAATAAAACTGGGACATAGTGTATGGATTTCAGCAATTTGTAAATATATGGTTTCCTTCAAAATTAGTATTTACCTGAAAAGACAAATATAATATTAGATGTATGATGAAAGCTCTAAGGAAATTCAAAATATAGCCAGTGTTTGAAATTAACATCATTATTCATTTTAAATGGAATACTTAGATTCACAAACTGCTAAGAGATTGGCGATGAAAGATAAAAATAAGCGTTTCAGCTTTCTTTAGTTCCCCCAGTGATTTCTTTGTAAATCCTATCAGAGCTTTTGATTACTGTTTGATACAGGTTGAACCAAAGTTGAAAAACAATGATGATTCAAAAAAACGTATAACTCTGGTTACTAATACTTTATAGTAATCAAGCTTGGAATGCCAAGCTTAAAATTATGTTGTGGACTTGATTGAATTATACAAGCATATCCATCAAACTTTGCACAAACACATTTTTTAAAAATTGGAGCATTCAATAGAAGACCCATGTTCAAATCCTTCCTTGGACACTGGCAGTGTGATCCTTGCACAAGTCACTTAATCTCTCTATGCTTGAGTTTCCTCATCTGTAAAGATGAAGAGAGTTGGACTTTACAGTCTCTCTAAGTTCCCTTTCATCTGGAACTCTGTATTCCATAATCTTGTGATTGCTGTGTGTATATGTTAGTAATGGTGCCTTTAAGGAAATACTTGTTGTCCCTATTTAAGCATAGAAAAGCTTACAGTTTTAGAAGACAGCATCACTGCTAAGTCCTGTCACCTCCATAGTATAAAGTCACACATCCCTAATGATAGAATATATTTTACTGCCAAAATCTTCTGATGACCTGTAATCATGAGCCAAAGCAGCTGCATAGTATATAGAAGACCACCATGTATGTCTTAAAATGTCATCTATCTTTGTGAAATGTAAACAGGAAGTTATATATGAAATACTCAAGTCAATTGTTCAATGAAAACTAAGAACAAAATTGGTTTATTGACAAGAAGGTATCAACACTGGTGATTCATTCTCAATGTAATTTTCATCTTGCTTTAATAACTATTTTCTGTTGTATTTGATCTTCTCTTATCAAGGATTCAAGGCATCTAAGGCAACTTTTGAAATCTGTAATTTATAAATCAAAATACTGATGCCTAGTTGAACATAGTTTCCTGCTTAAGCTATACATAGTTAAGTGTGTATAGCAGAAACATAAATAGCTGACCTAGCATATTTAAAGTATACATTAATGCTTTCCCTCTTAGAAATTGGCATTCACACTATATAATTCACCTTTGAAATAGGCAGTGAAATGTATATTTTGTTAAAACTAAGCATTTAACTGCCAGAATGGTTAGGGGAACTGGGGGGTGGGGAATTCTCTGCCAGATGTGCCTCAGGCAATTTCCTTTCCTGGGAAACAACAATTTCCCCTATACCACCAGTCATGTTTTTATTCCATACAGTGCAGAGTGCACTGCTTTAAGGGACAGATGTCTAGATACCACTGACATTATCTTTCACAATCATCTTTCTACTTACTGCTGTATAGCTTCTGTTTGACAGGACGGTGTGGAAATAACTTCTGTGAGAGAGGGGAAGAAAGTTGATGCTAGAGTAATATAAGAAAATTTTTACCATATTTCAGGCTAATCTTTCAAATGGTCATCCTACTCCCATTAGGGCAGCTAAGTAAAAAAGATGCTAGGAACCCATATTTTATTAGTTTTATTTGACATTTTCACTGGGAAATAAAAACTGAAAACAAGCAAGCTCCAAGGCAGTTATAAAAAGAATGTTTTCTAAAGATATCTAGCATACTTGTATCATTTAAAGATTTACCTTACCATGAAATAAAATAAGCTACAAAATATCAAAAAACAGTGACTGAGTTGTTGGCCGTTGTACTAGAGCATCAGGCCCATGATATTCTTCTCCAATCATTCCATGGCCTGGTTGTTGCATCTTTTTGTTTGTCTTGGTGGGGGCAGGGGGAGCCCCTAATGAAAGAAATGTATGTTTTCTTTCAATAAACTGAAATCAGTGAATACAGTTTTCCTTATGACCTTTAGTTAAATCAAATCAAAATCTGCCTCTTTGACTAATACAGTATTTTATTAAAGATTTTGAAGTGGGTTCCTTCATGTCAGTTTGTTATGCTTTTATGTGAAGAAAATACTAAATTTAGTTAAATAAACTTTCAGAGCAGTCAGATCATAGTGGCCATGAATAATTAATAGAAGATTATCATAAATTCCAAGTTTTGTTGCAACTATGGAATAAGAATTATTCCACTGTCTCAGAGAAGTGACTTGATGTTCTCTAGATCAATCATCATTTAATTTGCTTATACATTTTTCATCTTAATTATGGAGGAAACATTAAAAATAAGACAATTAGAAATCCCAAGAACGAAATTAATTTTGAGATATTTTATTCTACCCTTGGTTTTAGGTTAATAAGAATAATATCACTATATCATAAAGGTAAAAACAGATGACTACACCTTTGGTATTTTCATCTATCTTATAAACTTGATTTTTTTTAAAACTTCCTATGGAAACTTAGAACTGATGATATGGCTTGCCTTTTTCCCCCACCAAAAGACAAAAAGTAATAATCTACAATTTTTAAAGAAGTTTGTAAGGCCAATGTATGTGCAAGAAAAAATGGTTTCCTATAAATTTGGATTTGTTATTTAAAGATGCCAAATTTCTTCACTCGTGTTATTCCACCCACATATTTATCAGTATGGTATTGGAAATATAATCCAAATAATGTACAAATAATCCCATTTGTACATCTTGTTTTTTCCCCAGAAATCCCTTCTCAGCTCAGGCATCTCACCTCTGACATCTGTTTCCCTCAATGAAAGAGCTCTGTACATATACTTTAAAAAAAAAAAAGTCAAAAAGCGTTCCAATAAAATATTTGCAGAGAAATAAATGATATACTTTTCTCAAAATCATAGAATACATTTCAGTGATTATATTTTTTCAAGACAAAATAGCCTTGTTTGAGAAAGAACCTACAATTATAGAAACCCCATATAAACAGTAAAAGCAAAACCATAAATTCTTTTATGCTCCCATGCTCCCTCTGCTGGTTGCATAAATATTAACTGGTTTACTACAAGCTCAGGTGTAATTGTGTAAATAATGAGAGCAAAATCTTCCAAATGAAGAAGTCAACCAGAAGCACTTATTCGTTAGCCAGGAATGTCGCCAGCCTTCATCTAAGCTCAGAGAGCTGCATCATTTTACAAGTCTATCAATTTTTAAGAGTGAGAATTGTTGATGAACTAGAGTATTATTTACATATTCTCTTTTGGTACAATAATTTTTGATTATTTATTCATCCTTGGTGAGTGCCCATATGTAAGTGTTAAAATAGAAGACCAAAGAAGGTTTTGAAATCTTGATTTTTTTTTTTTTGGAGGGAACTGATGTAGTATAAATTAATATCTGATTGGTATGTGTTGTCTGAATTGGGAGAGTTTTATCAATGAGTCAACAAATATTTATTTATTAAGTATTTACTATGTATCAGGCACTATGCAAAGGCATCAGGAATACCAAAAAAGGAGAAGGCAGGAATGAAAAAATGTCCCTGTTCTAAAGGAATGTACATTCTAAGGGGGGAGGGATGATATAAATATTTCAAAGTCATATGATTTTATAATATATTGAATCTTAGCCTCTTCACAGTCTAAATATAAATGTTTCCTATTGCAACATTAATCTTCCTCCTACAGAGATCTAACCACATTATTCCTCTGTTCGAATTAATACCTTCTAAGTTTCTCCAGTCTGATTCCAATGTAAACTAAATGATCTCTAAGACCCCATTATAGCTCTACCATTCTATGATAGTAGTAAAAATTTTGCTTCTTTAGCCTTTTTTTCAATTCCAAGTTTTCATATACTCTGTATTTCAACAAAATTTAACTTATCAGTTCTGGTCCAGTGCCCTAATGATCCAAGTTTACCTCCTTGTCTTGGCTCACACTGTTTCCAATGCCTGATGCACTTATATTGAAATACTGCTCATACTTCAATTCTGTTCAAATGCCCCCTTCACTACATAGCTTTGCATCACCCTCACCTACCAGAGCTCTCTCCCTCCTTTGAATTCTTAGCACTTTATGCCCCTCATGCATTTTGAAACTACATTATACTCACCTCTCTTCTAGATTGTAAATTCCTTAAAAGAAGAGCCAAGGTGGTTTTTTGATCCATACAAAACATATCGTTTCTATATCAATATTAGTTGTTAAATTGATTTAAAACGAGTCACATTTTGTTATATATAGTGGCCTGCTTTGTTATTGCTCTTCATTTTTAATAATCAGAATATTAGTGATGCTAAATAAAATTTGTTGTTGTTTAGTTGTTTCAGTTGTCTCTGACTCTTCATGAGCCCATTTGGGGTATTCTTGGCAAAGATACCAGAGTTTTGCTTTTTCCTTCTCCAGTTCATTTAACAAATGAGAAAGTAAGGCCAACAGGTTTAAGTGACTTGCCCAGGGTCACAAAGCTAGTAGATGTCAGAGGTCAGATTTGAACTCAGGAATATGTCTTCCTGTTTTCAGGCCTTGAACTTTATCTACTGTGCCACCTAGCTGCTCCTGTAACTTTAAAAAAATCCCCTAAATAAAATTAGCCTTCAGCAAACTATCTTATATATAGTAAACACTTAATAAATGCTTGTTTCGTGAATGAAGGCTGCATTTTACCAGACATTCACCTGTGAAGGTTCTTTGGGTTCTGTCATCATCAAGCATTTAGATAGAAGCAATTGAATTATCAATGAACTACAAAATCACACAAGTCAGATTCACACAAGACCTGGTAGCTTCTACAACAAATAATAGGAGATCTTAGAAACCTCTGTTCTAAGGATTTAAAGAAAGAAAAAGGAAAGTAAAGGAAGAAGATACTAGTATAGAAAGGAGAATTAAAGGGGGTGAAACATGGTATTTCTTTTCACTGAGGACGTAGAGGAAGGAGTGAAGTAGTAGACATCAAATAAACCTCACTCTTATCTGAAGTAGACAAAAGATGGTTGAACAAAGAGTTTGGTGTAGAAATACCTTAAACTCAGCAGATTGGGAGGGAAATAACAGGGAGAATAATACCAGGGTGGAAATAGTCACAAGCAAAATAAACTTCCTGATCATAAAGAGAAGATTAAATTGGGGGGAGGACAGGGAAAATAATAATCTTCATTATTTTGTTTAGGGATAGCTTCTGAAGAGAAGAGAAAGCTTCAATTACATGCAGTTCACTTTTATTTTATTTTATTTTATTTTTTGCGGGGCAATGAGGGTTAAGTGACTTGCCCAGGGTCACACAGCTAATAAGTGTCAAGTGTATGAGGCTGGATTTGAACTCAGGTTCTCCTGAATCTAGGGCCGGTGATTTATCTACTGCGCCACCTAGCTACACCTAACATGCAGTTCACTTTAATCAAAATAACTTTCTGTTTAAATCTCTGTTCAATTTCTCTCATAAAAAAATCAGTCTTTGTCAATATATAGATTTATATGTAGTCAGGACTTCAGTCTAGAGGAATCATAAGTCATTTCAGGAGAAGCCAGAGAGAAGGTGATGAATAAAACAATTTGATACCTGGAATGATAAAAAAAAGCTGGCTTATTTTGATAGTGGCTACTCTGAATACACTATAAAAGCTCTGATTATCCAATAACTTTTGACAGGATTCATACAGAGATGACTACTAGTTCCTTTTTCAGTATTCAAATTTAAGTTTTTTGATATGCCTATCTGTTGTAACATTTTTTTACATTTGAGAATCATCTTTCTATGAAAAATTTTAGCTTTAGGAAGATGCCAAAAATTATCTTAGTTTGGCTAAACAACTATATATTACCCACCTTTCAGCTTCTCATCCATTTCATTATATTAAAGCTTAAACTCCTGACTTTTACAAAATCATCCTCTTTTCTCCACCTCCTCTACCCTCCTCCACCCCTGAAAACTCCCCTGATATAGTGGCTCTCCATGTTCACTCTGACTAAGATAATCCTGAGATTAAATTCCAGGTAGAACCAAAGATCTCAATTGCCACATTCTCTACACTTGCTTTCCCTCCATAAGACAGAAGATGGATGACATTTCATATGTGCTTGACCATCAAAACAATGTAGGAAAAAATGCTTTCTTTTCTTTTCCCTGTCATGACTGAGAAGATGAGTACCCAAAGGCTGCTCATGTGTGCATATCAGGAACAGAGACACATCTTCTTTCAAGGACCAGACACATCACATTGTTTTCTTGACAAGACTTCTCTTGGTAGATATTTGAATATGATCTCTGAAAAATAATCAGTTTGACCTAGTATGATGGCAGAAACTACCCACTGGGAAGGGGCGGGGGGGGGGGGCGGGAAAGATGCTTTCCAAAACTGGTATGCCTAAGAAAACATTTAGCCAGAACTTGCAGCTGTTCACTATCTGTATTCAATGCTAAACAACATTTTAGTTGGCAGAAGATAAAGTGAGAAAACAATAAGGCTTGAAGCCTAAAACTTTGGGAAACCCCCTTTCTATAATATGCTCATTTGGGGGCCTAAAATATGCCAATTTGGCAGAAACATAGGAGCTAATTCCCAATTTTCTTTTGTTCTAAGGACTTGTACTGCTATCATTTGGGATAATATTTTTTAAATTAAATGTGTAAACCATTTTAAAAGAAAAAAAGAAACACTGTTATGTCATCATCCTTCTCTTGACCACCACATATGACTCCTCTCGTCCTCTCTCAACACTGTATACCAGGAGTACTTACCTTGGAGTCTAGACTTTATTTAATATTTTGATAATGGATAGTTCAGTATATTTGTTTCCTTTGCAAGTATGTATGTTTTATTTTGTTCATTTAGAAAGCATTATTTTGAGGAGTCCATGACACAAAAATCTTCCCCTGCTTTATACCAAAAACATTTTAAGGTCTCAACTTCAGGTACGTTAATTATCCTCTAGGCATACACATTTAGCTATCAAGCCCATAATCTCTCTCCTGATCTCTTGTTTCACATTACCAACTACTTACTAGATATTATTTCCCATAGACATCTCAACTTAATATGACCAAAGCAGAACTGTCGTGTGATTTATGATATGGCACGGCATGGCATGACATAGAACAGAACAGAACATACTCAAATGGATCTTGGATCTTATCTCTTTGAAAATTTCCTTCAACAATATAAATTACAAGCTACCCTGCCAATTATGTGTGACTTTCATCCAGGCCTTTCATCAGTTATGTAACATCATTTTCACAAACATATCAGTAATTTGAAGGAAATTCAAAAAATAGCATCAAATATCATTATACCATTAGTGGAACTTATGTTCAGAATTATGTATATTTTAGCCATGTGGTACCTGGGTGAAATATAGAAATGTGATGTGGCTATTTATGGACTCTGTGGACCAGATTGACATCAAATAAGATCCAGCCTCTGAGAACTACTCCGTATCAAGAGTACCCCCATATTCCTGAGGTCAACACCAAACTAAGTCTCTAAAATATCAGGTAGTGTTATGCACTCACTTCTGGTTAAGTTTTCACTCACCCTTTATTTCTAGGTTATAATTCTACCCTTATGACCTCAGTCTTCACTCTTTGCAACAACTTCCATTTAAGCACCTCAGCCTAATAGCAGAGGAAATGGCTTTAGGAAGGTAGTCCAGACCATGAAACAGTCTCTCATGAGACATGATGCCAGTCCTTTCGCTTTATCTTTAAGAACTAGTAGCCTTGAAATCCTATGTTGGCAAAGAGAAGGAAAATCTAAAATGTCCACGAGTAAGCCCTACATTTTTCCATTGATGATTTTGTTTGTTTTAGATCTTTATATGAAAAACACTCGTCATGACGTGCAGTTAATTGGATTTAAGTGAAAGAGGGCTGAGCAAGGTCTCCTCCAGAGCCACCTGGGTCCAGTGGCAAGATATATATCAGTACAATTGGACGTGGCCCTGGATGTTTAAGGCAATTGGGGTTAAGTGACTTGTCCAGGGTCACACAGCTAGTAAGTGTCTGATGTGAGATTTGAACTCAGGTCCTCTTGACTCCAAGGCCAGCACTGTATCCACTGTGACACCAAGCCACTCTGGTTAAGCTATACATATATACACAAATGAAGTCCAGACCCTTTTAGTACAGTATACGAGCCCCTCCGCCATCTATCCTGAATCTACTTTTCTTTCTTCCACTTCTCCACAAACCTGTCCCCATGCCAATCTATACCCCTTGGCATTCCCCCAAATATGTTATACATCTTTCTGTTTTACTACCTTTTATTCATGCTGTTCCTTCCATTTGTAAATCCCTTCTATTTCTGGTTTAGAAATCCTTCCCATTCTCCAAAGTCCAGTTTAAATCTTACCCTCTCCATGAAATCTTCCGTGCTTTCCCCAACTCTCCGTCCTATAAACTCTTATACTTCTTTGTATCTCTCACATAACATTTGTCTTATATTTTAATTATATTTATCTGTATATATGTCTCATATCCTTTAATAAGTTATAAACATGTGAACAAAGACCATGCCTTATATGCCTTTGGTGTATTCATCCAATCTCAATTAACATATGGATAATAGGCAATCTATATTATTAATTGAATGAATGAAACCTAAGATGAAATGAATCCCAATATAAAGAAATTTTCCCCTTAAAATTTGTTTTAACTAATGTAAAAGAAGACATGACAGAAAACAAAAGATTGTTGTCAAAAATTCTCAAGGTAAAATTCTTTTTTTAATTTTAAGCTACTTAATACATTCTTTTTAAAAGCTATCTATACTTAAACATTTAGTTTATCTTCAGTAGATCTATGTCTAACATGCAGTTTATTCCAGCTATACCTTTCTTGCTTGACTTTTATAGTTAAAAGAATGGTTTATCTTTACTTATAAATTATGTATCATCATTAGTTTCAGCTTGCCTTAATCCTATCCAGAATCTTAAATTTTGCAATTATGGTGATTTTTTTTACATATGTGAATCTTCTGTGCTTCATTTTCATTGCAAAAGATATTGACTAACATTTACACATTGCACAATGGGTTATCTGTGAGGTGATATGGAGCAGATATTGCTGAGAAACCAATGGAGACTGAAAGCCAAAATACAGTTCAGTGAAGCTTCCTGTTAAGTCTGATTTGCAAATTTAGTCAGTATACTGGCAGGGCTAGATTAATTTCCCCTTTTCCCCCTCCCCCCAAGTTCTAACACACTTGGCAGCGCAATAGGAATGATATTTTGATAAGCATTTTTCTCAAACAATTCAGTTTGAGTATTTAGGACAAAACTGTGTTTCTAATATTTTTAGAACGTTAAACAGTTTCTTTGTTTCCTTATTCTGTCTCAGCAGCAAATATATTTATTATCAGTAATGATAGGAAAGCCCCTATAATAGTGATTGCTGAAGGAGAAAAATTCTGAGTATAACATACCCCAAAGTCAGAAAAATTTCAGTGTCTGCTTAAAGGAGGGCTATGCACTCACACAATTTGTGCTACATTGCAAATGTCCCACAAGCTTCCTGTTTAAATGAGACAGTTTGGGTGAACACTACAGGGTAGTAGAATCTGACTGGTGGGCACAGCTGGAAATGTGACCTAGAGCAATCACAGCTGTCTCTGAGCCCCTTCCCACAACTGCCAGCTCATTCTCTACTCTAGACTGCAACCTAAAAAGCTGAGTTTAAGGAGGAGCACAAATAAGCAAAAATTTAATGCATTAATCTAGGTCAGGTAATCACAGAAATACTAACACAACCCCCCTGCCACATCCATCTAAAAATTTTCCCAAGTAAAATGCCTTTCAAAAGATCGTGCAATAAGTTTGTAACTTGTATTTTTTGTCTTGTCATCACAGATCAGTGGAGACATATAGGGTCACGTTTCTCATCAGTCATTACTGCTTATATTCCCACACAGACTCAGTTATCTTTCTGTACTGTCTATGAAGAACAAAGGAATGCTAGAGTTAATCCTCTTTTTTTTTCTTTTTATAAAATAAAGACAGATGTTTGAAAACTGGTGCTCATTCTGTCCTGTATTATGAATTAAGTCATGTGAATTCAGGATAGATTTATTAAAACAATATATCTGGCTTCTACACTAGACATGCCAGCCCAACAGCATGAAGGATGAGTTTTTGTGAGAAAGGTGTGGCAGCAGGAGGAGTGGGGAGGTGACCTTGTTATTATTGAATTAGGCATTTAAAATATTGAAGGTTCAATATAGATATTTAAACAAAGAACACTGTCCTAATACAAGCAAAGGCAAAAGATCCCCAAGGCAGATATTTGGACAAGAATATAATTAGGACAAAATGGCAATTCTGAAGCCAGAGAAGATGTATTATCTTCACCTGTGCCACAAAAATAATTTCACTAGACAAAATATACTCCCCATTGCCTTTATTAATGATTCCCAATAGTCTCCCTGTTCTTTGTGCTATTTCTCTGTGGCAATTCCCCAATCCTCCCAATTCCATCTCAACATCTTTCTGAGCATCTCTTCTTTCTCCCTCCTGCCTTCATGGCCATTGTAACAAATTGTTTTCATCCACCTATTTTTCCCAAGAGAAGTCTTCACATGGCAGGGTGGAGCCAAGATGGCGGAGGAAAGACACTAAATGCACAGAGCTTCTAATATAATTACCCCCAAAACAGCAATAAAATAACCCCCGGAGCAGAAAAACACACAAAAATACAGACTGAGTTATTCTCCAGCTATAGATAGATTACAGGGGGCTGTGAGTAAAGTCCAACCCCACAATTGTGCTGACAGAGACCCCATCCACACCACCGGAGGAATTTACCCCAGAGCCTCTGAATCCGCTACAGCACCAGCATCTTCTAGAACTGAGCATGCGGTCGGGTGAGAGGGATGAATGGCTGGCCAGGGGGGAAGTGCAGGGATACTAGTGGGGACATAGGGAGGAATTTGGCTGTCCCACCCCAGCAGGGAAACAGGAAGAAATCCTGAGTGGCGGGAGGCCCAGGTTGGGGGAGGGGCGCAGGCTGGTCAAAGCTAAGAACCACACCACAGAAAGCTTTGCTAGTTGGTTGTTTAGTAAGTAGGCTTGAGGTTATCTTCAGACCAGAGAACAGGCCAGAGAGTAAAATCTGCCTTCCCTCAAACCAAAAAACAGGGCCCCCCAGCGGAGAGTTTAAAGTCAAGTAAAAGATGAGCAAGCAAAGAAAGTTCAGAACTATAGAAAGCTTCTTCAGTGACAAAGAAGATCATCAGATGAGGAAATCAACCACAGGCACCTTAAATGTAAAGCTTCCAAGAAAAATATGAACTGGTCTCAGGCCAAGGAAGCTCTCAAAAGGGACTTTGAAGAGAAAGTAGGAGAGATAGAAAGAAGATGTAGAAAGGGAGGAAAGAATGGAAAGAGAAGTCTTCACATGCTTGAGGTAGACAATGCTTGAGGGGCAATACTTATAATATCAAGAACAATAAGGAAGATTGGTGGAAATAGATCAGGCCTATAAGATACCTTAATGGAATTAGGTTAACCTTACTCACACCCTGGAAAGAATGGAGAACCCTCCAAAACCAGTCAAGTCTGGCAAGTTTTTAAAGAGTTCTTATCTGGATTTAGCACCAGGATCAGGAATTGGGGGAAGGGAGTGAGAATCCTGGGCCTTGGAACTGGTTTTGATTCATGCTAGTGGGGCAAAAACTCCTGGGGAATTGAAGACTAGTTGATGTTCAAGCTCCCTGCCAGACAGAAAGGGACTTTGGACCATTGTTTTATTTTCTTTTTCTTTTTATTCAGGGCAGTGAGGGTTAAGTGACTTGCCCAGGGTCACACAGTTAGTAAATGTCAAGTGTCTGAGGCCGTATTTGAACTCAGGTCCTCCTGAATCCAGGGCTGATGCTTTATCCACTGAGATACCTAGCTACCCCCTTGGCCATTGTTTTATATTGATAGTACTGACAGGATGATTCAGGAATTTATGAGCTCTCCTAGGCTTTCTTCCTTTAGTGGGTTGGGGAAACTACCAGGGTCAGCAGAGTAGCTCAGATCAGGTCCTACCTCTGCTCAAGAATTATCAGTTACTTTTTGTTGTAGATTATAGATGTCACTTTTGTTGTCTTATTCCCCTACTAGAATGGGAGTTCCATCATGGCTGCTTAACTAAACTTTGTATCTCTTCCAAATTCTAACAATTCTCTGAACATAATAGATTGTCTATTGTATAATATTGTATTGTTTAAAGTCCCATATCTACTAAACTGTCATAAGGATCATACCACCCTTTGGGGAGAGAATATAATTTATGTTGCTTTATGGTTAGAACTGGAATGATCATTTATTCCATGATTGTTTCATGGTATTTAGAAAATTATTCCAATCCAGAATTTCCTTTATAATCAGTTTTAGTTTGGAATAAAGGATCATAATTCTTTCAATGTACTAAAGTGTGCTTTACTTGGAATTCAGACTAGTTCATTTCTGATAAGGCTTTCTAAAAGAACTGTGTATTTTTTTTAACTTCCTAAATATGCTAATTGACACTATGAATGAGTTTACAATCACTTGATTATTTAGGACTACATGGACCATGAAATTATGTAACATGTTTTAGAGTTGGCTCACATTTCTTGTTTTCTCAGTGTAATCTATATTTTCTTTTTGATCCCTCAAATCCTCTATAATACTATTTGCATTCTGACTAACATAGACATTTTCTATATTCTTGCAGCCCCTTGTGATGATTCATATCTGACAGCACTCCTGTTAACAGACCACAGAGTTATGGGATCAGGGTTTTCTCAGTAAAGACTTTTAGCTCTGGAATTCTCTTGTCACACAGGCTAGTACTCTTCTAACCGTCACAGTACCAAGGACATCTGCTTCATTTTCCTGAAGTTTAAAATAACCATTTCTTTTATTTGTTAATGATCTATATTGATTGGGTGTGGACACTTCACATCTGTGTTGGTCTACACTCCAGAGATTAGAACTCCATTCTCCAAAGTGTTCTGTATATGTTTCTTCTCTTAAAATTTAATCGTGAAGTGGAGAAACTTCATGAAGCCTAGCAAATTTAGAATCCTTTGGACTACTTTCTAACTTCTTGTGCACAATGAATTCTATTTGAAATCAGAGTGAGGGTATTTAACTTATATTTTCTTTTAGATCTATTTTCCATTTCCCCAAAGTGAAAAGATTCTAACTAGTGAGGGCTGGTGAGAGGTGCAGGTACTGGTGCCAATGCCATTGAGCAAGCAAATGTGTCAATATTTCAAACCCAGCAAACACCCTATTAATCGACTCTACTTCCCAAGGAGAAAGAGAATATTAGTCTCTTCTAACCAAATACTTTTCTATATTGGAGCTACCCTCAACCCTCAGCAAAGAGGACATAACTGTAGCTCTCAGTGCTATGGTTGGCCAAGGTTGAGCCTTCCTCTCAGATAATAAATTAGGTATCAGATTTTGGAAACTAGAACATAGACATTTAGAGATATAGGAATCAAGCACTCACTATCAGCATAATGTCTAGAGACCCAGAAGTGGATAAATTAAACATATCAGAAGAAAGGGACAAATTTAGAGCTGGAGTGGAAGTGATGATCAAGGTAAAATAACCTCTTCATTTTTACCAAATCAATTAATTTGTCAACAGACAAATGGGAAGATTGACTCCACCAACTTATAGTGCAAAGTAATGAAGAGAACTAGATTTTAGCTCTTTGTAAGAATTAGCCTGGACCTTAAAATCAACAAGATACTTTATTGCTTTTTTATAGAGAGTTGACCAGTGTCAGTGAGGTATACTACAGAAATGTAACTACACTATTCAGAACCCAGTATTTATGGTACTGTCTTAAGTTAAAGGAATGAGGGCTCCTTTAATGACTAGCTGATAACGAGAGAAGAAATGTTAAAGTCAATGCAAACTAAGATAGCATGAGATGGTTTATTTTTTCTTCTTTCCTCATTTTATTTCTGAGGATATTGACATCAAAACAGGATCTTTGTAATGAATGGATTCATCGACTACTAATTTCCTACCAGAAGTTCTCATCTCTGTGACATCACTTTGTGTTGCAATGGATGTCATTTGAAGAATGGGCACCTGGAAATGTTGAAATCATAAACAACAAAGATCCTGTTTTTAGGAAGATAGGTTGGTGATTGCAAAACATAACAGAAGCAAATAAAAACTGTCAGCCAAGCTGAGTTCATTCTTTTCCAATGGTTTCTGAAGTTATTAAAATAGTTGTAATTTCCTGTCGCAGTCAATGTGTTATTATGTATAAAGATTTAGAACTTCAAGGTAGAAATAGAACAACTAATAAATGGTGAAATAGTTCTAGTCTTTTTCCAGGTTTATGTAAACTCTAAGAAACTTTATAATAGGATCCTAATTTCATCAATGAATATTAGTACTAAACATCTGCCTCAGAAACATATGTTTTCACTAGTGCAATTTCAGTAATTTCAACAGACACATATTAAATAGTTATTACTGTAAGGAAGAGCAGCATGGATGGATAGAAAGCCTATCTTGGAATCCAGAAGATCAGGGCTCAACTCCTACGTCTCACACATCTAGCTTTGTGACCATGGTCAAGTCACTTAACCTCTTGGTGTCACAGGCAACTGTCTAGAATTATAAGTTACTGAGAAGTTTTTTATCGGGATCAATTGATCTGGATCAATGGATGGAATTCCCCTATACTGGGAATTCCCCACCATGATGCAATCACAAATTCAAACCCCTTCCCTCTATCCCCCCTTCAAGAAAGCCCTGTAAAATAATTTACTATTTCATAGAATTTTAAGCCAAGGGTATTTTTTAAAATTATCTAGTTAAGCACCTATATTCTGTAGTGAGGAAACTGAGCCCAGAGAGGTTAAATGACTTGCATGTAGTCACACAGGGAGTAACAGTGCTAGGATTTAACACTAGCAGTCTCACTCCTAATCTGGTGCTTTTTCCTCCATATTATCTATTATATACCAAAAGTTACTTTTTTACTTGATAGTAAATTCCTTCAAGACATTTATGATCTTTCTATCTCCCACAGTGCTTAACACAGTACCTTACAAATGGTGCACACTTAATAAATGTTTGCTGAATTAAATTGGATCTGTATGAATGAGACTAGCATAATTTCATTTCTAAGGTTTGTGAGAAGAGAGCAAAACATTTATTTGACATACACATTTATGAAGTGCATAATTAGCTAGTATAACCATTATCTAAGAGACAAAAAGAAAAGACAAAGTTGACATTAATTTTTTCAATGTGTTTTTACAAATGGAAGTCACAATTAGAAAGAATACCACTTTATACCATTTAGCTTATAGAGTATCTTTTGCCTTTTTTGGATGGGCCGGCATGGAGCCTAACCAGGAATCTAGATCTAAAATAGTAATTTATCTTGATCAACAAGTCTTGATGCCAACCTTTCATGAAACTCTATGAGCAATGACTCTAGTAGAAAGTCATCACAGACCCCCAGACTCTTATACAGAATCGTTGTTGGGGTTTTTTTCAATTGTCTCTATTGTTGACTTTTCCTTTATAACTTATGCAGTTTGGGGTTTTGGTCACATCATGGTTGAACTCATGCTATTGTTTGTTATATGTGTATCTTCCTCTAGTACCTGGATATTATCACATGTTGCACAGTAACCTCTGGCTTGTAGCAATGAATTTCTGATTGGTTCATATCTGACCATGTAGAGGCTTTTTGCATGGGGAATGTGCAAAATGGAAAATTTGGTTTTATTGGTTCTTCCCGTGAAACCACCCTGCTTATGTAATGGATGCTTAGAACTCCATGTAGAAGCCCTTCCCTAATCATTGATAAATTTGGGAGTGGCCATCATGATCTGCCTCCTGCAAATTCCCATTGGCATACAAAGCTGTATAAGAAACATCTGCTTCCTTTTTAATGATGATTGTGTGACAATATCATGAGTTTGTGCCTTCTAGAATATTCTCTCTCCTAGCAAGCTCTGTCTTCTTTCACTGATATAAACCATATAGCACCATATATGAGCAGTGGTAAGATGCAATTTTTTTTCTTACACCTGCCTCATAATGGCTACTGAATTCTGATACCTGAGTTTCATAAAACTATCACAAGGATGCTAATGGTCACTACAAATTATTGTGAGTAAGTGATTTTAAATTATCAATAATATTTAATTAGAAACAGGAAGCTACTCTCATATATAACATTTAAGTTTTAGCAAACAAAAAGAGAAAGAGGAAATATCTGTCATTTTGTTCCAGAATAGAAGTAGAACATTGTAGTAGTGGAAACTCCTACCTCCTGCTATTCTAATCCCTATGGTTCAAAGGCTCCCTCTCTCCCTTAATTTCCTAATTTCCCTGTACTATTATCTCCATCCAGTTCAGTTCCACACCCTTCACATTCTTTTTAATTTCCCATTCCATTATGTTTACTAGATCCCCCATTCTGTCATTAACAAATTCCCCTTCATCGTAGGTCTCTTTCCTTCACTCCCTTTTCTTTTCTTTGCAATCATAGAAACTTGGTTCTCTCTGGAAGGCAGTTTATCCCTGGCCACCCCTTCGTGTATTAGTTGCCCTTTCTCTCACATCCACAGTCTCTCTCTGTCTATGTCTTTCTGTATCTCTCTGTGTCTGTCTCTCTTTCTCACACAAACACATACACACACACACACACACACACACACACACACACACACACACATGAGTGAGCATACTACTTTCCCCTCACTGCCACTTGTAGACTTTCTCTTTTCCACAATTGCTTTCAGACTTCTCCTTTGAGATTTATTCCACCCTGTCATATATCCTTGTTTCTATAAATGATCAGCCTTCCCTCTCCTTTTCTCAAAGAGTTCACTAACTAACTCACAGTTTTCTTTGTCATCCACCCTGACACTGCTTCTTCTGGACCACCAAACCTATTGCAACCATGCCCTAAATTACTTTATTCCTTCAGTTTTGGAACAACCACTCTGAACCCATGCTCTCCTCATTGGTGAGACAGTCAAGCACATATAACCTGTAATATGTAACTGATCCCAAACCCTAGCCCATACTTGAAATCACATCCAACTCTCCAATTTGGCCATCAATCTAACTTCTGAACCACCAGAACTCTTGAGACCATTCTCTGTATTAATCCACTTAGTTTTGTAACCACTGCCTTGCAGGCCACACTGTCTTAATTAGGGAGTCAGCCAGCACAAATACACATGGCCTACTGGTCTCATGCCCCAGACCATGCTTCCATCCCACCTGACCATCTACCCCAGCCATCTCCTTGCCATCCCTTCTTGCTGCCATATATACCCATATATCCATTTTCAGCTCCTGTTCTAAGAACAGTAACCAAATAAGTACTGCCTTTTTTTCTAGATTGGTGTAATTTTTCTCCACTTGGGTTCCACTCACCATCCCTGTGACTTCCCAAGCCAAAAAATTTCCCTGGCCACCACTCCCTTATGTGTTGTCTCCCTTTTAGGGACATAAACTTTCTTGCCTTTTTATTTGTGTCTCAGTGCTTTAGCCCAGTGCTTGATGGGTAGTAATGGCTGAATATGTTTTTCATCCTTCTTTCCTCCCTTCTTTCCTTTCTTCCTTTCACCAGCTTCCCAATCACCAAAGTTTATAATCATCACAGTTTGTAATCATCCCTTTTCCTCCTCCATCCCTCCCATGTCTAATCAGTTGCTTGTACTTCCACATCAGCCCTCTTTCTCTATTCACACAGCCACCAGCTTAGTTGATGGTAATCACCTCTAGCCTAGACTATTATATTAGCCTTCTGATAGGTTTCACTACTTCCAATTTCTTCTGTGTCTGATCTTCTATACAGCTGACAAATAATCTAAATCATGGATCTGATTATATCATAGCCCTGCTCAAAAACCTTTAGAAGCTCCCTGTTTGATTTATGATAAAGTGGAGATTCCTTTGCCTGGCTTGAAGGTCCTGCCTTTTTAACCTAATTTCATAATACTGCCTTTCAAACCACACTGGACAGCCAGTAGTTTTCTGAACTTAACATTTCATGTCATGCTTGGAAATGTCTTTCTATTCCCTTAAGCTACTTCTCTCTCATCAAGCCTTCCCTGATTCCTCTAGTTGTTAGTTCCATCTCTTCTTAAATAACCTATTTGGTTACCGGTTTACATACCTGACAAATACTTCAATGTATTTTAAGCCCCTTGAGAAAAGAACTGTTTATATCTGATGTTGTACCCCTAGTATCCACCACAGTACTTCACACATAGCAGAATCTGGATCAGGAGTCAGAGGCCCTGGGTGCAAGTCCAGGTTGTGCCATTTACTCTCTGTGTGACTTTGTCCAGTTACCTTGTCTACCTGGGCCTCTGTTTTCTCATTATAATAAGGGGGTTGGCTCTCAAAGAGGTTTTCCAATACTAAATCTATTTTCTTTTTTTTTCTAAATCTATTTTCTATTTATTTAATGGTTCCTCAAATACTTTACATATAATCATTTCAGATGGAAAGTCTGAAAAATAGTGTTCAGCAGATATTATATAATTATTTACTGCTTTTAAATTTCAAAAGGGAAACCATCATAATCATAGATTTTATTGCATCTGAAAAGACCTTAATATCCACAATTTTAGAACTGAAAAGGTCCTTAAAGATCACTCTGTTCACTACTTCACCTACCTACCAGGTCATATAGTAACTAGTTAGTGATGGAGGCAAAATTTGAACCCTAATCTTCTTTTCAGCCTGTTTTCTTTCCAATATAATACACTTCCTCCCTAATTTTAGGAGTACAGCTCTTGAGAAAACTTCATAACTTTCTGCTTATATTGTACATAGTTCTCTATATCTTAGATACAAAAATTTGTTATAAACCTACTTTGTTTATCGTTCATAGACATAATTTTTCTCTAATGATAGTCTCTTTCTTTAAATAAAAACTACTTTGCTGTTAATTCATTATTTTTAAGTGATTTGGGTTCTTCTTCAAATAAATCAGGAATTTTATTCCTCTTTTGCAGTCATAGTGCTACCTTAGGGATTTCATTCAGATATAATCTTTGTTGGTTGTTCTCACTCTGGGAGCCTTAGGCTTTCAAATATTCAGGCTTAAGGAAATTAATTTCAATATATTATGATTAGGCCTATTTTTTAATACTACCAGTATTTTTAATTCTACCCATATTATTATATAACTTCAAGTTATAGAATATTACAGTCTCTAAAGATTTAGAATATCACAAAGAAAACTATGATGGGATATCTTGTGAATGTGAGGAGGCTGCAACAGGTAACTAATAAAGCCAGAAAAGAAAAACTAAAGGAAAAAATGTTATCAAAGGATTTCAAGATCCAAAAACAAAAGGAATTATTCACATGGATAGAGCAAGGGATGATCAATAAACAGCTGTGATGTTTAAAATCTAAATTGGGGTCGCCTTAAATTAGAAGATTCAGCACCAGACTTTGGGCATTAAACATTTATTAAAGCATACAGATATTCCTATGGAGTTCAGAAAGTTAAGAAAAAAGCCTATTTAGCCTAGAGTTCCAGCCTGGTCTGGTTCTTCCTCAAGTCCTCTGCCACAAGCCTGCTTCAATCACGAACTCTCTAGCAACTGACTGTAGAAGCTTTTTATAGTTCTGGAACAGAGGCAGTCCTTACACACTGCTTCAAGCTGATTGGTTGGCATCATCCAAATCCATTGGTTCTGAAGGTGTTCTCAAGGTGTGATTACAATCCAGTTAAATTGAAGTAGGCTAATCAGCAGTTAATCACTCTCACTTGATTCAATCAGTCTAGATTAATCTCCAGGTGGGTCTTTGAGTATCTGCTAAATCTCATTATTTCATCACACAGCCTATATATTCTACTGCTAGACTGTTATAGAAAATGAAAGTGAGGTAGTTTTCCATACCCCTCATCTCCAGCACATTGAATATATATTTTGTGATAAATTTATGAGAGGATTTAGAATCAGAGGAGAAAATTTTTCATTTCTTTCCTACCAGTCTTCCTACATTTGTAACCTTGGACAAATCAATCTTTTGGGGCCTCATTTTCCTCATTTATAAGAGGAAGAGGTTGAACTGGATAGCCTCTGACGTCCTTTCCAGATCTCAGTCTATAATCCTATGGCATGAACCATAATGGGCAGGCATGGAAGGACTATTAGTATACATTGTCAGAGGGAACGTACATATTGTTGAAATGAGAGATCCACTTAAGAATCTGAATGCATCCTAAATGGCCTAAATGTGGAACTTTCTGTATATCAAAAATTACAGATATTTGTTGAAAAACACTACCACCAACAACATTTCTTCAAAAGGCACTATCCTCCTCACATCCATCATATTATTCTCCATTCCCCTCTTGATGACACTGATTTCTAATTAAAGCATTCATCAAATGACTATTATGTGCCAAGTACTCTGCGAAATGCTGGAGATACAAATACAAGGAAACAAATGACTCCCATCTCTCTAGACATTCTTTTGGAGGAAGACAATATATAAGGAGAAGCTAAATGGAGAAGAGATTGAGGAAGGGGGAAAGGGTATCCTCACAGGAGAACAAGGCAGCAGTCAAGGAGGTGGAGAATTCTGTGGGGAGTGAAGAGAGGGCTGAAACCTCATAAAATGTATTCTGAGCTTTAAAGTCGCCAGGCCTCTTTCTGTGCTATGTGAGGATTCTTTGAGAGAACTGGGCATTGAGAAGGGAAAACTTAGAAGGAATGATAGCTATCTTTAAATATTTCAAAGACTATCATATAAAAGAAGGGGTAGATTGGCTACTTGGGCAAAACTGAGGACAGGTTGGAAATTGTATAGAGGCAAGTTTACATTGGCTATCTGTCTAAACAATTAGAGCACCATGGCCCTACAGTAGTGATTACAGAGATGGAGAGATGAAGTTGTCCAGAACATGGGCTTTTAGTAGGTCTTCTGGCCCAGAGAAATCAGTGCAGAGAAAAGTTAGTTACTCTTTGACCCAGTTCTGAAATCTGTTCCTTTTACCTCTTTTTTTCCCCCTCGTCCCCTCCTAACTTTTCTTGGTTCTTTTCTATGAATGAACTCCCTCTGCCTCCCTTAACTGATGGTGAGTAAACAAATTCTCACTTTTCATTTATCAGGTAAATTGCATTTGTATCCATAATCATAAACCAATTTTGACATTCACATACCCCTGACTGTTAACCTAAAACTTTTCCAATTCATCATTTGCAATCACTGAAGCAGAATGAGTTCCCCATTTACTTAAATATTCTATAGTCTGTTATATACAAATGAGCAACTGGTGTCTCAGAACAGAACTCTGAGTAAAACTTAATTCAGTAACTGCTTCTGTTACAACTTTGAGTCAGATAAGAAAAAAGTCAACACATGCATGCAGACATTTATAGCTACAGAATTCCATCATCAGAGCTATGGGAAGAAGCGAATTAAAGCAATATAAACTGATAGAGTAAGAAAATTTCATCTGATACAATGAAAATGACCACTGATAATAGAATCTTAGGGAGTGATATGGTCAGATTACTGTTGGGGGTATATCCTTTTTGTTATGGCATTCGGGATTGAGAGAAGAAGAAAAGGGCTTTATATCAGATTGCTTTATGTCTTGGGGAGGTGGGGAG
Organism: Dromiciops gliroides; assembly: GCF_019393635.1. Classification (NCBI taxonomy): domain Eukaryota; kingdom Metazoa; phylum Chordata; class Mammalia; order Microbiotheria; family Microbiotheriidae; genus Dromiciops; species Dromiciops gliroides. Next base: position 516,589,884 of record NC_057862.1, read on the forward strand.
GGAAGGGAGGGTAGGAGAAAAATTTGGAACTAAAAATCTTATGAAAACAAATGTTGAAAACTATTTTTACATGTAGCGAAAATGATGAAATACTTTTATGATTTTAAAAAGAAGGGCTTTTAAATTGACAGTCAACTGATGTACCAATAGTAAAGTGAAAAATACCTAGGACCTGATTTAAGGAGAATGACACTGGGGACAAAGTAAATATAAGAGAAACTGTAGGAAGACATATTCAAATGTTCCTTTCATATCTGTACTTAATAGATCTTTATAGAATTGAACTGAAGTATAATAGTAACCCACATCTCTGATAAAGTTATATCAAGGAATCTAATATACTTTTGATGGCCTGAATTTAGGATACATGAAAGATAGTAAATTTTATTGAAGATCTGGGAGTTGAGTTCAGTTCTGAAGCAGAGAAGAATTCTGGTGGATGGAGATGAAGGTTAAGGAGCAGAGCATCCATTTCAGACCTTATGGATGGCATGAGCAAAGACACAGAGAATGGAGAGAGTAGGTTGAAAATAAAGATTAACTAGTAGTCCAGTTTTGCTAGAATGTAAAATTATTAAAAGGCAGGTGCATGAGAAAAGACTGGAAAGGTAGATTGAAACCATATTAGGAAGGGCTCTCAATACCAACCTAAGGAATTCATAAGCAAAGAGTCTTAGACTTACTCTTCACTTAGCTTAGCCTTTAGAGCTGAAGGCCTTTTTCCAATCCCATGGGTAACTGGTATTTTAGGTAGAGTGTTACCCAGGGAGTTATGAGAGCTCCTCAGAGTTTGTTCTGGTCCTAGATGTTGAAGATTAACCTTTGATTTGGAGATGGATGGTCTCATGCAGTGAAGTAAAAGAAATAAAAACAGCAAGGGAAGTCTCATAGTGAAAAGCACCTTGCCTTTGTTTCCCATTACCATCTCAGTATTTTAAATTTTGTATCTTGCTAATAATTTTCCTGACAGTTACCTGAAGAATGGTGATGCCAGGATGTAACCTCTTCTGTTCTTGAGAGATAGGTATTAGTAGATAGAAGGTTACCCTTTCAATCAGGAAGACCTGGATTTGAATCTTAGCTCAGATACTTAGTGAGCTGTGTGACTCTGGACAAGTTACTTAACCTTTTTCATCCCCAGTTTCCTCAACTATAAAATGGGGGTAATAATTGCACCTGTCTCATAAGGTTGTTCTGAGCAGCAAATATGGTATTAAAAACATATGATGAGGGGCGGTTAGGTGGCACAGTGGATAAAGAACCAGCCCTGGGTTCAGGAGTACCTGAGTTCAAATCTGGCCTCAGACACTTGATACTTACTAGCTGTGTGACCCTGGGCAAGTCACTTAACCCCCATTGCCCCGCCCCCCCCCCAATATGATGATTAAAAACATCTTAAAATACTATATAAATGTTAGGTATTATTATGATGGGGCAGCTAAATGGCACAGTAGCACAGATAGAAGATGCAACTGGTTTCCCAGAGTTCTGTTCTGGGATACATAGTGGCACAGATAGAATGCTAGGCCTAGAGTCAGGAAGACATCTTCCTGAGTTTGAATCTGGTCTCAGATACTTAATAGCTGTGTGACCCTGTCCAGGTTACTTAACCCTCTTTTCCTCAGTTTCCTCATCTGTAAAATGAGCTGAAGAAGGAAATGGCAAACCACTCTAGTATACTTACAAAGCAAACTCCAAATGGGGTCATGAAGAGTCAGTTACAGTTGAAACGACTGAACAACAACAAATGATGGTGATAATGATGATGTTCACAGTTAGCCTGGCTAGGCTGTCACCCTTGTTGTAGCAAAGACAACATAGCATTTGGAGTCAGAAAACCTGAGTTTGAATGGTGGCTGTGTGATGTTGCACAAGCCCCTTCTTTTTAGGCTTAAGTTTTCTTATCTGTAAAAAATGAAGGCATTATACTACTCCCACTAGTGTGAGTGAGAGAAAGACAAAGTGGGTGCCAACCCATAAGGTTGGCTCAGGACAGAACAATGCAGTTAAACAGCCAGGTAATAAAAGGGGGGAGTAAGTCGAAGGCCAAAGGGGACATCTTTTGGCTAATCAGCATATTCTGATGGCTGCACATCTTTAAAATTATTACTGGTTCCTGCTTTTAAAAATCATAGTAACTTTAAAAAAATCAAAGTAACTTCCTAATATACTTTGCTCACCTCTAACCTTAATGAACTATACCTGGTAACAGGTAAAAAGAGTGAAGCAAAAGCAAAAATATGCATCGTGCCCAGTCACCATTCTACAAAGAGAAGGGATGCTACAAATCATTTATTGAAGGATCTACAATGCATTTGACATAGGATCTGACACAACTCCCTACATGTGGCAAATTCATCCACTCTTCTACTTTTAAACTCTCTGGTACTCTAAGCCCTTTATGTATTTATTTTTAAATAATTGGCCCTCTTCTCAAGCATCATTATCCCCTCCAACTGTCTAAGTCACACATCCATCTTCTAATTCATTTTGTTTTTTCTGTTACAACAAGCATAACTATAATATAATACCATGGGTTGGGGGAGCAGAGAGAGCTGGGAGGGGGGAGTAGCATGCAAGACTATGCTAGAGTCAATAAATGAAGGCTTGGGATGCCACTCCCACAAAGTCACCAGTTACTAGAGTATGCAAGATAGGTAATAATACATCAAATTTCTATGGTGCTTTAAGATTCATAGGATCATAGATTTGGAGTGAGCAAAGGACATTAGAGGTTATCAAAGCCAACCTTCTCATTTCATAGATGAGAAAACTGAGGCCCAGAGAGGTTCAATGACATTTTTCAGTGACACACAATTAGTAAATATTTTATGCGGGATTCAAACCCAGTTCTTCCTGCTCTATCCTCTATATCAGGCTACCTCTGTTTACAAGACAGTTTCCTCATAACAACCCTTTAAGTAGGTAGCTCAAGTGTTATTATCCACATTTTACAAATGAGTGAACTGAGATTAATAGAAGTAACTTTCTCAAGGTCACAGCCAGTAAGTATTGGTACTAAAATACAGATCTCCTCATTCTCAGTTCAATGTTCCTTCAATTCCACAAGACTCAGTAAAATTTGGGAACCTGGATCTAAATGGCAAGCAAATGAAAAGTGTGAATGAAATCCATTTAGTCAGGTAGGCTATTGAAGAAAATTGTCTTGTTGGTGTGTAATTAATGACCCTTCCTCCTCTGGTAATCAATATTCCCTTTCCCTATAGATTTCTAGCTTCTATTAAGCTTCTAAACTCCATTTATACATTTTCCTTAACTGTGCCTTCAGGTGGCCTCAAGACACAGTAGATTGTTGCCTGCTGCCAAAATGTATAGATTCAGGGAACAAAAAGAAAAGAAGTGATGCTTATCTCCTGGTCCACTGTGACTAAGCTCATAAAGTTGAGAAAAGCACAATTGGGAAAAGATTGGGAAACACTTGGATATTAGCCAGGAAATTCATTATCTAAATGATATGCATGGACTTTTGCCAGCTGATCAATTTTTTGTACTTTTTTTATCAAATCAAACAAAAATTCAGTACAATTAAATGAACATTTATTAAACAATTACAATAGTATTTAATTTCTTTTCTCTCATTCATTCTTTCATTTGGACTATTAACACTATATAATACTACTTATTAAGATCTTGGTTGGGAGGAGGGAGAGGGACAAATAATAAAAGATTTTTATTACTTCAAATTAATTATATTTTGGATTTTCAAAAGGATTAACCTTCTTAGGGATACCCCTCTGGGAGTGACTGAAGGCTTTAAAACATTCTGATAAAAGTGAAAATTGAAAGAATTCAAGGGAAGTGGAATTCTTGCTTTCAACTAAAGTTTACATGTTCACAAATAGGAAGGCTCTTCCTAATCTTAATATCTCAAAAAGAAACCTTGAAGTTGTTACGTGATTACTCAAAAGTAATGCCTTCCTGCAAGGGACGGAAGGACATTTTTTTAAAAGACTCACTACCGGAATTATTGATACTTTTGGAATTTTCTTCTCTAGTGACTAAGGCTTTCTTTAAGGCATTACCTAGAAGTTAGTCAGGGACTGTGTGACGCCAGTATCCACACTGCCTGGGTCTGGGATAACTTAGCGAAAGAGTGAAAAAATGAGGATGTGCTTTTGTCCCTTATTCTTATCGTGATGAATGAGGCTTGTTTTCCTCCCCACTTTAATTAGAATGTTTCTACATTTGCCAAAGAAAATGTTGGAATGGAGACAAAAACCTGAAATTATAGGAACAGGGCTTGATGTAATAGCTTATTTGTAAAGGAAACACAACTTGTTTGGTATTTTATTGAAGCAGGAAGTTCAGAACCTCAGTACACACAAGTACAACAAATTCTCAGGTGCTAGTTGAGTCATCTGTTGTTGGAAATAGTCTCCTGGTAGTTTTCCTCTTGGTATACTTTTAATCTTTAATTTTTTATTTTTTTAAAGGGAAGGAAATTACATACAGATTCATTTTGAGATAATGTATATTTTTAAAATATAACTCATTAATATTAAATAAATAAATAAATGAGGTGGGATCTTTCTCTTATACACATATAAGCCTATATTTGTAGTTGGAAATAGTTAATGTGTAGATACATATATGGGTATATGCCCAATAAAAAATGTTAACATACAAATTAAAGTAATAATGTTCTTTTAATTAATTCAAATTTAAGTACTTAACATTTACTTATGGACCTAATTTTCCTCCTCTATAAAATATTGTTGTGGACTGAATGATCTATAAGATACTTTTCATTACTGTGGTTCTGACCAGAGTATATTTTAAGAATACATATTCATTTTTTTCTAGTTCCAGTGAACATCTCCCATGGTAAATCTTTAGTCAATGGAGCTACAGTAAAGGCCAGAATAAAAACCCATAGAAATGTCTTGTACTTGAAGTTTTTGGCCTTTCCTACAGATCAAATCTGACCCCTGCTTTAAAAATGGTATAGAAAATGGTATAAAAAAATGCAGCAAGCTGCTGCCACCTTGGTAAGAAGTCACTGCAAAATCCACCAGTGAAAAGATACTCCAAACTGAACTCTAAGTGACCCCTGGGGAGGCACTAAGGAAAAAGACAAAGGACAGAACCAGGAGATCCAGTTAAGTTTCAGACTGGCCTCTAACTTGCCTTGGGACCTTGGGCAAGCCACTTGATATTCTTCGGCCTCAGTTTCCTTATCTATACAAGGGAGATAACATTGCCTGCCCTGGTATAACTCAGATTGCTTGTGAGGAACAAATAAGGCATTAGATGTGGATACTTTGGAGAAGCTACAAATGCAATACAACCACAGGATATTATTCACTCTACCAGAGACAGTAATAACTTTGAACCTCAGAAACTTGCTATTGTAGCTAAACTTACCATTGTATATTTCCTGGAGGGCTTCTAGAAATCTCTATTTTCTAACCCATAACTGCTAAAAAAAACCAAATGGTTAGTGGAAGGGCTATTAAAAAGGGCCGGGGAAGTTGTTCTGATTTTACCTCTAGGCTTCCACCATCTCAGGCCTTCTCAATTTATAGATTATCTTGAGATGAATAACTTTTACTGTCTAGAAGCATGTGGCTCTGATTTTTTAACCTTGTATTTGTGGTCCAGATTGTATTAACATCTTTGAAAAAACAAATAACATAGAACTATACCCACCAGCATTAATGCAACATGTAAGAACTTGAGCCAGAGTGAGAAAATTCTCTAACTTAATAATGAAAGTTTTAAAGACTTAAAAGATCATTATTATCCCCATAGCTAGCATTTCTATAGCACTGTAAGGTTTGCAAAGCACATTATAAATAATAACTCATTTTATCTTCCCAATGACTCTGGAAGATCAGTGATATAATTATTTTACAGATGAAGCTGTAGCAAACAGAGATTCAGTGACTTCCCCAGAGTCACACAGCTAGTAAGTGTCTGAGGTCATTTGAACCCAGGTCTTCCTGGCTTCAAAAGCTCATTCTACTGTACCACCTACCTGCTTCTAATACTTATTTTTTTCATAACCTCTTTCTTAGGGAGCTTTCCATCAACTCTGTATAAATCTTGCACATACCTGCTTTGGCTTTTAACATATTGTCTTTCTCATTGGAATGCTTGATCTTTTGTCTGTTTTTGTCTTGCTTTGTACTTCTGACACTTAGCTTAGCACAGGGCCTGGCATATAGTAAACAATAAAATTCTTATTCACTCATTAACTTACTGACACAACTTTTAATGGATAGGTCTCTCTGTACTTAGGGCCAAAATTTGGCATTCAATAATCACTAATACTGAATCCTTGATGGCCTAAGAGAAAATTATCCTTTCCCTATCCCTCACTTCCCTGTCTGTCATCCCCATCCACCTAAAACCTACCCAATCTATGGAACATTCCAGTTTTTACTAACCTTTCCACTATATCCTCTGTAATACTCAACCCATAATTTTAAAACTTCTCTTCCTTTTAGACTATGTTGTCTTATGCTTCTTCTATGTTCATACTGCTTTCTTTAATATGTAATCAATTCTACATGTTACTTTTTACACTTCCCTGCCTACCTGTGCTTCCTTCAGAACTTCCTTCTGATCTCTTCTGTGCATTTAAAACATATTTCAAATAGCCCTTTTTCTTGGGAAGTGGGGGTATCACTACTGCATGTCCCCTTTCCCCTTCCCTATCCTACTCCTTTAAAAACTGAAATAAGCATAATCAAGCAAAACAAATCCACACAGTGGACATGTTAAAAAATGTATGTCTCTCTTCATCACCTCTCTGTCAGGTGGTGGGTAACAGGCTGCATCATAGGTCCTCTTGAGATATGAATGGCCGTGCATTGAGCAGAGTCAGAAGTCTTAAAGTTACATAGTAGATAGAGCACTAGACTGAAGCCAGGAAGACTTCATTTTAAATCCTGATTTAAACATTTATTAGCTTTGGGACTCTGGGAAAGTCACTTAACCTCTATCTGCTTCAGTTTCCTCATCTGTAAAATAAGAATAAGAATAGCTACTTCCCAGGGCTATATGAGGATATAATGAGATAAAATTTATAAAGCAGTGTGAAAACCTTCAAGTGCTACATAAATGCTAACTATTATTATGGATATCATTATTTACAATGTTCTTGGCCTTGAATAATTGTTCTGGGTCTAGTCACTTCACCCTGCAGCAGTTCACATTACTCAGAATTCTCTGAAATAAATAGTCTTTTTCATCATTTCTTATTGTGCATTTTGGTCCATGGTATATACCATTCTTTATTCAGCCATTGCCCAATTTTCTAAGACACTCTCTTGCATTCCAGTTCTTTGCTTTGTTTTGTTTCTAATTAAACCTGTAGGATGATGAAGTTTGTTTTGCTTATGACTATTCATCTTTGGTATTATCCTTCCTCCCCAATGGCCTCCCATGCCTTCTTGTTTCCCTGTTGAGTTTGTTGTATTTATATTCCAAACTGTGGGTGTTCATCCTTCCTGAGTCTGTTTCAGATAAGTGAGGTTCATCTGATGTCCCCTCCCCCATCATCCCTTCATGTCTGTGTAATCTTTTCATTCAACACAATTATGAGAAATAGCAAGTTCCACTCCCTTCTTCCTTCTTTTTAAATTAGTATACTTTTCCTCTTGTCCTCCCTTCTCAAGCTCTTCTTCAGGCGCTCAGAACAGAACCATTCCACTCCTCGAACCACTGGTTTTCTTGTTTATCCTCCTTAATAATCTTTGTTTTGCAGTGAGGGTTAAATGACTTGCCCAGGGTCACACAGCTAGTAAGTGTCAAGTGTCTGAGGCTGGATTTGAACTCAGGTCCTCCTGAATCCAGAGCCGGTGCTTTATCTACTGTGCCACCTAGCCGTCCCTCCTTAATAATCTTTGAGAAAAATCAGAGTTGTTGGAACAACTAGAAGTCAAAGTGGATAGAGCACCTGCCCTGGAGTTAGGAGGATGCTAAGTTCAAATGCGGCCTCAGACACTTACTACCTGTGTGACCATGGTCAAGTCACTTAACCTGATTGCCTCAAAAAAAAAAAAAAAAGAACTTAAGGTTCTTAAGGGATACTTGTTTCTTTGCCCCATTAGAAGGTTAGTACTAGGGCAGCTAGGTGGTGCAGTGGATAAAGCACCAGCCCTGGATTCAGGAGGACCTGAGTTCAAATCCAGCCTCAAACACTTGACACTTACTAGCTATGTGACCCTGGGCAAGTCACTTAACCCTCATTGCTCTGCAAAAAAAATAAATAAAAGGAGGAGGAGGAGGAGGAGGAGGAGGAGGAGGAGGAGGAGGAGGAGGAGGAGGTTAGTGCTGCATTATCATAGAGCTTGCAGTTGCTCAAATAAACATACTTTTCTAGGTCTCTCTGGATTCATGTGAGTTCCTACTCAGCTCTAATAAGCCCTGTATTCCTATAAGGTCCATTTTTTTCTCTATAGAGGATTATACTCAACTTTCAGAGTAAACAATTCTTGGTTGTCAGCCTATATCTTTTGATTTTTTGAAATATTATTGTCCAAGATTTCTTGTTTTGATGAAAGCTGCCCAGTTCTTGACTAGTTCTATAATACTTAAGCTGTTTCTGGATGCTTGATGGATTTTTTTCTTTAATACTGGAGCTCTGGATTTTGATTATGACATTCCTGAAACTTTCTTTTTTCTCCTTCATAAGCAAAACAAACCTCGTAATCCTAAAAAGTCGATTAAAAAAACCCAAAAAACTAGAATCTAAAGGAATGCCTTAGATTGATTCAGGTAATTATTAGTGGATTCCTTCTATCTTAATGTTGTTCTATAGTTGTAATCAGTCTGGGCAGTTTTCACCTGTTATATCTGGAAATTAACTCTATTTGACATATTTTCAAAATTAGTAGTTCTTTGTTTTGTTTTAATATAAGGTATCTCATATTTTCTTTTTTTCCCCCTAATATCATGATTTTATTCCAATATCTCTTGCTGTCTCATTTGTAGTCATTGATTTCTGTTGTGGTCTAATGTAGTTTTCAGGATATACATTTGTTAGGTAAGGTTTATCACTTAATCCTTTAAACTTACTTATTCTCCTTCCAATTCTTTCTACCAGAGCTTCCTTTTCATTTTTGTCTCCACTGCTTGCAATCATTATTAAGTTACTCATTCCTTTTGGGGAGGGAAGCTCTCTATATCTATAATTGGGGGGGGGTGCAGCTAGGTGGCGCAGTGAATAAAGCACTGGTCCTGGAGTCAGGAGGACCTGAATTCGAATCTGGTCTCAGACAACTTGACACTTACTAGCTGTGTGACCCTGGGCAAGTCACTTAACCCTCATTGCCCTGCCCCCCCCCAAAAAAAATAAATATATCTATAATTTTTTTTCTGGTTTATGTTTTAAGCAATAGTTCCCAAAATAGAGCTTTATGCTGGGGCTGTGCATCACCCACAATGCTCTTTTGGGGGTGGTGGTTGGTCAGTTTGGTGTCACTCTATGTCCCCTGGTTCTCTATGCCAGGGCTTCTTTGGGGGGGGTTGGTTTTGGGGGGGTTTTTGTGAGGCAATTGGGGTTAAGTGACTAGCCCAGGGTCACACAGCTAGTAAGTGTTAAGTGTCTGAGGCTGGATTTGAACTCAGGTACTCCTGACTTCAGGGCCAGTGCTCTATCCACTGCGCCACCTAGCTGCCCCTATGCCAGGGCTTCTTAAATTTTTTCCATTCAAGACCCCTTTTTGTCGAAGAAATATTTATGCAACCCCGGGTATATAGGTATATAAAATAAGTATACAAATCAAACATTTACTGCCAAATTTTTTGCAACCTTTACATTGTTACACGACCCCCTATGGGGTTGTGACCCAGTTTAAGAAGCTTTGCTCTATGCTGATCTTCCTCTCCCAGGGTTAGGCTCTACCTGCATCTTTGAAGTTCATAGCTCTGGATCTTTAGAGCTCTCTGTGGCATCTCAAGAGAGAATAGTAAATACCTGAGAGACTCTGAGCCTGGGTGACCCTTGTCAGAGTTCGACCCCAGCACTCTGTTCACTTTGGTCATTATCATTCCTCAGGGCTTCCAAGATGCTCACCATGAGGCTTTTTATATCCACCCTTGATCTTTCTTGGGGCAGGAGAGGCAACTTTACCATACCTACACTAGCTTTTCTGGAAGCCTCCTTTCCTATTTTTGATGAACTTTTGCTTGGGTTTTTGTGCAGTTCTGAGGTGGAAGAAGTCATTGTAGTGTCTCATCAGGTTTATTGAACTTAATTTTTGTTTTTGTTTTTTTCTGAAGTGGTAATGTAAAAAATGAACCTGGAGTGAAAGAGGAGATAGTTTGAGATTATCTTGAGTGATATGAAATGAGGTACAGAGGGATTTGAACTGGATATTAGAATAGTGGTATGTGGAAGAGGAGCTATTATAAGCAAAATGCCTAAGACAATAAATTCTAGAATGTGTGTAGAAGACTTGATCAGTTTAGCTAGAATAGTGGCTTAAGGCATTTTGAAGCACTAGCATCTCAAAATGAGCCTATCAAAAGCTAAGCTAGGGGGCGGCTAGGTGGCGCAGTGGATAAAGCACCGGCCCTGGATTCAGGAGTACCTGAGTTCAAATCCGGCCTCAGACACTTGACACTTAGTAGCTGTGTGACCCTGGGCAAGTCACTTGACCCCCATTGCCCCGCAAAAAAAAAAAAAAAAAAAGAAAAAGCTAAGCTAAAGCTTATCTTTCCTTCTAACCCTCCTTCAACTACTTCTGTCAATAATACTTACTACCTATTCATCCATTCTCTTTTTTTTTTCTTTTTCTTTTTTTTTTTTTTAGTGAGGCAATTGGGGTTAAGTGACTTGCCCAGGGTCACACAGCTAGTAAGTGTTAAGTGTCTGAGGCTGGATTTGAACTCAGGTCCTCCTGACTCCAGGGTCGGTGCTCTATCCACTGCGCCATCTAGCTGCCCCCTCTTTTGTTTTTAATTTGGATTTTATCTTTGACTTTTCATTCTTCCTCACTTCTACCCAATAAGTTATCAATTCTGTCAGTTTCACCTCCACAGTTTTTCTCCCATGTGCCTCTCTTCTCACCATCCTGTTAAGAATCCTCACTGATGCTGTCAAACCATTGCTATAGTCCCCTAACAAGACTTTCTATTTCTCTTTCTTCTCCATTCAACTCATTCTTCATATCCACTGCTAGAATAGTCTTCAGTCTGACAATTCAAAGCACTCTACGTTCTAGCATTAGACTAACTTGTCAGTTTTATCTCATATTACTGTCTCTAAACCTCCTGTGTTCTTGCCAATTTGGACTTTCTTTATACCCCCCAAATTCACTATACTTTCCTGTCTATATTTAGGCTTATTCCAACGTCTGAAATATCCACCCCCTCCTCCTTACTCAACTGCCAAAATCCTTTAAAATCTTACTCCAATGCCAGTTTCATGAAGTGTTCACTTATTTCCTTGGTTCCAACAATTTTCATTCTTAGATTTCACATACCAGTTTCTTTAGCAACTTTCTAATATATTTATCATGAGTGTGTATTATTGTCTGTGTTTGCATCTTATTGGACAGTAAGATCCATTAGGACAGGAACTCACTAATCATAAGCACAAAAAAGTTAAGATAACAATGAAATGTACAGAATAAAATGTAATAATTATGACTTACCTTACAACCAAGAAAGAATTATTGTTATACAGGAGAGAGGGATAGCACATCATCTCTCACATATGTCCATCTCTTGCCTACCATCCTAGTTCAGGTTATTTCTTGCATCTACTGTGGCAATGACCTTCTAATTAGCCTCCCTGATTCCATTCTCTAGCTCTCTATCCTCTACAGCTACAAAAATAGATTTATCCTTTGCCTACTTCTCATTTTACCTTGTATTTGTTTATTTGTGTACATGTTTTATCCAGCCAATAGAATATAAATTCTATCTGGTGCAGCCTTTATGCACTAGAAATGTTAAACTAAATAAAATTGAATCATCAAATAAGGGTTTTATGAAACTTGATCAACTAAGTACACATATGTAATGGATTGGATGGAGGAGACAATGGAGACAAAAGATCAATTCAGCTATTAGAATCACCCTGGACAGTTTATGGGATAGCAAATTGAAGACTGAGGTGGGAAAAGCATTTAGAAGGAAGAATCTATGGGGCTTAGTGATTGCTTACAAATGGGCATATCAAAAAGGAATGAGCTTAAGTTGTTGATTATTTCATAAGCAGAGTGCAAAATACTCTTAAGAAGTCTTAATGTAGAGAAGATTTCCTTGTCTGAGGCTGGATTTCCTTGTTTCATTGGATACTTCCTTTTTTTATTATACAACAAATTCCTGATAAGGCTTTGTTGTTGGCTTTGCTTTGTTTTGGTCTCTCCTTGTTGTTTACTGACTTTAAGTATTTGTAGACAGATGTTATCTCTTTCCTACTTAGTCACCTCTTGGCTATAAGTGCATATTTAGCTCTTTTAATCTTTGCTTCTGAGACTGACTTCTTAGCACTCCCTGAAGAATGTTTGCTTTCAGTTCTCAGAATTTATGCAAGTCTGACTTCATGAAGAGATACCCCAAAGTAGATATGGTTTGGTATTTGGGTGCAGAATAGAAAAGATAACATTTCCCATTTTCTCCCTTGTAATTTCACCTTTTTTACAATCTAGTTATGGCATAATAGTTTATAATGTGCTCAGTTACACACATGAGAACATGTGCTGTTCAATAAATTATTGCTACAGTAATTTTGCATATATTTGCAATATTTGAGTTCCCCTAAAACATACCACATAGACAGCTTCAACCTAATCCTCTTGTGGATACCCTAGTTTTAAACTTAAAATAAATCCCTAACTAGGAGGCAGAAAAAGCAGGAAGAGCACTGGAATAGGAGTCAAGCAAGAGACCTGAAATTAGTTCCAACTCTACTAGCTAGCTACATACCTCAGACAGATCATTTCACTTCTCTGGACTTCAGTTTCTTCATCTATAATACAAGGGGATTGGCATAGATGACTTACAAGGTACCTATAATGATTCTATAAATGATTACACATAAAGGATACATTTTGCAAAGGATTTGATTTTGACAATATGGGGGAAGTCCAAACATGGGAAGATCCTACAGCTTGGGCAAGTAATTTCAGTTCCCTATCCCTCAGTTTTCTCAACTATAAAATGAAAGGATTAGAATAGATGGACTCAAAGGTGCCTTCTAGTCTGAAATCTATGATCCTTTTACCACCTAAGATCCCAACTTCTATGACCTAAGAGATAAATCTTTGTGAGTTGCTTCAGCCATTGAGGATAAGTGACTTGCTCAGGATCACACAGCTCTTAAGTGTCTAAAGTGGAAGTTGAATCCAGTCTTCCTCAATGGGTACTTGATCTAGTATGCTTCCTTACACATAAAGAAATTAGACCATTTATTTCATTTACATAAAAACAAATATGCTTTGAATAAACTTAATAGAAATGCCGATGTTTTTAAAAGTTTGGCTGAAAAGTCAATGACAAACATAGGATTAAGACATAAGAACTTAATCAGTGGTTCTGCTTATGCAAAATCTACTTTAGTTCTCTCTTTCCTCCTCATACATACCTAAATTTCATATTTGTACTCAGACTGGATTAACAAAAGTGTAATTCTTCAAAGTTTCTCCATTGTAGCATTCAGATTAGGAAATCTGAAACTTGGATTAGAGTTTTATCTTTCAAGGGAACAGCTATACCCTGCCTCCAACAGAATTTGCCTCTGTTTGTTAATGTGAGAATTTTCAATGTGTTGTAAGGCCTGCTAGAGGGAAATGGGAAATAGGCTGGAGAATTTGGAGAATTTAGATCTAATCTGTATTTCCTTTTTACCTCAAGGATGGGTGATCTCATTGATGTGGACACACCCTCCAACCTTTCCATGCCTTCTAAGACAATTTCATGGAGTTGCTACAAATAACAACAAAAAAATAAGTCCTGGATGGCCAAAATCTAGGGTTGAGCATCTCCATACTTAATTTAGTTAATCCTACAATAGATTGAAGTCTTTTTTGCTAATGCTCTTACTGCTCAATTTTGGCTTAGAATGTCTTGCATATTCTTCCTGTCTTTTAGAGTCTTTTTTTTTTTTATGGAAAGCCTTCAAATTAACTAGAAGTATGTGAATTCTTTGTTTAGATGGTTAAAATATGGTCTAACTCCCCAGAGGATTGCTGCATTCTCCAGCAAATATTTATAGTGTAGGCATAGCTTGAAAATATTATTTCAAGTACAGTTAAAGCTAATGTCAATTTGGGGAGTGGGTGAAGGGAAGGATTACTTGCATGGTAAAAAATAAGACAAGAAAGAGCATTACTGCTTTGAGCCAAATAGGTCGGGAAGAATTAGAATTTTAAAGTGAAAAGGAAATGTATACACTACCTAGGCCAAATACCTTCAGTTTAGATAGCCTAGAGAGGGGAAATGGCTTACACAATGTCATTCAGTCAGCAAGTAGCAGTACTGGAAAAAGGACCCAGACTCCTACTCTTTCCACCAGAGCTCCATGAGTTCTTAAGAAAAGTAAATTAGTGTCCAATTACCAAATAATTTCTCAGGCTTTTAAATCTAAAAGATTTGTTAATGGTATATGAAAACATCTATGAAATCATGACTTCGATCATAGTATGAGCTTAATCAAATTATATACAATTGTATTTCATCTTGTAGCTATCCTATCTGTGTACTTTAGACATTTTTCTCTTTCCCTTCTTTAACATTTACAAATATCAGGGGCAGCTAGATGGCGCAGTAGTTAAAGCACCGGCCCTGGACTCAGGAGTACCTGAGTTCAAATCCGGCCTCAGACACTTGACATTTACTAGCTGTGTGACCGTGGGCAAGTCACTTAACCCCCGTTGCCTAAAAAAAAAAAAAAAAAAAAAAAAAAAAAAACCAAAAACATTTACAAATATCTGCATGAATATGGAATCTTTCATTTAAAAAAATTTGTCAAGGCAGCTAGATGGTGCAGTGGATTAAGCACTGGCCCTGGATTCAGGAGGACCTGAATTCAAATTTGACCTCTGACACCTGACACTTACTAGCTGTGTGACCCCCGGGCAAGTTAATTAAGCCAAAAAATTTTTTAATTTTAAAAATTAAAAGTTTTTCAGCTGTTGCTATTGTGGTGTTTAAAAGTGTCTCTAGAAAGACATTTTCTGGGTAATTTAATCATTTAGTAAAACGCCAATGGCATTCTCAAATGCCCTGTCCTTGAGAGATAGGATAAGGAAACAGAACAGGGGAAAAAAGTTGGGGTCTCCCTAATTTTAATAATTATCTATTAATATGAGAGAAATAATCATTTCACTATTTTCCATCATTCCTATTAAATCTAATCTTTTTCCATATGATTTTAACTATTTCCAGAGAACTTGAGTTTCAACCAAGTTTAAGATTCATGAAATTTAAATTGTGTAATTTAAGATTCTAAATGTGGATTCTAATCTGTTCCCCCAGTTTTGGGGGAAACTGACTAAAATCACTGATAAAACGAGTTTAGGTTTTTAAGGGTTTATTGTAAAATAGAAAGAAAAAGATTGAGAACAGAATTCCAACAGCCTGGCATTCCTACCTTTCCTCAAATTTCCTGTGAAGTCCTCTGCCCCTACTACCACCAAGTCAGGAACCCAAAAAGCACAAGAGCTCTCCGCGCAGGCTCCCTCTCCTCCTTCCTGTCTCCTCCCAGAAAATAGGAGGCTCCTCAAGTTGATTGGCTGGTAGCCTTGATAGACAGCACCCATGAGCAAACGTCATTTCCTGACGCCAAAGAAAAGCCACTATGCCTCTGAGGCATTTTCCTCATGGTGGAGCTTTCCCACAGCAAGTCTCCAGTAGGTGGCATCATTCCAATCATTACAAAGTGTAGTTAGTTGCTGCCTTTCACAGTAGTATATTACTAGAAATTATATCATAAAGCAGATTGCATTTCTCCATAGGAATAATTGTATGATTAAAGCAAATTGTGTCATCGAAGGAAAGCTACAAGCACATTGGATAAAGCACTATCCCTGGATTCAGGTGGACCTGATTTCAAATCCAGCCTCAGGCACTTGACACTTACTAGCTGTGTGACCCTGGGCAAGTCACTTAGCCCTCATTGCCCCACAAAAAATCAAAAAACAAAACAAAACAAAGCAAAGCTGCCAGCAGTATTATTCTCCAAGTCTTATAGTGTGTGTATGTATACATATAGATTATACAAGAAACTTAATGTACTCTAGAAATTGTGTATACAGAATCTGAATAGATAGCACATTGAAAAACATTAAAGAAAAGAAAAACACATTGATGACTCCAAAATATAACTAGAAATGATGTTATTAATACAAATAGGACTTGTTTTACACAATGGCTACATGGCAGACAAATTGTTCATACAACAAATTACATTTCTATGAATTGAATTGAACAAATATATTTGAATGGAATTAAATGACAACAGTGGCAAATCCTTTATCTAAAACTCCCTTATTTACCACTTTTGAAAATCTAGGTTTTCATCATTCAGTTTTGTTTTAGAGTGAAGTCCACTTTTAGACATACTTCAAAGTAAAATTTGAAACTAATCGTCATCTTTAGTGCTAGCTAAATCCTGTGTCTTCCACAGGGAACCAATGAAATCACTAATCCCAAAAAGAACATGAGAAAGTATATCTCCTACATCCTTTTTGGAAGTATGTATAATTTTATCAATTTAGAAAACACAGATGTCTTAGACAGTTAAAGTAACTTTGATTTTTCTTTGAATCAAATAATATCTCTGAAACTTCCAGCAGTTCCCACAGGGAGCAAGGTTGTACAGTAGATAGAATGTTGGGGTTGAAGTCAGAAAGACCTGAGTTCAAATGCCACCCCAGACACTCCCTAGCTTTATGATCCTGAGCAAATCACTTAATCTGTTTGCCTGAGTTTCCTCATCTGTAAAATGAGGATAATAATAGCACCTACTTTCCCAAGGTTGTTGTGAGGATCAAATGAGATAATACTTGTAAAGTGCACAGTGCCTGGCACATAGTAAGTGTTATATAAATGTTAGTTATATGTTGTTATTATTATTATTATTAATAGATATTTTATGAAATAAAATATTACTAATACCAACATAAATTTTAAAGGCCATAGTATGAACTGCATTTAACAGATTTTTTCGTTGTTGTTAAACCAGTTTTTTGTTTGTTTTTTAAGGAAAATTTCAAAATGTCAATTGCTATTCCTAACATGTGACTAACACTAATAACCCTGTGACACAGAGTTAAATACAAAAGCTATATGGCTGCAATGGACTACTCCTTTTTCTTTTCTTCAGGAAATCTATAGCTTCTTAATAGCAATTCTTAGAGCCTAGGAAAAATGAAAACAATAAAAGTTACTTGATCCTTGTTAGGAATGACAGCCTAATGGTAGGCAAGAAATGATTTGTTGGCAAGAGAAATCCATAGGATAAAGATATAAAAAGACCTATATCCCTTTGTTGGCTAGACAGTTTGCTTTTTTGCTAGTAACTTTATCTTCTAATTTGCACCAGTATAGAAGAATAGAATGCTAACTCCAAAAGGGACAATAGAGATGATCTAGTTCAACCATATCATTCTAGAGATGAGGAAATAGGTATCAAAGAGTTGAAGTGACAGAGCCAACTATATACCTAGGTAATAGTTGAATCTAGACTAGCACCCAGTTCTCCCTCAAGGGCTCCTGAAGAACAAATTGGAATGTGAGGTAGCTAATTCTTATGCAATAGGAGATAGTGCGATACAGGTTGCTTGCAAGCCTTTTGATATATCAATAAGCAATTCCACTATACTCTAAGGTCTGCTTATAGGACTTATGATAGGAAACTCACAACTGAGAGCTGCTGATGTTTGTGAAACAAGCCCCATCATTCTATAGCATGAGTGTGCATATCGGAATAAATTTGGAGGTTTCCACCTGATATAAAGAAGCTGCCATGGAGTATACTAGTTTTTCCACCATTATATGATTGTCTGTTTTGAGAATTGTCAGCTCAGATGAACACCCAGAGTCTTTGTCCTCCTTAAGAGAGTATTATCTGAAATGGGTAGAAGTAGTTTTCGTACCAGTATCATTAAAAGACAATGATGACAAATCTCCATGGATCTCTTGCTTCAGATATTCTACTCCAATCTAAAGTGTTCCCCTACTACTACCAGCTATTTTGTAGCAGGGCCTGGGATAGGAAGGTACAACGTTGGGATCCTTTGCAAAATTTCACTTTGAGACCTAGATTTTTTTCCCCACTGATACCCAACAACAGTTTTAAACTTTAAAAACAAATCACAACATACAGATTATTTTGACAGGCTCATGAATCTAGATCTGAAATGCCTTAAAGAGATTTACTCCAATACCCTCATTTTGCAGAGGAAGGAAGAAACTGATGTCCACAGGTGTAGGCTTTAAATTATAGTAACTGATACAAAAAGAATATGTCTTTCTTTACTGAAAAGGACATATTTTTTTTTTTGAAGAATCTATTTCCTCTGTCAAAGATAATTGTCAGGAATGTGTTCTCTCCTGAACGGAATGGAAAAGAACAAAATCCCAATGATGCCATTGGTGGCCAGATTTTCCTAAGGCTGTTTTTTGTTTTGTTTTGTTTTGGTTTTGTCTTTCAATGAAGCATATGAAAAAGATCCAGCAAAGTCAACCCTTTGACAGTTGACGAAAGAAAAGAACCTACTGTGTACAAGCTTTGACATTTTTCATGAAGGTGTTGAAAACTGAGACATGAGAGCCAGCTTTATGAGCTTTTAAAAAGTTATTTGTAGAATCCCAAGATGATTATGTTCCTATCCTTTATTGTAGCTCTTAAAACTCAAATGTTACTTTGAGAAATACAAATTTGGCATACACTGATGTAAAATCTGGTTGTCTTAATGGCAGATAAAATGGGGAAATGCATTTTGCCTTGTTTAAATGATAATTTTTTTTTTGCTAGGACAGATCTACTTTGTATGTAGCTTTTAGGATAGCAAAGCTAAAAGTGATTATCCTTATGAGTTTGATTTTAATCATAGAATAAAACAAATGCATTTAAGGAAAGTAGCATAGGAAGGTGGCTATGTAACCCATCACATTTGCCAGACTTTCCCTTTCATCCTTTTCAACAACATTATAGATTTTATTTTTTACTGGAACTTTCTTTATCAAAATAATATCCATCTGCCAGGTACACTAGAACTGCTGACAGCTTTGTATTTATTATTCTGTCAGAATCCCTGAAAAGAATTATTTCAGCCTCCCCCTCCCAAATAATCACTTTGGGAGATGATTGCTAAGAGCTTTCCATCACTCTTTGGACTTTGTCCCAACATTTGCATCTATAACATTTAAGTAGAACTATGATATTAGGCCAAGACCAATAATACAAACAATCCAGCTATAGTTAACACTATATACTTTTCTTTCGTGCCGTGAACCATCAGAATTCTCTAAATCATTTACACAGTTTTATGAGTCTTCAGGGCCTCATTCCTTTGACACCGTTTATCTCCCCCTTGTTAGTCTCTTAAACACTGTATGCTTCTGATCTACTTGAATCAATACAGATGTGATCTTGGGTTGTCTCCTGTTTGGGGGGTTTCTGAGCCTCTCTAGATTCCATGCTGCTTTGAGATATGGCCTTCAGGTTTAAAAAAAAAAAAAGGATATAGTGACAACTTAGACACTTGGTGATAAAAGAGAGAAAAGTAGTGTCATTCCTATTTGTAGAACAACTCCTAAAGAAAGGTGCTAGTTTCACTTCATCTCAGAAATTCATCATTTAAGTACTATATTTTCATTTGCTTATTTGTTTTAGGGGTGGAGGTTTTGTTTTTGTTTTTTTTATTTGCTTGAACTGTGTGAGAGTGGCTAAGGCAATAAAGATGAAAATTGTTCAGAAATGTCAAGATAATTTATTCATCCACATCTCACTGTATCTTGCCAAGGTGAAGTGCTCCTAAAAGGAGCTCAGTTGTAGCTCATGATCAGGGTATGTGTCTCAAACATTTTTGTATCCCCAAGCAGTTCATGTATTCAGAATGGTTCTTTGGGTTTCCAATGAAACACTTTTTTTTTTTTCAGATTTAGATATATGATCTCTGATTTGAACTTTAATGATGAATCTTGGCCTTATTCCCCTGAACTGCCCCACAGCCTTTAAAGCTTAATCTGAGTGCTCCTTGTGTTTTCCTGCAGCTAAAAATTAGCTCACTCTGTCCCACTTACATGGAATGGCTTTCTTCATCTTTGTTGCCTGCTTGTTCTTCAAGACCAAGTTCAAATCCTACCTTCTCCGTATAGTCTCCCTTAATATGATTACAGATTCATAAGATCATGGGCCTGGAAGGAATCTTAGAGTTCATCTAGCCTAACTGTCTCATTTTACAGATAAGGAAACTGAATCTAAGAGCATCTTGCTTATGGTCAAAAAGATGGGTTTATATGATCTTAGATTTAGAGCTGTAACGATTGGAATGACGCCACCTGCTGGATACTTACTGTAGAAGAGTTCTGCCCATGAAGCGAAGGTCTTTGAGGGCAAGACCAGGAGTCTTTTCTTTGGCGGGAGGAAGTGACGCGGACTAGTGGGAGGAGGAAGGAAGAGACTGGCGCTGACTCTGGGGCTCTTTCCTTTGGACTCTGGTGGAGAGCGGAGCTAGAAATGTGCTCTCCCTTTCATAGATAGGAATCTAGGCCTTTCTCTCTCTTTACCAAATTCTTATTCTCCTTAATAAATGCTTAAAAGTCTAACTCTTGCTAAAGCTTATAATTTATTGGCGACCACTCATTAGATATTTTAGACAGACAAGCTAGAATTTTAGCCCTTAACAGAGCTGAAAGAGACCTCCAAGCTCATCCAGTACAAACTCTACTTCACACACCACCACCCTGCCTTTTTTTAGCAAATGAAGCAAGGCAGTAAATAAGAGAACAAGGAACCCAAACTACATCTTCTGAATCCAAATGCAATGTTGTTCCCCTCCTTCCACGGTACTGTGCTTCCTCCTTTACCACCCCAAATGTGAAATCATCTTTCCCTCTGTGAAATGCCTGTAGGAATTCTTATCTGTCCCTTTCACTGAAAGTCATCATGTGCAACCTCACAAGACGTCTTATATTATTGTCTTGAACTGTTATCGGAATCCATATTTTCTAACTTTTCACTTGTTTGTGCATTTTTTTTTCTTCCCAGCTAAACTATGACCTTCATGAAAAGGAAGGTCCATGTCCTGTACTTCTCTCGTTCCCCTTCAGCATAAAGCTCAGGACCCTGAAGATAATAGGTCCTGGGGCAGCTAGGTGGCGCAGTGGATAGAGCACCGGCCCTGGATTCAGGAGGACCTGAGTTCAAATCCGGCCTCAGATACTTAACAATTATTAGCTGTGTGACCCTGGGCAAGTCACTTAACCCCAATTGCCTCACTAAAAAAAAAAAAAAAAAAAAAAAGAATAGGTCCTGAGTAAATTTCTGTTGATTTACAAATGGACAGGGAAAAAAGAAGATAAGGCCATATTCTACAGCTCCTTTTGTTTACTTAGACAGTTTTCCACTATCTGTACTAATATTGTGCTGAAATAATCATTACAATAAAAGAGGGAAAATATTTTTTAATTTAATCAAGTCAAAATTGAAAATTTAGTTGTATACAGATCTGAGTGGGGAATATATGCGCCTCCATGTTTCACCAATTTTTTTTCTTGCCAAGTTATAGGGAGGATTTTGTTGTTGTTGTCATCATTGTTGTTTTTAAATATGAGTTCTTTTCTATCTTTCCCAAAAGAAAGCCAAAATTTGGCTTGTATTTTTGCCCAAGACAAACCTCTGGAAAAATTACATTCCATGGGAAGATGAATAAGATTCAAGTGATCTAAAAAGGAGTGTAGAATTCAGAAATTATATTGTTCTGTTCAATAAAAATAATCATTACTATCCCCCTGGAGAAGCACAGTTCCAAAAGATATTTTATACCTTCTTATTATTTCAGGAATATCATTTTAAACACTCTCTTCTCATCAGATTTTACATATACTCAAAATTTGAGGGCATTTGGGCTTAGGTGATAGAAACAATAACTGCTCAAAAAAGTCAAGGTTATATGTCCACACTTGGTACCTAGTAACTGATTTTTAGATACCAAGATAACATCGAAATCACAATTCCATTTGTAATGAATGATTATAGTGTTGGATTTGTAACTGCCCAGTCTTAGTTAAGGTTATCTATTTCTATTGACAGAATTTTTCTTGGGGAATTATTATCCAACTGTGTGGATTTGAACATGCCATTTTGGAATTCCTCCTTCCCTGCTCCCATGATATGTCAGAATTTACTAATTTGGATCTTTTAGAGGCAGAATTTAAACACTGTTAACTTATTCTAAATTTGTGATTGCTAATACATGAACATTTTTGAGTTTGTGAGAAAGCAATCTCTTAATCTTTTTCATTTCACCAATTCAACTTCCAAATGACTTTTTCTTACCTCTCAAAAAATGTCTCCTCATTTTAGATATGCTGCCACCAGGTGGTACAGTCCAAGAGACTTGGCAAGTATTTTCTGAAAGAGTAGCTTCCTGCTCAGGTCCTGAAAATTTGTAACCATGGATTTTCCACTCCTTATTTTTTTTTTAATAGATTGATTGATTTATCATAGCAATTAAATTTAAGCAATTAAAAAGAAACTATTTAGGGCAGCTAGGTGGCGCAGTGGATAGAGCACCAGCCCTGGATTCAGGAGGACCTGAGTTCAAATCCGGCCTCAGACACTTGACACTAGCTGTGTGACCCTGGGCAAGTCACTTAAGCCCAATTGCCTCACTAAAAATAAAAATTAAAAAAAAAAAGAAAAGAAACTATTTAAAGATGTTTTAAAATGTTAAAACAAATAAATTCTAAGATACAATTACATTGTCTTTAGCACATTTAAATATTGTTCTAATCAATTTTTCATAGACAAATTAGTGTGAGTTTTGCCTAAAGTGATTCTAGAAGAAGAGTGATAATTTTAATACAAATTATATTTCATCTAGAAGGGGAACTGATTTGCTGGAATGAGAGAATAATTAATTTTTTTTTAAATGTGGGTTTTTGTGTAAGTGATAGGCAGATCATTCAAGTGAAGATGCCGTGTAGGCATTTGGGAAAAGGGACTAAAGTGCAGGTCAGGATCATTTATAAAGAGGTGATAATTAGAGCTATGAGGGTACATGAGTTCATTTTTTGCTTAATTTGCTGTTCAAAATGTTCTGATATAAATTTAAATTCTGAATTTAAACTTTATTACTGAAATAGTTTCTCAAGTTAGTTGTAAGGCAGTTTATTATGCCTCAATCCCATCCCACTGGGGAGTGGAAGGGAGACACAACCAAACCAGTGTCCAATGCCATTATAATTGAGAAATGAGCTAAAAGGTAAGTAAGCAATTCTGCCATAGTACAAAGATCAGGGTAGCAGGTTAGATTCCAGTTGGAGGTAGTCATTAGGATGGGGGAGATCATAGTGAGTATCCTAAAAGGGGTAACAAAGGAAAATTTTTTTAAAAATACATTCCTTATGGTTAGCAGAAACATGGGACTTTTTTCAGTTACCCTGTGGAGTTCTAAGAGATTCTTAGTGTTGGAAAGATAGAAGAGAGACACTTTATGACCCTAAGTGAGTGATTTAAGTTCTCTGAGCTTTATTTTCTTCATCTGTAGAATGAGGTTATTGAATCACACATATCTCATAGAGTTGTTGGGATGATATATTAAAATATTTTGTACCACATAAATGAGAACTAATTATTATTACTTTCCTTTCAGTGGTTTCTTTTCTGCTATCTGAATGAAGAACATATGGGGAAACTGAAGATTTTGAGTTCTAGGATAGTGTTGTAGAAGTTTTCATACACACATAGATGGTTGCAAATCCAGAGACCTAAGAATAAGCTTTGGTAGGATTTGGACACACTGCGAGGGTCCATTACAAAGGAGCCTTCCCTGTTCAAAGGTGGCAGCTAGCCTTAGAGTCTTCCTTTTGACTAATAAGCCTTATTCATCACCCCAACAGCTGGAAAGCACACAGTAGAAAATTCAAAGCTGGCGCATTCTTCGACTGCAACTCTGCTATTCTTCTCACCATGTTTCCTTTTCAGTCTGTGAACCAGATGTGAGGTTGAGGATGTTGCCACCACATGGATTGCCTCAGTATTTGTGTAAAGAGAACACAGTTCTTATTGATGCTTTTGTAGGTGCATAGTGGCTTTACACAAGTCCATGTTTTAGCAGGCCTTCCCTCTTCCTCTGCCATCCCTCACAAAGGGAAAAGCAGTAGTAAGGTATGGTGTTTCAGACAAAGTATATAAGGTAAAACATATTTGTGAGGAAATGGTCCTCTTATTTTTCTGGTAAACTTATATCAGGAGTTGTGACTATTCCCTATTGCTATCCACTCTTATGCCTTATCAGAGGGGACCCTGGTTTCTTAAAAGCTGGAAAAGCTTCATGTATGAACTAAGTAATGGAGTATATGCCATTCATAGCTGAAGACCAGCCTAGAAAACTATGGAAAGGCTCATTGCCATCTAGGGAGGTTAATTTTTGTTCCCACAACTTATGAAACTGTCTAGCAAGATGTGAAGGGGTAGAACTTTGTTTTAATATGAACTGATAGTATACATATATGTATTGTGTATATGTACTTATACACACATATATATACATATATAGAAATACAACTTTCAAATGAGATTTTTGATAGTTTTGGTGAGAAAATGATCTCTAGATCACTGTCAACAGAGGTATCTCACTTGTAAGACAACAATTAAATAAAAAGAGACAAAGATATCTATTAAAAACTAGACAAATATTATTTTAAAGAAACAGTTCTTAGAACTTGAGAAGTAAAGCATGCTGGTATATCATTTAATTTACTTATAATTTTTTATTAAAGAAAATAAAACTTAAGAAAATAAGAAATCATCTAAATGCAGAAACTGAGGTATTTTTAAGGGTCTATCAATTTATTAGGGGAAATTTGAGGAGTGGTAACATTTTAAGTAAAAAGTGAATCCCTAATAGTAAGGAGGCTCCCCTATAGAATATTGAGAAGATGAAGCAACAAGAATTACATCACAGCAAAGTCATCAGTAAGAGAGGAAAAAAGCCAGAGAAGAGATGAAGCTCCAACCATGGGTCAGAAAAGCTGCTTCCTTGAAGCTGTGGCCCTTAGAAGCAGCCAGCTGAGAGAAAGTTTCGATTGAACTATTCCTGAAAAAGTCAGAGAGAATTGACTTTATTGGCCAAGGGCTCTGGTGACATCATCCATCTCAGCTTGGAATGATGGGTAAGGAGGCTAAACTTCACTGAAGTATAGAACTAGCCTTTAAAACTGAGTATTGTTTATACTTAAGACAAATTAAACAGGTCAGAGAGATATGATTCATAGGTGATGTAGACCAACAAGCACCTATTAAGTGCTTCTTTTTCACATGGCACTGTACTAGGTATTGGGTAGAGAAATACAGATAATGAACTAGTAATTATTAAGTGTAGGTTGTTACCTTATGTGGAACTTGTAGTTGTGAAGACTTACCTAGAGCCTAGCTTCTTAAACAGTGAGTTGTGCCCCCATATGGGGTCATGTAAGTTAATGTGGGGGATCTTGAAAAAATTGGCAACAGTAAAAGGTTATGCATACCTATTTTATATACCTATATACCTGGGGTCACATAGAAATTTCTCCAGTGAAAAGGGGTCATAAGTGGAAAAAGTTTAAGAAGCTCTGGCCTGGAGCATTAAAATAAGTCACTTGCCCAGGGTCATATAACTAGTATATATCAGAGAGGGGCTTGGACCCAAGTCATCCCAGTTCTGAAGCCAGGTCTCTATCCATGATGTGTTGACTTTCAAGATAACAGCAAAGAAAGAAAAATAATCTAGTTTGGCTGTAAGATAGTATACAGGGAGAGAAGTAGTGTGGCATAAGTCTGGAAAAGGTAAATTGGAACCATATCATGGAGAACCTTGAATGCTAGAGTATGAAGTTTGTACTTTATTCAGTAAGAGAATAGGTAGCCTGTTAAAGATTCTCAAAGAGAAGAGTGACATAATCACAATGGTTTTTTAAGTACACCTACATGGTTATAGTTCCTGAGGTTGTTCTCAGTTCTATCATCCTTCAGAGGTTCTCACTGGGTTCTGGCTACCTTCCTTAGGCTCTATGAATGAGAGCTCTCTCTGAGCAGGAATCTTCCTCCCTTTTGTCTCATACCAGGATACTCCCTGGAATTTTCTAGAGTGATAAGACTACCCAGCTGGATATGGTTTCCCCCACCCCTATCACCTATTAACAGAGCTTCATTGATGGCATCTCCTTGCAGAGGACCATAAAACATACATTAATGAGAAAAGCATTGCTGAGACATTTGCCTTTTCCAATAAGCCAGAGAACCCACTGGATTTTATAGATAAGAAGCTCTTAGAATGTAGTATTTTCCATGCTACTGTACTAGAGTGTAGAATAAGACATAGATAGTACGCAGTTAGGTAGGTAGATAGATAGATAGATAGATAGATAGATAGATAGATAGATAGATAGATAGATTGATATTGATAGGTAGGTAGTAAGTAGATACATAGACATCGACATAGACAGACATGTATATCATATATATGAATAGAATAAGACATATATTTCTGTCTACATCCAACTATCTGTCTTATTCTACGCTCTAGTGCAGTAGCATGGAAAATTCTACCTTCCAAGAGCTTTTTGTATATATCCAAGAGCCTCTCACACACACACACACACACACACACACACACACACACATGTTTGTGTGTATGCATATACATACATGTATATATATACACACTAGATCCGTATAGATATATATTTATATGTATGTAGAGACCTATAAGATACATATATATAATAGGATCTATGTATATTTTGCATATGGCTAGTGTGGAACTTAGTTTTGCTTGAATATACATTTTTGTAACAGGACTAGTTTTTGTTTGTTTTCTCAGTTGAGGAAAGGTGGGAGGGTGGAATTTTTGCTGATTGAATAAAAATGTATTTATGCAAGCAGATAGATATATATATTCATAAAAGTGTACTAGATTTGCAGAGAAAAGACCTGGGTTCAAATCCTGCCTTTACTCCTAATAATTTTTGTGATGACAGGTAAGTCATTAAATCACTCTGGTCCTTCCTTTCCTTCCATGTAAACTGAGTTTGGGCTAAATGATCTTTAAGCTGGATTCAGGAGAACCTGAGTTCAAATCCAGCCTCAGACACTTGACATTTACTAGCTGTGTGACCCTGGGCAAGTCACTTAACCCTCATTGCCCCACAAAAAACAAAACAAAACAAAACAAAAGGAAAAGGAAAACAAATAAATTATCTTTAAGGTCACAGGATTTGAAACTTGAAAAGACCTTTTTACATTTTTGAAATATAATTGTCATTGTGGTTATTAGGATGGAAAGAAAGGGAAGATTCCAGGGATACTATGAAGTCAGCTGCACAATTTGGCAACAAATTGATAATTGTGTGGGTCCTTATTCTGGCTTATTTTTCTATTCTTTCCTCCCTATTTTTTTAAAAAAAGAGGATCTTTATGAAATAATGGATCTATACTTGCTTTTTTGCTTTTTTTTTTCCATTAAAGAAGACACAGGATTCACTCAGAGGTCTTTGTCATTAGGAAGTCATCTTTATCTTTTTAACTAAAAAGTAATCTATGGATTCATTGTGTTGGAGTGAAAAGTATATTAAAGTAGGGGCTAAAGGACTAGACTTTAATTATTGTAATTAGATGTATAACCATGGGCAAATGATTCCACCTCTTCTGGACTTCGTTTCTCACAATAAAAAGATTGAACTGGATGAGTTGTAAGGTTCCTTTCAAGTCAGATATTCTATGACTCTGTGACACCCTAAAGTAGAAGTTGTTGAAGTGTTCACTATTGTAAAATAAGATTTTCTTGGGAGTCAGCATATTTTAGCTTTTTATAATGGAGACTAGAAGTGCTCTTCTATTTTGTGTCTCCAGAGCTATTTCCTGTACCTAAAGTTGGCAGGAAGAAATAACCAGCTCACTAATATAGAATACCTGCTCTGTGTGCCAACCCAGGCACTGATGTGCTAGGGGGTGTAATTGTGAACAGGAATAGTTGAAGGCAGTCTGGAAACAATGAGAAAAAACAACTAGAAACAACAAGTTATTAATATCTCTATTGAAAATATATTTGATTACTTGTTTTATAGTAGTAATTATAGGGATTACTTACTTCTTCAGAGGTTTTGTCTATAAAGGTCATCTCTTCACAGATAAGGATGACAATCTTTGCATGCCTTAGTAGAAGGCCTTCAGAAGCTACCATGGTTGGAAGTGTTCATTCTCTGATAGACAATCCAGTAGTGATGAAAATTGTTATAGTTAATACATTGAGATGAGTATGATCATAGATAATATATAATGTGAATTGTAAGATTCCCACCACACAGAATTTGAGGTATTGCTTTGTCAATCGGCTCAGGCTTCATACCTTCTCTAGAGCTGACTGTAACCTCGAATCCAGTACCCAGATTACAGATGGTGTGCCTTTCTGAAACTATTCTAATCTCCCTAGACTGAATTGCTTTTATTTTCTTATACTTTGAGACTATACAATAAAGGAGAGAGCAAAATCTGTTCTAAAATGGACAAACTTTTATGGTAAAGCAACTAAGTGGTATAGGAGATAAAGTGCTAGTCTTGGAGGCAGGAACTAAGGAAAACCTGAGTTTAAATATGCTCTCAGATACTCACTAGCTATGTGACCCTGGGCAAATCACTTGATCTCTGTCTTCCTCAGTTTCCTTATCTATAAAAAAATGAGGATAAAATGGAGATAACAAAGGGTTGTTGTGAAGATCAAATGAGATAGTATTTGTAAAGCGCTTTGCAAACCTTAAAACTCTAAATAAATGTCATATTATTTATAAATGAATAATAATTATCATTTTAACTGTTTATTCAAGTCAGTGCTGATATTATATAGGCCAGAATAGAAGAAAAAAGATAGGACCTACAGAAATGAAAGTTTGTTCTCTGAGTATGTGTACACACAAGCGCACACACACACACACATATATATATATATATATTTTTTTTTTGGTGAGGCAATTGGGGTTAAGTAATTTGCATAGGGTCATACAGCTAGTAAGTGTCAAGTGTCTGAGGCCGGATTTGAACTCAGGTCCTCCTAAATCCAGAGCCAGTGCTCTATCCACTGTACCACCTAGCTGCCCCTACACACATTTTTTTTTTTAACTCAAAACACAAGTAGTTTTTAGGGAATAAAACCAGTCAGCCCATAAAAATCTTTTTAAAAGCCATTTGTTCGCTGCAATAAAGTGGACAATGTCTTTAAATAATTTCATATTTATTTTTTAAAGTTAAATACAATTTTTTTGGACTTAGTAGTTTTTCTCCTTCCCTCAGAAATGTTGGCAAATGGCTGATCTGAAATTGACTCTCAGCCAAACAGTAGATGTATTTGCCAACTTTCTCATGCAGTGTTCCCCCTGGAACTTGATCTTTTAGAAAATATATCGTTGTAATTAGACTTTCTTATCAGTCCTTGTGATTTAAGAGAAGTACAACTTTCCTGCCAACACAGACGACAGTTGTTAAGGGAAAAACCTGTTAAAGAAATTGTCAACAGCTTGGATTTTTTTTTTCTGCTTTGAGACAACACTTTTATTTTTCCTTCAAAGCCCATGTTATAACTGCATTCCAATGAAAATTATTTTATAACTAACTTTATGTATATCCGTTTCATTTCTGACCATTTTAAATGTAAAGAGAGGACTTTTTTTTGTAAGATTAGGAGGCAGCATGGTACAATAGAAAGGACAAAGTAAGGAGCTTTCATTCTGGAATCAGAGGATCTGAGCTCAAATGCTACCTCTTATGATTGTAACCTGTACAACCTTGATTAAATCACTTGAACCACATACCCAGTAAGGGCTCTTTTGAGCTCCAAATCTATGTTTTTATGATCTATAATTGCTCCTTCAATTTAAACTATTAGATAATTATCATGAGTTGTACACACACACAAAGAATAAACCTTAATTTTTGTAAGTCCTATCTTTTTTTCCTTCTGTTTCTGCCTGTAGTATCTGGATTGACTTGACTAAACAAATAAAGATAATTACTATTCATTTATAAATAATATGGTATTTATGTGCAGCTTTAAGATTTCAAAGCTCTTTACACATTATCTCATTTGATCTTCACAACAATCCTTTGAGTTAGGTGGTGCTATTATTCTCATTTTACAGATAAGGAAACTGAGGAAGACAGAGATCAAGGGACTTGACCAAGGTCATACAGTTAATGAGTGTTTGAGATTTAAACTAAGATGCTCCAGGCCTAGCACTCTATCTACTACACAACCTAGCTGCCCCATGCCTGTGTGATAGCAAGAGATAGATCAGGCAGCATAGCCAACAATCAGACCACTCCTGGGCCATAGCAGGAGCCACAGTAGGAGAAAGGGTCAGAACAACATTTGGGGTGGTAGAAAGAGGTCTGCTGCCATTGTAAACATCAGATTCAGAATGGGGCATGTTAAGGTAACAAGAGCTAGAGGCAATTCCAGGTTCAGGACTGTGCTAGGACAAGGAAACAGAATGAGCCAAAACCAAAACCTGAGTTGTACCACCAAGAGTCAAAGCAACAGATATAACCAAAACCCAGTAATTACTGTAGAAGATAGGGCCTCATCTGAGCTACCATATCTAAAATTAAGCAGGGTCTGACCATCTCATCCAAGAGTAACTCAGGAAGCAGCACCAAGCACAAAGACCCAATCTAGAAGCTGATATTGGAGATATGAGTAAAGAGAAGAAAATTCCAAATATAATTTTAAAATTTGAATTGAGAGAAGCCTAAGAAGTGTGACTGTTGTTGTTCAGTCATTTTTCAGTCATGTCAAGTATTTGTGACCTTATTTGGGGTTTTCTTGTCATTTCTTTGTCCAGCTCATTTTATAGATGAGGAAACTGAGGCAAACAGAGTTAAGTGACTTCCCCAGGGTCACACAGCTAGTAAGTGTCTAAGGACAGATTTGAACTCGGGAGGAGTCTTCCTGACTGCAAGCCCTGCATTCTATCCACCGCACGACCTAGCTGCCCCAGCCCAAGAAGTAATACTAGAAGAGTAAGTCCACAAGTCCACAGTGGATTTTCCCTCCAAAGAAGCAAAAGCAAGACTAACTGATTCAAAATAAAAGCATACAGATGTAGAGTACAGTTTAAGAGAAGAGAGCAAGAAACATTTATGGAAAAAGAATATGTGATCTCTGTATAAGAGATCAATGTTTTATTGATCTTGAATACAGGATTTAAAGAGACACCTTAAGGATTGTTGGCCTCCTAGAACATAAGAAGCCAAAAAAACAGTACAAGAAAACTCTTCCAGACTTTCTAAATATAGAATTCACAGATAGCCTCCAGAAAAGTTAGCTGACTTTGATTGAATATGCCAAATTACCTGTAACATGAGAGGACTGAGAGATCCCTTCCAGCTCTAAATCTATGAGCCTTTAATCTTTTCTTTGTTACCCTGAACTCCTATAGATTGTAGTATGATGGCAGAGCTTTAAAAATATACCAACTATCAGGGGCAGCTAGGTGGCACAGTGGATAAAGCACTGGCCCTGGAATCAGGAGGACCTGAGTTCAAATCCAGCCTCAGACGTTTGACACTTACTAGCTGTGTGACCCTGGACAAGACACAGTGGATTGGGCTGCCTTACTAAGTAGTGAGCTCCCTGATATTGAAAGTGTTCAAATAGTGGCTGGGTGGCCACTTATTAAAGCTGTTTTAAAGAGAATTCTTTCATTGAATAGAACTGTACTGCACCAGGCAGGACTAAATACATGACCTCTGAGTGCTCTCTCAATTCTAAGATTCTAGAGGACATACATTATATTTTGAGGAATGACTCAAATTCCTAAGCTCTTCCTAGCTAATTAATCTTATCTTAATTACTCCCTTCCTAAGAGGTACATTGCATAGATGTGTGTTAGCAAGTCTATTATACAGGGCAACCATTTTTCCTTTTGACCTCAACAAATAAATATATGAAGGGGGGAAAAGTCCAAATGCTGAGAGTAGAGCATTCTCCTTTAAACTTGAATTCTGGAAATATATGACCCAGCAGTATTAGAATCAAGTTTAATTATATGCCTTCCATTCAAAATAACATGTCTCATTGGGTTTTTAACATAAATAGAAATTGCCAGTGCTCTTTAGTTTCAAGTTAGAAATCTTGGCATGTGGACTCACAAAAGAAGCCTGGAAGTAGAAAGGTTCTGGGACCCCAGGCTTATTATTAACTTTAAATAAATTAAATTGAATTGAGTTCTAGGGAAGATTATTTTCCTTTCATTTTGAAACACAACATTTTAGCAGATGTTGCTAGTTATTTCAAATGGGACATTAAACTGTTTAACCATCAAAGATGATGGCTCTCCCTCATCCCTTTGTATTCTCTAATTCTAAAGAGAAACAAAGGAGTGTATTGTTTGTTTACCTGTGAACTTTAAATCTTAAGTTTCAAGAAGTATAATTGTTAAGATCTTTGGCTACTATGGTTATTTTTACCACATATTTGGTTGGCCTATTTTTTAATAAATCAATCAAAGTATATAGTACTAATATCAAATGAGAGAGAAATTAGTTTTCACTTTAAATTCTGGTGAAGCATGAAACTATAAGGACATTAAGACACCAGTCTTATGATATTTTTATTTATTTAATTATTTATTTAATTGTTTTGCTGGGCAGTGAGGGTTAAATGACTTGCCCAGGGTCACAGAGCTAGTAAGTGTCAAGTGTCTGAGGCCGGATTTGAACTCAGGTACTCCTGAATCCAGGGCCAATGCTTTATCCACTGCGCCACCTAGCTGCCCCCCCTTATGATATTATTTTTAAAAGACAGCATGGTGCAGTGGTTAGAAAAAGTGATTAGAATAGATTCATCAATGATTCATTATTTGACACAAGGCAAATCTCTCAGCCTCCTTTGGCCTCCGTTTTTTTCATCAGGAAAATAAATGTAAGTAACCTGTGGTCATCTGTCTCACAAGGTTGTAACAAATGCTTAAAGCAGTTTGAGTTCCCTAAGCTGTTAAATATAAAATATTAATCATGTTGTCAAAGGGAAAACTTGTTGATGCGTGAAGATAGTTATATGGTCAACTTTAAAAGAAGTTCATTAGATTCATTCAAAAAAGTCACACAGCTAAATTTAAGGAGGTTTTTTTTATATATATATAGGATTTGTGATGTCTTAAAACACAAAAGCAACATGATATTATGGAAAGAACACTGAATCAGGAGTTAGTAGAATCCCAGCTGTTCCACTGATTAATTCAGTGGCCTACCTTGGACAAGTCATTTCCTATATGTTTTAGAGGATTTTCTTCCTAATTTTTTTAATAAAGGGGTTGGACTGGATGGGCTCTAAGGTCCCTTTTATCTCTAAATGATCCTAATATGATCCATTTATAGATAAGTCCGAAGTTTTTCTTTCCTCAACTACTGACTTCGTACTAAAAGTATCAACATGTGGTACTCCCGCATAAATCCTAATTTCCCAGTTCTTCAATCTACTCAATTCCCATGACCTACTCCTCCATTCAGTACTTGAAGATGAACATACCCTTGTTTTTGCCATCACCCACAAATGTTCTACTTCCAAAATCTTGAACTCCAAAATTATTTTTTTTATCAGATCATAATCTTTTGTTGTTTCAACTTTCTGCCTCATGACCTCCAACCCTGTTCTTCATTCTCATTGTGCCCTCTAATTCTTATACTCCAGTTTTTTCCCCAAGCCATCACCTCTGCAATGGACATACTCCCCTCCATTATCCTCTACACTAGAGTCACTCACCAATCATGCCTTGCTGAGCCCCAACCTTTTATTACTCCCATCATTTACTGTTTTCACTCCTATTTACATGTTGCTGATTGGAACTGGAAAAAAATCAAGACACCATTTTGCCTGCTGCAAGCAATCCTTTTGTTGTTGTTGTTCAGTTGTTTCAATTGTGTCTGATTCTTCATGACTTCATTTGGTTTCTTGGCAGAAACACTCTAGGGGTTTGCCATTTTCTTCTCCAGGTCAAACAGGGTGAAGTGACTTGGCCAGGGTAACACAGCCAGGAAGTACCTGAGGCCAGATTTGAACTCAGGAAGATGAATCTTCCTGATTCCAGGCCTGAGACTGTCCATTGTGCCACCTGATTAGCCTGAGCAATCCTTTTACACATGGCTAATCAATCAATTCTCCAGGCACTCACTGAAGTCAGTTTCAAAACCTTCCTATCCCTTTTCAAGCCTCCCATAGCCGTTCCTCCTTCCAACCTCTTCACTGACGACCTGGCCATGTATTTCACCCCACAAAATGGAGACTATTCAATAGGAGCTCCTGCTTCTCATCTCATTCAGTGTTCTTGCTCCACTGTCTCTTCCTTCACTTCTCACATGAAGTAGTCCTTCTCTTTGCCAAGGTGAATCTGTCTACATGCACACTTTATCTCATTCCATCTTATTTTTTTCCAGCAGATTACCCCCTCTATCATTCTCATCTCTATCATTTCAGTAATCCTTATTTTCTCCCTATCTACTGGTCTCTTCCCTTTAAAAAGCCCTCACTTGATCTAACAGTCCCTACTAGCTTTTATCCTATTGTCTCTCCTATCATAGCTAAACTCCTTGAGAAAACTGTCTACAATTGATACCTCTATTCATTTTCTTTAAGTTAATTCAGCAAAGGGGCAGCTATGTGGCACAGTGGATAAAGCACTGACCCTGGATTCAGGAGTACCTGAGTTCAAATCTGGCCTCAGACACTTGACACTTTAGCTGTGTGACCCTGGGCAAGTCACTTAACCCCCATTGCCCTGCAAAAAAAAAAAAAAAAAAAGTTAATTCAGCAAGTCAACAAGTATTAAGCATTCACTATGTGCCAAGCACTGTACTAGGTTCTGGGAATATCAATATAAGCAAAAAATAAAACAAAACAAAATAGTCCTTCCCCTTAATGAGGCTATATTATAATGGAAGAAGACTCATAAAAGGGCAGTTAAAGTGGGAGAAAGTACTTTATCTTTAAAATAGTTCTGTTATATAAAATCATTCTCCTTTTCTGTTCATTTCACTTTCCCTCACTATATACATGTCTTCTCAGGTTTTTCTGAAAACATATCTTTCATCATTTCTTATAGGTCAATAGTATTCCATCACATACATATGATATATATATATATATATATATATATATATATATATATATATATATATATATATACACATATATCTTCAGCCATTTCTCTATTGATGGGCATAGCTCCATCAACTGTGCAATAATGTACTTGTTTTCCAACATCCCCTCCAGCATTTTCCTTTTTTGATAACTGCCACTTTAATGAGTGTGAGTTTGAACCTCAGAGTTGTTTTAATGTTCACTTCTCCAATTAATAATGATTTACTGCATTTTACATATGGTTACTGATAGCTTGAATTTCATCTTCTGTAAACTGCCAATTCATATCCTTAGTCCATTTGTTAATTGGAGAATACCTAATAAAATTGAATCAGTTCCCTATATATCAGAAATGAAACCTTCGTTGAAGAAATATTCTGCAAAAAAAATTTCCCCATTTATGTTTCTCCTCTAATATAAGCTGCATTAATTTAATTGTGTAAAAACTTTTTAATCTGATGTGATAAAATCATTCATTTTATCTCCTGTGATCCTCATGTTTGGTCATGAACTCTTCCTCTATTAATAGATCCAACAAGTAATTTTTTCCTTGCTCCTCTAATTTGTTTTATGATGTCATGCTTTTTGTCTAAGTAATGAACCCATTTGTAGCTTGTTGTGGTATACCATATGCCAGACTGCTTTCCAATTTTCCCAGTAGTTTTTCTTGAATTTTAAATTCTTGCCCAAATTATCTGAGTTCTTTGGATTTATCCAATTGTAGGCTACTGTCTTCATTTTCTTATGTATAATGTGTATCTAATTTATCTTCTTGTTAACCTCTCTCTTAACCAGTACCAAATTATTTTAATAATTATTCCCCCATAATATATAGTTTGAAATCTAATATTGCTAGATCCTTTTCCTTCCTACTTTGTCTGCATTAATTCCCTGAATATTCTTTATCTTTTATTCCTCCAGTTAAATTTTCTTAGCTCTCTAAAGTAATCCTTTCAGAATTTGATTGGTATGGTACTGAATAAATAGACTAATTTAGGTAATATTGATATCTTTGTTGTATTCATTTGACCTACTCATTTTAAATGAAATTTGTCTTTCCATCTCTTCCTGATGATTTGTGTGTTTAATATCTTGCAACTTTGTGGAAATTTTAAATTATTATTTAATTTTAATATTTAATATTTATTAATATTTAATTATTAGTTTTTTAGTTGATTTAGTAGATTCCCCAAGTAAACCATTATATCATCTGCAAAAAGTATTGTTGTTTTCTCTTTATGCTTATTCCTTTCATTTCTTTTTCTTCTCTTATTACTATAGTTAGCTTTTCTAGCACTTTATTAATTAGTAATGATGATAAGGAATATCTTTACTTTGCTACCCTGGTCTTTTTAGAAGAGCCACTAGTTTATCACTATTTCAGATAAGTGTGCGTCTCAAATAGCCTCTGACAACAGAAGCCCAACTCCTGGCCTTCTCATGGCGGAACTGTTTCCACTAACAGGAGAAGGGACAAATCACTGGCGCCTTAAAACCAGTCGCTTCGGGCAGGTGGGCCTCGTTAGCCTTGGCAGGCAACCTGCCTAGGAGAAGGAAACCCTGATTTTAAACCTCCGCTGACTTGCGGCTATACCCATATATGGGAAAGGCTTCCGGAGTTAACCCTGAGGAAGAATCAGGAGTTTGAGTCCCTTCTTATATTTTCTAGTGTTTTCAACAGGAATTGGTATTATATCTTGTCAAAACCTTTTTCTAAATCATTAGATGTAATCATTATCTTTGTTGTTCTGGCTATTTATATAAAATCAATTATGTTTATAGTTTTCCTAATATCGAACCAGCTTTATATTTCTGGTGTAAATTCAATCTCTAATCTTTGTGTTATTTTACCGTGGTTTCCTGAATAATATTTTCCTTATATTTTTGCATCAATATTTGCTCTATAGTTTTCTTTCTATATTTTGATTCAACTTGGTTTAGATATCAAGACCAAATTTATATCATAGAAGGAATTTGGTAGGACTCCTTTTCCTATTTTTCAAACATTTATGCAATAATAGAATTAACCTCTTTAAATGGTTAGTTGAATTTGCTTGTAAATTCATATGATGCACAGTTCTTTTTTCTTTTTCTTTAGGAGTTTGTTTATGACTTGTTGAATTTCTTTTTCTAAGATTAGGTTATTTGAATCCTCTATTTCCTGATCAGTCAATCTGGACATTTTATGTTTTATAAATATTCATTTCATTTCATTTAGATGATCAGTTTCATTGCCTTATAATTAGGCAAAATAGTTTCTAATACTTTTATTTCTTCATTAGTTATGAAATCCCCTTTTTCATTTTTGATACCAGTAATTTGGTACTAACAATTGTTTTCTTTTTTTGAATCATTAGCTAATAGTTTATCAATTTTATTAGTTACTTCCCCTAAAAAAGCTCCTAGTTTTATTTATTAATTCAAATTTTTTTGCTTTCAATTTTATTCATCTCTTCTTTAATTTTCAAGATTTCTATTTTGGGGGGCAGCTAGGTGGTGCAGTGGATAGAGCACGGGCCCTGGAGTCAGGAGTACCTGAGTTCAAATCCGGCCTCAGACACTTGACACTTACTAGCTGTGTGACCATGGGCAAGTCACTTAACCCCCGTTGCCCTGCAAAAAAAAAAAAAAAAAAAGATTTCTATTTTGTTGTTTAGTTGGGAACTTTTAATTTGTTGGTTTTCTGGGGTTTTGGTAGATTTTTTTAGTTACATTACCAATCTGTTCTTTCTTTTGTTGATGAAAATTTTTAGAGATATAAATATTCCCCTAAGTACTACCTTGGTTCCATATCAAAATTTTTAATCCATTGTCTCATTGCTGTTATTATCTTTAATTAAATTATAGATTGTTTCTATGATTTATTCTTTGGACCTACTTGTTCTTTAGGATTATTTAGTCTCCAATTAATTTTTAATGTTTGTTTCAAAGACCTCTTATTGAATATAACTTTTGTTATTTAATGTAAAAGCTATGTTTAACATTTATACTTTTTGGATTTTGCAAAGTTTTTGTGCCCTAATACACATATGATCATTTTTTGTGAAGGTTCCATTCACATATGAGTATATGCATACTCCTTTCTTTCCCATTCAGTAATCTCCAGAGCTCTATCATATCTAACTTTTTTACATTGTGATATAATAAATATTTATTAAGAGCCTACTATGTGCCAAGCATTATACTAAGTTCTGGATATATAAATAATAATATCAAAAAAAGCCTCTGACCTCAGGGAGCTTCTAATCTATGGGGATAGATAGTACCCAAAAATCAGGTGGGGAGAGGAATGTATCCAACATTAAGATATGGTGATGTTGGAGTCTAAACTAAGTAGAGTACCTGGTGGCAAATGAAGAGATTTCTGGGAATTCTGAGCTCTCAAAAGAGGAAGGTTTAGGGAGGAGTTTTTCCTCAGCTCTCCAATCAGAGAGGTAGAGGCAACTGAGATTGCTGATGAGGTGTGAGTATCAAAACTGAAGCAAACTCTATGATGATGAGTTTCCTAGTGATGAGCTAATCCTGGTGTAGGGAAGGGGCTAAGGAATGATGATGTTGGAGTTGAAACCAAACAGAGAAGCTGGTGGGAAATGAAGAATTTTCTAGAATTCTATTCACAGACTTCATTTCAATTTATATGTGATTTTTGATTAGACTAATTTAGGTCTGAGACAGACAAATTGAGGTTCCCTATTGTTAAGGTTTTGTCTATTTCTTCCTGTAATTCATTTAACTTTTCCTTTAATAATTTGATACGTGTATTGATTTGGGTCTATTGTTTATGGTACCCTCCAGAAAACAGTAATTTCTCTTTTTACCTGGTCACTTTTTGTTGTTCCTTTATTTGAGATCATGATTGCTAGCTATACTTTTCTTTAAACTTCACCTAAAGCATAATAGATTTTCTTCTAGCAACTTACTTTAACTCTGTATATCTTTCTGTTTCAAATGTTTCTTGTAAACAACATATTATTGGATTCTATTTTCTAATCCATTCTGGTATCCTATTCATTTCATTCAGTGAGTTCACCCCATTCATATTCAGTTTTGATTACTAATTGTATATTTTCTTTTATCCTATTCTTATATTTTGCACTCTCTTTATTTCCCATACCCTCTTTAAGAGTTCATTAACCTACAACTAATCCCTTTAATAATCAACCCTCCGTCTCATTTCCCTCTTTCTTTTCTTTCTTTTTTTGTTTTGTGTGTGTGTGTGTGTGTGTGTGTGTGTGTGTGTGTGAGGCAATTGGGTTTAAGTGACTTGCCCAGGGTCACACCGCTAGTAAGTGTTAAGTGTCTGAGGTCAGATTTGAACTCTGGTCCTCCTGACTCCAGGGCCGATGCTCTATCCACTGTGCCACCTAGCTGTCCCCCCTTTTTTTTTGACCTTTACAACTTTTCACCTTCTTCTCCTATGTATTCTCTCCTCTCTAGGTTTTCAAGTCACTGCCCTCTCCTGGTTCTCCTGCCTGATTGCTTCTTCTTTTTTTTCTGATTGCTTCTTCTTAATCTCCTTTGGTGGATCTTTCTCCAGGTTATTCCCATTAAGACTATACAGTTATCCCTTCTACTTTGCAACTTTCACCAATATGGTTTCAATACATCATGGGCTGGCATAAGAAATTAAATGGAAATTTGGGGAAGAGTTTTGCAGAAACTGCCGATAACACAGGAAGGCAAGGCAACAACACAGAAAAAGTTTAGAGACTCAGAAATGCATAAAATATATGGATACATGGATATAGAATATCCATGTATTTTATCTTTTATTACCATAATAATTCAGACTTCTCTGGTACAAAGGGAGTACAAAAAAATTTTATGCAGATTTTCCAGATTATGGGGGTGCCATACCCCAACTACCACAACATGAAAGGAATAACTATTCTCTTCTGCTTCTGTACTCTCTACCTTAGTGATCTTATCAGCTCCTATAGATTCAATCATCATCCCTCTATAGGTGATTCTCAGATCCATTTATTTAGCTCTGACTTCCTTTTCCCACCTCACCAACATTATCCTGCATGTCCCATAGACATCTCAAACTCAAGTCCAAAACAGAACTTTTTTAACCTTCTTGAAAAACCTTTACCTTTTTCCAGTTTCCTGTTGTTACCATAATCCTCCCCTCACCCAGTCTCACAATTTACGTATAATGCTGAATTACTCATTCATACTCAGTCCACTTATCTAATCTCTTGTGAAGTCTTTTTGTTTCTACCTTTACTATATCTATCATATATATTCACTTGTAACTTCTCACACAGTTGCCACTCTGATTCAAGTCCTTAACACCTCTGACCTGGATTATTACAATAGCCTTCTAGGTGGTGTCTCTTCCTCAAAGCTCTCTTCACTCCAGTCTGTCCTCCACTCAGCTGACAGTAGTCTTCTGAAAGTTCAGGTCATGTAAAGCCCTTTGCAACCTAGTCCCTTCCTGTTTTTTTTTTCAGTCTTCTTAGATTTAACTCCCTTCCATATACTCTAAAATCTAATGACTCTGACCTTCTTGTCATTTCTTGCACATAACCTTTCATTCCCCAACCACTGCTTTTTCATTGCATATCCCCTTGTCTAAAATTAGTGGTATGTTGGCAAATGTTTAACAACCAGCTCATTAGTTTTTTTTTAAAAAGCACACATGACACACTTTTAAATTTAATCTGCATGAGTTCTTATGCCTTATAAATTTTTTTAATAACAAATCAAGTCCTGATTTGTAGCATTTACTGATTTCTGAGGTGTAATGTTCACACTGAAAATTTAGCAATCTGACTCCAGCACTCAAAAATAAGGGTTCCACTTTCTACCCATAAGAATTTTCTTCTAAAATAAGGGTTCTCAACTTTTTTGTGACTGCCCTGTGGCAGTCCATAGTCTGGTAGAGCCTATGCATA
Organism: Dromiciops gliroides; assembly: GCF_019393635.1. Lineage (NCBI taxonomy): Eukaryota > Metazoa > Chordata > Mammalia > Microbiotheria > Microbiotheriidae > Dromiciops > Dromiciops gliroides. The sequence goes on from NC_057862.1 coordinate 516,631,102, forward strand.
CCTTCTTTGAATAATGTTTCAAAATAAATTATGAAAATGCTAAATTCTAGTTAGAAGCTAGTGAAAACAATGTATTTTTCCTATCCAAGTTTAAAGACCTCTATAAATCTATGGATCCCAGTATAACAAACCCCATTCAAAGGGAAGACTGACAACCCAGTGGAAAAACCATTTATCCTTCTCTCAGATATTCTGGGAACTTTAGCCTAAGGTACTTTGGGTTTTGGATCTCTCACTATTCTGTTTCTCTCTTACTTCCTAACTGCTCCCACCTTGCCCATAAATCCTGAATCCCGCCCCCCCCCCTCCAATTTCAGTGACCATCAACATTTTTTGATATGCAGGCAGGATAGTAATGAAATGAGATGGAGTAAGGGACTTGCCACCCACCCTTAAGGTTGACTTAGATTTACAAAAGAGATAAGTCTGAGAACTGCCTGTTTCCACAGAAGCTTAATTTTAAAGATCATATAGTTGGATGTTAATAACTGATTAAATAGAAACTAGTTGCCAACTAGTAGAAACTAGCTGCAAAAGGAATGAGAGGCTTGAGTCATAAATGTGCTGACTTTGCAAATACTAACTTTTAGGACCTCTTTAAGCAGGATAGTCCTTCCATACCAAAGGTAAATGAATATGCTAATCATAGGATCTATGATTTCTTTGATGTAAGAAGGTCCTGGTGAAAAACATTCTTGCACCACTGCAGTTTGGTACTTTCTTTGCCACAGATAGTCTTAGAGGATTGTCTGAGGCATTCAGAGGTTAAATCATTTGTCCAGAGTCAAATATTCAGAATGTGCAGAGTAAAACTTGAATCTAGGTCTTCCTGGGTCTAGTGCTCTAGCCCCTTTGCCTTTCTTGCATGTTAATAACTATGCTCAGAAAAGGTTATAGAATGACAGGGTTAAGGTGGGTCATGGTTGGAAGCTAATGTATAAAGTTCCTGAATGTGTTTCTGGGAGATTACTTTACCATGGGCACCCACAAAATTGAGCTAGAATGGGTGTACATACAAACTCACTCCTTCTGTGAGCCCCACACTAAGTGACAAACATTTTGTGAAATAGTTATATCTTTTAGTGTCTAAGTTACTGTGCATCCCCAGAAATAGTCTTATAGGAGGAGAAAAAGCTAATGAATGATGCTGCACATGAGTCACTAGTGACCTGTTCTGAGCTAGGATTCTGTTTCACACAAACAAATCATCTAAATTTCTTTGATAGGCTTTATGTGTTATAAGTAACAGTTGTTTCCCACTCTAAGATTGGTATTCATTGTCAATTTTTAAAGTTGGGGAAATAAGTAAGCAGCTTAAATGATGCATGCTAATGTATTTGTGTAATAGGGATTTTTTTTTATTGTAGGCTGCCTTGGAAAATTTTGTTGTTCAGTCCTTTTTTCGGTCTTATCTAACTCTTCATGACCCCATTTAGTGTTTTCCTGGCAAAGACACTGGAGTGGTTTTGTCATTTCCTTCTCAAGCTCATTTTAGAGATGATGAATTGAAGCAAACAGGAGTAAGTGACTTGCCCAGGGTCACACAGCTAGTAAGTGTCTGAGGCCTGACTGTAACTCACTCAGGAAAATGAGTCTTTCTAACTCCAGGCCTGGCACTATCCACTGCGCCCCCTAGCTGCCCCCTTGCAAAATACCAAATATCAGTTAGATGTTAAGATCAAATCTTTTCCAGACCCTACAAAAGTCAAAACTTACTTGAGAATGTGAAAGTTTGTATTCAAATCATTCTTTTCCCAAATAAGAAGATGAGCTTCACAGCTAATATATTTGGAATTAGACTGACTGGTGAGAACCATCATAATTCTTTTCTCTTTTCTTTTTATTACAACAGATATGCCGCCAGGAGCGTCATTTGTCAATAGGACAGTACCAAGGAAACCTTTTTGCCAGTCAACCAGTGATGTTCCTAGCTGCAGCCTGTGAGCCCCCTTGTGCCAAGTTGAAGGAACTTGTGCAGCTGTGTGGAGGCCAAGTGTCCAGGAGCCCCTTCGCAGCCAGTATCTACATTGGTCCCTACAGAGGAAAGAAACGGCCAGACATCAAGTACTTATCAGAAAAATGGATCCTAGGTAGGAAGCTGATTATCTCTTCAGAAAAAAAAAATATGATTCCTATTTAGAAGACATTGTTTGAAATAGAGTTCTATCAGTAAACATAAATACCTACTATCAAGTAATACAATGTTCTGGGCTCTAGGGGAGATACAAAAATAAGTATTAATCCATCCTTCAACAAGTATTTCTTAAGTACCTACTCATGCCAGGCTCCACACTGGGAACTGGGGGTACAAGTACAAAGAACAAAACAATACTTTCTTGTAGGGACCTTACATTCTATCAGGAAAGACATTCAAATAGAAATATATACAGCATAAATATAAAATGAATAAATGCAAGCATATACAAAGTAGTTAAATATAAGATAGTTGTGGGGATTCTGAAAGGCTTCATGCTGGAGTTGCATGTTGAAGAGAGGGACCCAGTGAGGCAGAGAGCTAAGGAGACAGGCTTGTAGGGAGAGTTAGGAGATGGTGTGTTACATGGGAGAATAAAAAGGCTAGTAGGCCTGATGGCAAAGTAGAATTTATAAGTGCATGAAAGGTACAATCATCATTTACAAGAGGGAGAAAAGAATGGATTGTTTCTGGCAGATGCAGTCAGGGAAAAAAGCTCCGTAGTTAAAATAAAACTTTGAGCTGCTCCTCTTATATATGGCTAAAGTTATTTGGCAAAGTGATTATGAAAGACTACCATATAGAATAAATAATTTTTATAATACTCATTTTAGACATTAATTATTAAATGCTACTTTCTAACACTAGGGAAGCTAGATAGTACAGTGGATAGAGTACTGGGTCTGGAGTCAGGAAGACTCATCTTCATAAGTTCAAATCTGACCTCAGACACTTAATAGTTGTATGACCCTGGGCAAGTCACCCTGTTTCCCTCAGTTCCTCATCTATAAAATGAGCTGGCAAAGGAAATGGCAAGCACTCCAGTATCTCTGCCAAGAAAACCCCAAATGGGGTCATGAAGAGTCAGACACAACTGAACACTTTCTAGCACTACTAAGCCAAGAACCAAAAGGTCTCTTTGATGCCTTTCTGAACAAAGGAAGCTCCACAGTTTACTTAATAAGCTTGAATCTACTAGAATAGGAAGTGTTTAACCAAAATAGCACAGCATGCCTAGAATCATAGGATTTAGCACAGTGAAGGATCTTGCAGATCCTATTCCAACCTCCTCATTTTACAGATAAGAAAACTGATGCCTACAATTGGGAAATTGACTTTTCCAAGGCCACACAGATAGGAAGTGGCAGAACAAGATTTGAACCCATGTCCTCTAACTATGTATTCAGTTCTCTTTTTCCTACACTATGGTGAAAATTCTCCTGTGTTTGGAAGGAAGAGCTCATTTCTTTGTTTCTTATTTTTAATAGAACTATAACAAAATGGCAAAGACTTCTAGCAATGTAGAATTACACTATAAAAATATATTATTCAGCTAACGGAACTTTGCACACAATTGATAACAACCCACATCAACAGCTAATCTCTTGAAAGTTTGGAAATTTTTCACTGTACTAAGGGCCAAAATCTGGACCTGAACTGTTATTATTTCCAGGTTGGATAATCCTAATGCTCCTTTCCTGTTTCTTGTGTAGTTTTATTTAAAGCCATGAACAATTCAGCTGCTTTTATATAGTTCCTGTCATGACTTTCTATTCCAGTGTTCCCAGTCCCCCTTGGTCATGTCCTTGCTTCTTATATCCAGGCTGAATTTTTATTGTCTTTCATAATGTGTACCTGCAGAGTGAGTTTTTCTTTACACACGATCATAGAATTCTCATTCTGTTTCTGATTTGTCTTTTGGTTTACCATCTGCGCCCTTGGAGACATTCCAGCTATTGTGCATGCTGAAATATTTGGCTCCCAGACCTCTGACATCTTCACCCACATAAGATTATGACTGCTGAGTCACAAAATATCAGCCTCGTTGAGCCCACCATGTCATGGACTCCCCCAGCTCTTTAGATTTCAGAACATTTATGTTTTGTAACCTTTAGTTCAGATGCTGCTGTTTCTGGGATATTACAGGGAAAGATTTTTATAGATAGTTCTAATTCAACTCTTTCTGTGCATAAATAAGTATTTCCAGAGGAAACCTGATAGTGAAAATAACACATGACTGAAATTCATGAGACATGGGTTCTATGCCAAGTTCTGGCACTAATTATATAACCTTAGTCAAATCATATAACCTCTTTATTCCTGCTTCCTTCTCAGTACATGAGATATGATGCCTGTTATGTTATGTTGTTATGGTGTGATGCAAAGAAAAAAATAATAAAAAGACTTTTAAAAATATAAGGTATAATAAAAATGTATAGTGTTGATGCATAATCATATTATATCAGTAAAAATAGTGACATATTTCTCTTGATATAGGTAACACATGTATCTTTTTTTTTTTTTTGGTGGGGCAAATAGGGTTAAGTGACTTGCCCAGGGTCACACAGCTAGTAAGTGTCAAGTGTCTGAGGCCAGATTTGAACTCAGGTCCTTTTGAATCCAGGGCCAGTGCTTTATCCACTGTGCCACCTAACTGCCCCTAACATATGCATTCTTTTTTTTTTTTTTTTTTGTGAGGCAATTGGGGTTAAGTGAGTTGCCCAGGGTCACACAGCTAGTAAGTGTTAAGTGTCTGAGGCCGGATTTGAACTCAGGTACTCCTGAATCCAGGGCCGGTGCTCTATCCGTGTGCCACCTAGCTGCCCCCAAAACTTGAGCTATCTTTTTTTTTTTTTTTTGCTGGGCAATGAGGGTTAAGTGACTTGCCCAGGGTCACACAGCTAGTAAGTGTCAAGTGTCTGAGGCCGGATTTGAACTCAGGTACTCCTGAATCCAGGGCCAGTGCTTTATCTACTGCGCCACCTAGCTGCCAACATATGCATTCTTAACAGCAGCTATAAAGCAAAACCAAGCCCAGTAAATTTTACCTTCATTTTATCTATTTAAATTAAAAAACCCTTAGATACCAGATCTTTTAAAGCCACCATAAGAACAAGCTAAAGCTTTCTTAAGCATATATCAAAAGAAAAATCAATATTTTTACAATGAAATAAGAACAAAAACAGATCATAGACTAAAAATTGTCTAGCTCTAAATACTAGAAGATGTTCTGGCCACCTTGCCCTATGGTCTGGAGATATGGTGGCTATCATAAGCCTTTGAGTTTATTGAGGTATTTCTAATTTCTTCTATAAGATACTATTGTTTTGGGATTTTTTCATATTCATATTATCACTTGTACTCAAAGTCCTATTTATAGACATTATAAAGCTTATGATATTAGAATCCTGTCCTAACCACTCCCTCTGGCATAATTTTTTCGTGTAGTTTCTTTTGTTGTTTTTTTTTTTTTAATTTTGTGGGGCAATGGGGGTTAAGTGACTTGCCCAAGGTCACACAGCTAGTAAGTGTCAAGTGTCTGAGGCCGGATTTGAACTCAGATACTCCTGAATCCAGGGCCGGTGCTTTATCCACTACGCCATCTAGCTGCCCCTTTTCGTGTAGTTTCTTAACCCCTCCCTGTTTATGTCTGTGATGTTTAAAATCTTAATTGTGGTCGCCAAAAATTAAAAGGCTTCAGTACCAGTCTTTGGGCATTAAACATTTATTAGAACATACAGATATTTACAAAGAGTTCAGAAGGTTATGAAAAAGAAGTCCTACCTAGCCTAGAGTTCCAGCTTGGTTGGGTTCTTCCTGAAGTCCTCCTCCACAAGCCTGCTTTAATCAGGAACTCCTTCCCCAGCCTGTTTTAATCAGCATTCCTCCTCAAGCTGTTTGTGGAAGCTTTTTTATAGATCTGGAACAGAGGCGGTCCTTACACACTGCTTCAAGGTGATTGGTTGGCGTCATCCAAATCCATTGTCTTTGAAGGTGTTCTCAAGTTGAGTTCACAGTCTAGTTTCTGAGAACAATATCTTCTTAAGGGATAGCCAGGTGTGATTACAATCCAATTAACTTGAAGTAGGCTTAATTAGCAGTCAATCACTCTCACTTGATTCAATCAGTATAGATTAATCTACAGGTGGGTCTTTGAGTATCTGCTAAATCCCATTATTTCATCACTTGTCACAACATATCTCTAAAATAATGAAATAAATATTTTAGTATTTATTTTTAACATAATTCCTCCATTATAATAAGTTAATCTTCTGTCTATGAGCCCTCAGTTTGGGAGAGCCAGAACCCAAGCTCCCAGTGGAGCACTAATAGTCTGGTTTAGGATCATAGGACTTTTTGAGCTGAAGGGGATCATAAGAGATAATATAATCTAATTCCCCTAATTTTTCAAGTAAGAAAAATGAAGCCCATAGGGGTTAAATTACTTGCCTTAAATCACACAGGTAGTAAGTAGAAGAACTGAGATTCCCTGACTCCAAATCCAGTATTCTTTCTACTTGAAATTTGTGTTTCTGGCTTTGAAACTTATTCTTTGCCACTAAAAGTAGATCTTAGGGGACCAACAAATTATATTACAGCAAATTTAAGGGCACATATTTCAAGGATGACTCATTTTTTTATCTATTTATTTTATAGGAAATTACTGTGTATTTAGTTTGGGGGGGGGTTATAATGAAGGTAGATTGTACAATCTTGATTGTTTTCTCTATTTGTTCCCAAGAGTCTGTGTTTCCCTGAAATAGCACTTATACTTGGGATAAGATTCCTGATGAATCACTGAAACAGAAGGGGGAAATGGAGACAGTTAAAAGAGAAAGCACTGGGGCAGCTGGGTGGTGCAGTGGATGGAGCACCAGCCCTGGAGTCAGGAGGACCTGAGTTCAAATCCGGCCTCAGACACTTGACACTTACTAGCTGTGTGACCCTGGGCAAATCACTTAACCCCAATTGCCTCACCAAAAAGAGAGAGAGAGAGAGAGAGAGAGAGAGAGAGAGAGAGAGAGAGAGAGAGAGAGAGAGAAAGAGAAAGCACTTGTTAACACTTGAGACCTGTAATTTCATCAGTGTGGGTTCTCCTTCCACCTACACACATCCCAAGCCCTCTAGAACTTGGTAGATAGATAGTCTTGGGAAAATCACTATGGCCAAAAAAAAAAAAATCATCATCCTGCAGCCAGCCTGGTGATGAGCCTGCTTTAGCTAGACTATTCCTCAGATAGCAAGCACTCAGTTCATAACTCGAAGTTCTTCCAGTCAGGTAGGACCTCAAGAGGCAGTGTGAGAAAGTGGGAACAATATTGGCTCTGGAGATAAAGAACCTAGGCCGTCACTTAACCTCTCTGGACCTCAGCTTCCTCATCTATAAAATGAAGAAATTAGACTTGCTGGCCTTTAAGGAGACTTGCCTCTCCTAATCAATAAACCTAAGTCATGCCTTAGCTTGACCTTTGCTGGCTTAGCTTTGGGAACCCAGGGAAGTATTGGACAGGGCCTAAGAGGAAGCTGCATGAAAATAAGCAAGAGAAAGTAAAACAAATTTCAGACATTCAGAGGAATAGTTCTTATTGTTACTTGATATTGGCATTGCATTTTATATTTGAGAAGTATTTTACATTGTAAAATACTTTATATGTTTATAAATTGATACTTCATATTACTTTATATTTGTTTCCCCACAACAACTCTGTGAGATAGGATTATAAATCAGGAACTAGAAGGAGCCCTAAGAATCATTTGCTCCGACCCCCTCATTTCACAGATAAGGAAACTGAGGTAAGGAGTGATTTAAGTGATTTGTCCAAGGTCACATTTGAAGCTAGGTCCTGTGACTCTAAATGCCACTTGGCTCTTTCCAGTGTACCAAGCTACCTCTTAAGTTTAATATCTGCTTATTTAATTTTACCTCTCAGAAAAATGAGGCAAAAAGAATTAAATAATGGGATTTTAGAAGATGAAGGAACCTTAGAAATAATCATGTCTACCCACCTCATTTAACAAACAAGAAAACTGAGGCCCAGGGAAGGGAAAGGAAAAGATTAGCCAAAGGTCCCCCAGAGGGACAGATCCAGGCTTGAATCCTTGGTCTCCCATAAGGCATTTGTTCTTTTCCCTGTATATAATGTTCTAGTGGTAAAAGGAGGAAGGAGAAATTAGATAGGATAACTGCCTGGGTCTGTCATTTTGTCTAACACAATCACCTTTCTTTACCCTCTCATAATTATTTTTGTATTATCACTGATGATTGGCTTGTCCTGTCTTATAAGACATTTCTACTGTAAGGCTCCTTCTTCATTATCTGTGCCATATTCAAGGGATAAAACACACTTACATCATGCACTTTAGTGGGAACATAATGTAATCTTGAAATAAGGTTTTGCCCCCCCCAAAAAAAAAAGCTCAACTCAGCATGATTCTTTATGTAACTTTTTTTTTAAGTTTTTTTTTCAAACCTTCCTATATTGTAGGGGGTAAGAGAGATCACAATGACATAAAGTCCTTCCACACATCAGAAATTGTGTCTCCAGATTGGTAACTTCAGCCTAATGCTCAAACTATTATTTGTCTCCTAAATAAACAGATCTGTCAAGCCCAAGCCAGTCCTTCAGAACTCACAGCTTCATAAGCTTTAGAGCTAAAGCTAACTTTAGAGATCATGTCCCAAAGGAGAAGGATGAGAACAAGACTAACCTCCACATTCGCTAACTGGCAGTCTGGTGTTCTTTCCCCCATGCCAGGCTGCCTGGCCTTCTCTTTTTTGAATTATCTTCTTCAATCACACTGAGACTTGAGCAGCCAGTAAGTAGTTCAGCAACAATTTAAGAAATGGCTGTAAAATTGGAAGCCATGACTTAAGGGACTATGAAAGGTTATCTTCTGTGTCTAGTGGTTTTCAAGGCATTCTTTCAAACTCTTAGCACCACAATGATTGAAAACTCAAACTGCTGGTTAGAAGACTATAATTTTCCAGAACAAGCAAAACCAGAATGAGCACAGGGTAAATGTGGTTTTGTCTCAGGCACCAACATGAGGCAGGGTGCTTTTTTCCTTGGAGAACGTTTCCCTTTTTCTTCCCCAAAGTGACCATCTTAGTTAGTATTCCACTAGATCTTCAAGGTATGAGCAACCTGCAAGATTCTGGGAGAAACAGTGAAATGATCTTCTGCAAAGTTCTAGCTCCTCCCCTCAAATTGTGCTTCCTACTTCTTTGCCTTCTGTCTCTGTACCACCTTTGGACCCAAAAACAACTGAATGAATGAGTCTCAAATACAATTTTACCTAGTTACACTGATCACATCTATTGACCTTTTTTGGTCACAGAGAAAAGATCCTTTTATATGTGCACACATGTATATGTATATATGTGTGTGTGCATATAAAACTATTATCATCATTATCTTTTGTTTTCCTATCATGGAGATGTTTGTAGACAGCAGAAAAGAACCACTAGACAAGAAGAAATTGAAAATTAAAGACAGAATGGACATAATGGGGGAAACACTCTATTGGAGAAAATAGGAATAGATGGAAGCAAGTCTGCTTGTAGAAGTGTTTGCCTTGGCAAAGAAATGGGCAACCTCTTCATGAGAGAGGTGAAGGAAGAGTTAATGGGAGAGAAAGTATAAGTGATGTGACGTGAGGAGGAGGAAAAAAGAGGGTCTTCTTTTGCCTTATCTTTTCCCATGAAAAATTAGTTGAGGTCCTCAGCTGAGAAGGTAGAGAGAAGGGAGTGCCATGGGAAAGTAGAAGAGAGATGAAAAGATTTGGAATAACCCCTATTGTCTACAATATTCCTTGGAGTTTTCCTTTTGGGGTCTCTTTCAGGAGGTGATCGGTGGATTCTTTCAATGATGATTTTATCCTCTGATTCTATGATATCAGGGCAGTTCTCCTTAATAATTTCCTGGAATATGGTGTCTAGATTCTTTTTCTGGTCATGGCTTTCAGGCAGTCAAATGATTCTCAAATTGTCTCTCCTCAATCTGTTTTCCAGATCAGTTGTCTTTCCAATGAGGTATTTCACATTTTCTTCTATTTTTTCATTCTTTTGATTCTGTTTGACTGATTCCTGGTGTCTCATGGATTCCTTCTCTTACAAGTGTCCAATTTTAATTTTTAAGGCATTGTTTTCTTCAGTAAGATTATGCACCTTTTTTTCCATTTGGCCAAGTGAATTTTTTAAGGCAGTGTTTTCTTCAATGATATTATGCACCTTTTTTTCCATTTGGCCCGATGAATTTTTTAAGGCATTGTTTTCTTCAGTGAAATTATGCACTTTTTTTTCCATTTAGCCAGATGAATTTTTTAAGGAATTGTTTTCTGCAGTCAGTCTTTGTGCTTCCTTTTCCAAGCTGCTGATTCTTTTTTCATAGTTTTCTTGTTTTGCTTTCATTTCTCTCCCCATTTTTCCTTCTACCTCTCTCAATTGATTTTTTTTTTTTTTGCGGGGCAATGGGGGTTAAGTGATTTGCCCAGGGTCACACAGCTAGTAAGTGTCAAGTGTCTGAGGCTGGATTTGAACTCAGGTACTCCTGAATCCAAGGCCGATGCTTTATCCACTGCGCCACCTAGCTGCCCCAAGTGAATTTTTTTTTTTTTTTTTTGGTGTGAGGCAATTGGGGTTAAGTGACTTGCTTAGGGTCACACAGCCAGTAAGTGTTAACTGTCTGAGGCCAGATTCGAACTCAGGTTCTCCTGACTCCAGGGCCAATGCTCTATCCACTGCGCCATCTAGCTGCCCTCAATTGATTTTTAATATCCTTTTTAAGCTCTTCCAGGAAGGCTTTTTGTTCTTGAGACCAATTCACCTTCCCTCGTGAGGCTTCACATGTAGGCAATTTGAGGGTATTGTCCTCATCTGAGTTTGCATTGGCTTCTTCCCTATTGATACAGAAGCTCTCAATGGAGAGGGCTCTTTTTTGCTTCTTACTCATTATTGCAGCTTATTTATTTATTTTTTAAGTTGAGGTCTGCTCTGGGGGCACCAGGGTCCCTGTTTTGGGCTTCTTGTGCAGGGGTATGGGGGCTGTGTGACTGGTTTTTTACTATGAGGCCTTTATGCTGTGTGGAGATCCCCCGCCCTGCACTTCCTGTCTGGGTGCACTTGGCCAGCCAGGCGCCCTCTCCTGGCGTCCGTTCCCGCCTGACCCATTCGTGGCCCTCCCGGCCAGTGCAGGTAGGTTTTTCCACTGTCCTTCTTGGCCACCAGATTTTTGAACCAGGTTCCAGGGGCCTCAGTTGTTCGGCTGTGGCCCGCAGCTCCTGCTGACTTGCCCTGCCCCCCTCAGCGCTGGGTTGCTGCCCTGCACTGGGCCTCCCTTTTGCCCGAGTCAGACCGACCTTTTCCTGAAGTCTTCTAAATGATCTCTGGTTGGAGGACTGTGTCTCTCTGTCCCTTTGCAGGTTCTGTAGTTTCAGAATCCGTCCAGAGGCTTGATTTAATGTTCTTTTTGAGGGAACAGAAGGAGAGCTCAGGCAGCTTGCTGCTTCCTCTCCGCCATCTTGGCTCCTGGAATAACCCCTATTGTCAAAAGGAGATGTAATCAATTTGAGAAATTTGGAAGGTCTTGGTACCAAATGAAGCCAGCAATTATATGGCACCTTTATGAGAAAGGATACTGATAGGAAGGTAGGAAACCCCAGGAACTTAACGTCTACACAGATGGATGCATGGTTTTATTTTTAAATTGTTTCAAATTATTTGCCACTAAAATTGTCAATTCCCTGAAAATGTCTTTAAACTTTTCTTATATGCCTTTCTACCCTTACTTTCTCTTACACTAGATTAATATTTTTGCAATACTTTTTCTGTAGTTTTACTTTTTTAAAAAAAAAATAGTTGTGTTGATATATTGCATTTGTTACACCATAATCATTTCCCAGTAACTTCCTTCCCCCAACTCTTTCTTCCCCTTGCCAAAAAAAATACACAAAACGATCCAATATAGTGACCAAGACTTCAAATATGTAATGTTCTATACCCATAGTCTACTATGCATAGTCTGCAGAGAGGAAGGAAGTATATTCAGACACCATTCCTCAATTGTCTGCACTGGTCATTACATTCTATTTTAATTAGGTTCACTTTTAGTATTGTATTGATTCGCATTATTGTCAGTTCAATTCTAGTCGGTACAACGTAAGCATGTAATTATAAACACTCTCTATATACCAAGTATCATGCTAGGCACTAGGGATAGAGAAACCAAAAACAACCTCCCGCCACCCAAACAAAACAAAACAAAACCCAGTGCCTTTCTTCAAGAAACATACATTCTGTTGGAGGTATATAACATGTACATAGAAAACTGAATACAAAATATATGCAAAGTAATTTCTAAGGGAAATCACTAGCAACTTAAAGGGCACCAGGGACCAGGAGAGGCTTATTGAAGGAAAAGGAAATTTGAACAGAACTTTGGGGGAAGCTAGGAATTCTGTTAACAGAGGACATTCCTAGGCTAGAGAATAGTCTGTGAAAAGGAATGGAGAGAGAAGATAAAAACTATGGTATGAAGGAAACATCAATAAGATGGTTTGGCTTTAACATAAAGTGCATGGAGAAGAATAATGAGCAATAAGACTAAATAGGTAGACTGTTGACAGATTGTGATGTCTTTAAATGCCAAATAGAGGAATTTGCATCTTATCCTATAGTTTCTTGAGTAGGAGCATGACATGGTCAGATCTGTTCTTTAGAAATACCACTTTGACAGATGTGGGGAGAATGGATTAGAGAGGAGAGTCAGTAAGACCAATTAAGAAAGCTATTTCAAAGTGAAAGAGCTAGAATTAAGATGTCATGTGAGTGGGGGGCAGCTAGGTGGCGCAGTAGATAAAGCATCGGCCCTGGATTCAGGAGGACCTGAGTTCAAATGCAGCCTCAGACACTTGACACTAGCTGTGTGACCCTGGGCAAGTCACTTAACCCTCATTGCCCTGCCCCCACCTCCCCAAAAAAAGCTGTCATGTGAGTGAATAGAAGTGGATACATGGAAGTTATATTGTGGAGGTAGAATGAGCAAGATTTGGAAACTGATTGTGTATGAGGAAGAGGGAAAAGTCAGGGATGCCTCTGAGATTGTGAACATGGGTAACTAGAAGGATGGCAGTGGCCTCAACACAAATAGGGAAGATAGAAAATGGGAAAAGTTAAAAGGGGATGTTTGAGATAAAAAGTCATTTTGTACATGTTTGGATTGAGGTGCTTATCAACACCTTCTAATGCTATGTGTCCAAAAAGTTTCTGGTAATATGAAAAGTCCTCAGAGCAATTAGGGCTAAATTTATAGTTCTTAGTGTTGTCTATATAGAGGTGATAGAGAGAATAGAAAGAGGTAACAAAAAGGTCTATTCCAGAACTCTAGGTTCCACTTATAGCATTGTATGAGTATTGTTCTGATTCTGCTTTCCTTGCCCTGATTAAGATTCATAAGTCTCACCATATTATTTAGAATTCTCCATGTTCATTCTTCCTTCTAGTATAATAATATTCCATTACATTCATATACTGTACCTATTCAGCCACTCCATATCAATGGGCACCTACTTTCTTTCTATCTTTTTACTATTATTAGAAGTGCTACTTAAAATATCCCGGCATTGGGGGCAGCTAGGTGGTGCAGCGGATAAAGCACCAGCCCTGGATTCAGGAGTTCCTGAGTTCAAATCCCGCCTCAGATACTTGATACTTGCTAACTGTGTGACCCTGGGCAAGTCACTTAACCCCCATTGCCCTGCAAAAAATAATAATAATAAAATAAATCCCGGCATAATAAAGGACTTCTTTCTGTCATTAATCTCTTTCAGGTATATGCCTCCTAATGGGATAGCTAGTTGTGAGTGTATGAACATCTTAGAAACTTTTTTTGAATGATTTCAAATTATTTTTCAGTATGAATTAAAGTCATAACTTAATACCAACAAGGTGACATGGGGAAAATGGGGTATGGGGTTTGGGGTAGGGGTAGGGGTATTTAGGAATTCCTCTTTAAAGAACTACACCCTCTTGCACACAAAAGCGGTTAGAATAAGATAGTCGTTTATTTCAGTGCAAGGGAAAGGAAAGGAAGGGAAACCATGAAAGTCTTTGGACTTCTCATAGGAAGAAAGGCATGGCACAGAGAGTGGCTCTGAGATACCAATCTCCTCAAGCAGGAGACTGGCAGGTACTTTTATAGAGGACTGATGGGGGTGACCATCTGACTGTGGAAAGTTCTTTTAGTGAGGGAGGACCATCCCCCACTGGTGGTGGCTGGAGGAATTGGGTGAGGGGTGGCTGCAGATCTCTGAAGCCATCTCCTCAGGACGCAAAGGAAACATCCACACTTAAACTTATCTCCCCAGAGTTGAGGGAGACTAGAATGAAGGGTGGAGATCTGGTTCCACTTATCTCTTTAGGTGTGTCTGTTCTTTGGATTAGTTTCTCAAGGAGAAGGTTCTTTGATGTGCCCCAGAGAACTTCTGGGGTGCCCTGGCCCCATAACAAAGATATTAGTATGTCTGTCTTCCTAAAATCCTTCCAAAACTGATTATTTCTGTCCATTAGGATCTTTGCACTTTGATGGGTTTAATGTGATACTTCACACTTGTATTAATTGCTATTTCTCCTTTTTTTTTTAAAGTGATATGGACATTTTTTCTTATGCTCAATAATTTATATTTCTTCTTTTGAAAACAACCTGTCATTTAGCCATTTATCTTTTTGTGAATAGCTCCTAGTCATATATATATATATATGAGAGAGAGAGAGAGAGAGAGAGAGAGAGAGAGAGAGAGAGAGCAACTTTCTATTTATCTTGGATGTTCAATTTTTATGATAAATGCAGAAGTGAAGACTTTTTGTTCAGTCAGCAAACTTCTCAATAGTTTCTCATATGTTTCTATCTGCTGGATTTTGTTTGTACAAACCTTTTTAAATTTTATATAATCAAAATTGTATATTTTATATTTTGTAGTTGCTTTTATTCTTTGTCTCCTTATGAATTCTCTAACCATACTCCTTAAAGGTACTTCTTCCCATTCTCCTCTGATGTTTTTATGATGCTACCTTTTATATTTAGATTGTTTATCCATTTGGGGTTTATTGTGTTTTATATATATATGTAGAGAGAGAGAGTGTGTTATTATATATTTTATATATATACGTATTGTGTTTATATATATATATATATAATATGCTGATCTAAACCTTCTTGTTGCCAAAATGCTATCCAGTTTTTATAATTCTTATCAAATATGTAGTCTATATTCTTAGCCTTTCTAAACAATGAGGTATCATGTTCATTTTCTTCTTGGTCTTACGGATCAAGCCTCTTCCAATTGTCTACTTTTTTGTTTCTTAACCAATAATAAATATTTTAACATAAATTTTATTTGTATCTTTGTTTTTATGTCACGTACAGTTTCCATTGTCTTCCGTACCTTTTTCTCTCAGAAAACTATCCTTTATAATAAAGACTTTTTAAATGAGGAAAAAACTATCCAACAGATGAAAGAAAGTTTTATATTATATCCAATGTTCCACACCCATAGTTCCCTCCCTTTGCAAACTAACAGAGAAAGAAAAGGTAAAATCCCATGTAGGACAATTTATTAAACCATTCCCAATTGATCAATACCTACTTTATTTCTAATTCCCTACTACCACACACACACACACACACACACACACACACACACACAAATCTGCTACAAATATTTTGATTTGTATGGGATCTTTCTTAGGGTCATTAATCTTCTGTCTACAAATAAAAGGTCTATTTTGACTCCTGTTGATCCATAGTTGTTCCTTTGGTTTCTTTATATTATTGTCACATCTGTTGTTTCTAATAGTCTGTCAAATAATAGAGGATTTCCTTGCTTTACCCCCTTAACTTACTAGTAAAACTTCTAATGATTTTCCATCACAAATAATGGTAGCTCTTAGTTTTGGACATATGCTTTTTGTTTGTTTTGGTGAGGCAGTTGGGGTTAAGTGACTTGCCTAGGGTCACACAGCTAGTAAGTGTTAAGTGTCTGAGGCTGGATTTGAACTCAGGTCCTCCTGACTTCAGTGCCGGTGCTCTATCCACTGTGCCACCTAGCTGTCCCTGGACATATGCTTTTGATTATATGTCTATGCTTTTTTAGGATTCAAAAAATGAAGATTTTTCTTTTGCCTGGGTTTTCTCTGCATCTGTTGATAAAATTATGTATTTTTGTTGCTATTCTTTTTTTTTTTTTTTTTTTTTTAGCGAGGCAGTTGGGGTTAAGTGACTTGCCCAGGATCACACAGCTAGTAAGTGTTAAGTGTCTGAGGCTGGATTTGAACTCAGGTCCTCCTGACTTCAGTGCCAGTGCTCTATCTATTGTGCCACCTAGCTGCCCGCTATTCTTTTTTTACATGACTACTTGCTCTAATTGTTTTCCTAATGTTTAACCATCCTTTCATCTTTTGATATGTAAATTCATTCTGAATACTTAAAGTATTTGTTATTAGATCCTAAAGCATGACTACAGCATTTCTTGGTGAGTTAAACTTGTATATTTCTCTCAGATTTCTTTGGATTTTTTTCACCTGATTTTGCTCTGTTTCCAATGCCTTTGGGCAATTTTCTTACCTGGTTTCCTGAAGCATGATATTACGGATTTTTATTTCAATTTGTTTTTCTGTCGTCTTTAGTATATAGACAAGAGTGTGACAGAACCTGCTTTAACTGACTTTTAAGAACTGATTATTAAATTTTCATTATGAGCATTTACACCTTATAAATAAGCGATTGCTACAAATTTGGCTTGATTTATTGTTTTGTTAATTGCCTAGACTTAAGTGTTAATAATCCATACATTTACCAGCTCACCTCTGAAATTGCTCTACAATGCAGTAGAAGGCTCAGAGGGGCAGCTAGGTAGCCCACTGGATAGAGCACTAGCCCTGAAATCAAGAATACCTAAGTTCAAATTTCACCTCAGACACTTACTAGCTGTGTGACCTTAGGCAAATCACTTAACTCCAATTGCCTTAAACATTCAAGGCCATCTCCAGTCTTCCTGATATATCTTGCCACTGGACCCAGATGGCTCTGGCTTTGTACAGCCCTCCCTCACTTAAATCCAATTCAATGCAAGTCATGATATCATCTCCCGATATCATGGTCCTTTTAGAGAATGAAGGACAAACAACAAGAAGGCTCAGAGAGTGAAGTCATCACCAAACTGGGGGCTTGGTGACTAGATGCTAACAATAACTGTCATCATCAACAACAATATAATTTATTATTATTATTATTATAACAATGACATTTATATAGTACTTTAAAATTTGCAAAGTGATTTATATCTATCATCTCATTTGAACCTCACAATACCCTTCTATATAGAGTTCTCATATGTTCTTTCAGTCTTTTCTTTTGGTAGCCATATGTTCCACTTACCTTTCCTTGCTTACCTTGCTTTGTCTTACCAATTACCTTTTACTTTTCCTTCTTGAGTCTTTCTCTTCAGGTACTTATTCTCATTCATCCTTTATCTTCCTTAATCCTCCCTAACCCTTAGTTATAGCATAGTTTAATCTACTTTATGCCTACTCCTTCAATTTAGTCTTTTTAAGAAAAGAAAGGAAGAGAAAGACCATTTATATAGTGCCTACTATGTGCTAGGCATTGTGCTAAACACTTTTACAAAGATCATCTTATTGAATCCTCTCAGCAACACTGCATATATGAATAGAAGAGACTATAAAAATAGTGTAAGGAGTGTTCAAGCTAGAGCTGTCAAGGGAAGCCAAGGACAACAAAAAAGAGTTGTTTTAGCAATATTAGGAGAAAAGGGAAAATTGCAGAAGGGATAAGACTTTTTGTAAGAAACAGAAGGATAATGATGGAGAAGAGAAAGAAGATGAATTTAGCCATGCAAATCTTACTTTCCATGACTTTTGCTCAGGAAATGAAAGTGCTAAAATGAGAGAGTGGGGTGATGATAATAAGGATAGTAAGAGGTGGTACATCAGAGTAGTTTTAATTTACATTTCTCTAATCATTAGTGATTGAGAACATTTTTTTCATATGACTATAGATAGCTTTAATTTCTTTATCTGAAAACTTCCTGTTCATATCCTTTGACATTTCTCAATTGGGGAATTACTTGTATTCTTATATATTTGATTCAGTTCTCTATATGTTTGAGAAATGAGACCTTTATCAGAAACAATGGCTGTAAAAAATTTTTCCCAGCTTTCTTCTTTCCTTTTAATCTTGGTTGCATTGATTTTGTTTGTGCAAACCTTTTTAAATTTGATGTAATCAAAATGATCCAGTTTGCATTTCATAATGTTCTCTCTCTCATCTTTGATTATACATTCTTCCCCTCTCCATAGATCTGACAAGTAAACTATTCCTTCCTTTTCTAATTTGCCTGTGGTATCACCCTTTATGTCTAAATCATGTACCCATTTTGGTCTTATTTTGGTATACAGTATAAGATGTTTGTCCATGCCTAGTTTCTGCCATACTATTTTCCAGTTTTCCCAGCAGTCTTTGTCATATAGTGAGTTCTTATGCCAGAAGCTGGAGTCTTTGGGTTTATCAAGCAGTAGATTGGAATAGTCATTTACTACTGTGTTTTGTGTGCCCAACCTATTCCACTGATCTACCACTCTATTTCTTAGCCAGTACCAAATAGTTTTTATGGTTGCTACTTTATAATACAGTTTTAGATCTGGTACAACTAGGCCACCTTCCTTTGTATTTTTCCCCATTAATTTCCTTGATATTCTTGACCTTTTGTTCTTCAGATGCATTTTGTTATTTTTTTCTATCTCTATAAAATAATTTTTGGTAGTTTGGTATAGCACTGAATATGTAAATTAATTTAGACAGAATTGTCATCTTTATTATATTAGCTCAGCCTACCCATGAGCAATTGTTATTTTTCCAATTGTTTAGATCTGATTTTATCTGTGTGAAAAGTGTTTTGTAATTGTATGTTCAGATAGTTCCTACATTTGCTTGGCAGGTAGACTCCTAACTATCTTATGTTGTCTACAGTTTTCTTAAATGGAATTTCTCTTTTTATCTCTTGCTGCTGGGCTTTGTTGGTCATATATAGAAATGCTGATGATTTGTATGGGTTTATTTTATATCCTATATTATTTTATAATGTCGTTAATTGTTTCAAGCAGTGATAGTTTTGTTTCCTCCTTGCCTGTTCTAATTCTTTTTCTTCTCTTATTGCTAAAGCTACTGTTTCTAGTACAATATTGAATAATAATGATGCGCATCCTTGCTTTACCCCCATCTTATTGGGAACACTTCTAGCTTATCCCCATTAGAGATAATGCTTGCTGATGGCTTAAGATGGATACTGTTTATCATTTTAAGGAAAGCTCTGTTTATTCCTATGTTCTCTAATGTTTTTAATAGCTTTTTCTGCATCTATTGAGATAATCATATGATTTTGGTTAGTTTTGTTATTCATGTGGTCACTTGTGTTGATAGTTTTCCTAATATTGAACCAGCCCTGCATTCCTAGTATAAATTCCACCTGGTTTATACTTTTCTCTCTCCTTTTACCCTGTCCCTCCTCACCAGTGTTTTGCTTTAGACCACCACATCCCTCAATCTGCCCTCCCTTCTATCAGCTCCCCTCTTTCTTTCCTCTTTCCCCTCCTACTTCCTTATAGGGTAAGATAAATTTCTATACTCAACTGAGTTTGTATATTCTCTCTTGAGCCAAATCGGATGAGAGTAAGGTTCAAACGATGCTCACCTCCTTCCTTCTTCCCCTGTAATGTAATAGGGCTTTTGCACCTCTTCAGGTAATATAATTTACCCCCATTCTGCCTCCCCTTTTTCCTTTTCCCAGTATGATTTTTTCACCCCTTAAGGGTTTTTTTTTACATCATCATATCAAAATCAACTTATATCCACACCCTCTTCTATGTGTACTCCTTCTATCTGCTCTAATAGAAATACAGTTATCAAGAGTTGCAAGTATCATCTTCCCATGTAGAGATATAAACATTTTAACCTTATTGAATAACATTTTTCCTGTTTTACCTTTTTATGCTTATCCTGAGTCTTGTATTTAAAAATTGAATTTTCTGTTCAATTCTGGTCTTTTCATCAGGGAAATTTTAAAATCTTCTTTTTCATTGAATGTCCATCTTTTCCCCTGAAAGATCACACTCAATTTTTCCAGGTAAATGATTCTTGGCTGTAATCCAGGTTCCTTTGCCTTCTGGAATATCATATTCTAAGCCCTCTGATCCTTAAATGTTGAAGCTGCCAGGTCCTGTGTAATCTTGGCTCTGGCTCCTTGATATTTAAATTGTTTCTTTCTGGGTGCTTGTTGTATTTCTCTTCTACCTGATAATTCTGGAATTTGGCTACAATATTCCTTAAAGTTTTCATTTTGGGATCTCTTCTAGGAGATGATTGGTGGATTCTTTCAAAGACTATTTTACCTTTGGGTTCTAGGATACTGAGGACATTCTCCTTTTAATTTCCTTAAATGTGCTGTCCAGGATCTTTTTTTATCATGGCTTTCAGATAGTTCAATAATTCTTAAACTGACCCTCCTGAATCTATTTTCTAGGTCTGAAGTATTTTACATTTTCTTCTATTTTTACAATCTTTTGATTCTGTTTGACTAATTCCTAATGTTTCATAGAATCATTGACTTTCATATGCCCAATTCTGATTTTTAAAGAATTATTTTCTTCATTAAGGTTTTGTACCTCTTTTTCCATTATATGAGGCAATTATATTTTTTAAAGAATTATTTCCCTCAATTTTTGTCCTTTTTCCAAGCTATTGACTCTTTTGCACATAACTCATTTCTTTTCCCATTTTTTTTCTACCTCTCTTATTTGATTTATAAAATCCTGTGTGAGCTCATCCAAGAAGGCTTTTTGGTCTTGAAATAAATTTATCTTCCCCTTTGAGGCTTCACATGCCGGCATTTTGACAGTATTGTCCTCTTCTGAGTTTGTGTTTTGGTCTTCCCTGTTGCCATAGTAGCTTTCTATTTTGAGGGTTCTTTTCTGGTTTTTTGCTCATATTTTAGCCTATTTTGTGCCTTTAAAGTTTGAGTTCTGCTTCTGAAGCACAAGGGGCACTGACCCAAGTTTCTTTGGCTGGGGGGGCCAATGGCCTGATCACTGACTTTCTGCTCTGAGGCCTCAGCAGCTGGAGGCTTTTTCACTACACTAGGATAGCCCAGCCTAGTTGTACCTGTTGTGTATTGGATAGCTAGTTGGCAGACTGCTTTCTATGTTGGGGCTGGAGGCCTCACAACTGGCCTGCTGTGCCACTAGCCTGCTGAGCTAGAACTGAGGGGCCCCAGCTGCTGATCTGTGCTGTGGCTAAGAGCTTCTCACTGGCTTGGCCATATACCCTCTTGTACTGTGCTGTGTTCCCCTTTTACCCAAGTGAGACAAACCTTTCCTGAAGCCTTTCTAAGTTATCTTAAGCTGGAAGATTGTTTCACTCTATCTTTTTGTAGGTTTGTAGCTCCAGAATCCATTTAGAAGCTTGATTTAATGTTGTTTCTGAGGGGAATTTGGGAGAGCTCAGACAACTTCCTGGTTTATCTGCCATCTTGGCTCCATCCTACCACCCCCCATCTCTAGATTCCAAAAGAATTGATAGATAGGATTGTTGAGCTACTGGATAAAAACTTAGGTGCCATGCTTATCAGTTATGTAGATGTCACAAAACTGACAGTGAAAACTAACATAGTAGATAGATGATAGAGTCAAGATCCAAAAAAAGATCTTGACAGACCAGGGCTGCATCTAGTAAGATTAAATTCAATAGATATAAACTGGTTGTATACAAAAAATCAATTTTACAATCACAATATGGAGATGGCATTGTTAGCAATTTGACTGAAAAAGATCTAGGGGATTTAATGGATTGCAGGTTCAGTAGAGTCAACAGTTGAGATGTAGAAGCCAAAAGTGTTAGTATGATCTTGAACTTCCTTAGTAGATGAATATCTTATAGTAATAAGGAGGTGATAATACCTACTTATATTCTCTCCCTTGGTCTGACCTCATCTGGAATATTGTATTCAGTTCTGGGTACCACAGTTTAAGACAAATACTGATAAACTGGATAGTCAGCTTCTTGAGGACAGAGACTGTCTTTTGCCTCCTTTTGTATCCCCAGAAATTAGTAGTGTCTGGCCCATTATAAGCACTTAATAAATGGTGAGTGAGTGAGTTAGTGAGTGAGTGAGTGAATGAATGAATGTTTCGAGAGAGCTACCAGGATGATGAAGAACTTTGAGGCTATAGTGTATGAGAATCAGTTGATGGAATTAATAGTGATTAACCTGGAGAATAGAGGACTCATGAGAGATCATGAGAGCTGTCTTCAATAATCTGAAGTTCTATTATAAGGAAGAATTACTAAAAATTGTACTGCGTTGCCCCAGAGAGCTGAGTCAAGAGTCTTGTTTGAAATTGCAAAGTGTCAAAATTAGTCTGGATATCAGGGATAACTTCTTCATCATTAGAGTTACTCTAAAGTGATGTGGGTTGCTTCACAAAGGAAGTTTCCAAGAGGAATCTGCTTTCCCTGGTGGTTTTCAAGCAGAGTCTGGGTGACTATTTGTTGGGTTTGTTATTGTGGGGTTCCATTCACTATAGGGTGAAAGAGATGACTTCTGGGATTCCATCAAGTTATGTGATTCTCTGATTTTGTCCTGCCAATTTGTCCTCGACTTCTACATTTTTGTGTTACAAATCTGCTCCTTTTCAGAGACACTACTTTATGGAATAATTCTTTATTTGCTCTGAATTTTTGGCTGTCTTATTTGTCCTTTTGATTTCTTTTTTGCTATTATTTCCTTTACAATTTTTATCCTTATATAGTATTAATCATTTTATTTCTCTTCTGAAACATTTTAGACTCTTGCGGTTTTTCATTTATTTCTGGGGTCTTATTCTAAATTCTATCAAATGCTCCCTTTCACTCGAGATATATGGAACAGTACTGCAGGACAGGTGAGAGCAGTGAGCCTGTAAGCCTGCCTTCTATTTTGTTTTGTTTTTTATTCTGTAGGAATTATCTTGTGGGAAGTTGTTTCCTTTCCCTTCTTTTTGTTATTTTTATAACTTCATTTTGGCCTTTTTTTTTCTTTTTTTTGCCTTTCTGAGGTGGAGTCAAAGAACTCACTCAGCATCTTGTCCAAAGTCTCTAGCCTTTCTTATTGGCAAATACTACCACGACAAATTTCTTTCTTTCCTTTCTTCTTTCTTCCTTTCTTCTTTCCTTTATTTGTTTGTTTGTTTATTTAATTATTTATTAATTTGATCTGGGGAAAATCTTAGCTTAAAAAGGCCAAGGTTTACCACTGCATCCAGGGCCATCTCTGTCATCCTGATGAATATCTTGCCATTAAACCCAGATGGCTCTAGAGGAGAGAGTGAAACAGATGACTTTACAGAGTTCTCCCTCACTTAAATCCAATTCGCTGCAAGTCATGACATTACCTTCTGATATCCCTAAGAACAAACAACAACTACCACATATCACATCTGAATATGGTTCTCAGATGAGGGTGTCAGAGTATACTGAGTTGCCAGCACATTGCATTTGCATGGCAGATAAATGATGTCTATAGATTTGTCCCAGACTGTTCATATAATGCTTTTTAAACTTTTTTTCTTTTCTTACCTTTTCTTTTTCCCTTTTCTTCCTTCCTTACTTTTTTTTGGGGGGGGGGGTAAAGGCATAGGGGGAATGATTTGGGAAAGGAAGAGGAAGAGTCTAAGTAAAAGTGAGATAAAACTTGAGTCTTTGTCCTTTCCTGCCTGACTTAAGACTGAAAGGGTTTTATTGTGAACAAGTGCCCACTTATTAAAAATAATGAGGAGACATTCATCATGTATTTTCTTTGTTTGGAACTGTGATGGGTAAAACTAAATGTGTGTAGGGGCAGCTAGGTGGCGCAGTGGATAAAGCACCGGCCCTGGATTCAGGAGTTCCTGAGTTCAAATCCGGCCTCAGACACTTGACACTTACTGGCTGTGTGACCCTGGGCAAGTCACTTAACCCCATTGCCCCATAAAAAAAAAAAAACCTAAATGTGTGTGGTCACCTTACCTGTCCCATGTGTGGGGAAAGTTAACTAGGACAACAGTTTAACACTTTAGGTAGTGAACATTTATTAAAATATATTAGAGGTTAACAAAGAGAGAACAAGTGTCTCTGAAAGAATAGGAAAACCCTAACTACCCTCCAGGAGGTACTTGACACTTACTAGCTGTGTTACCCTGGGCAAATCACTTAACCCTCATTGCCCCACAAAAAAAAAAAGAAAAGAAAAGAAAAGAAAGAAACACAATGTTTAGGGGCAGCTAAGTGGCACAGTGGATAGAGCACTGGCCCTGGATTCAGGAGGACCTAAGTTCAAATCCGGCCTCAGACACTTGATACTTACTAGCTGTGTGACCCTGGGCAAGTCACTTAACCCCAATTGCCTCACCAAAAAAAAAAAAAAGAAAGAAACACAATGTTTAGGCTCCTTTTTCTTTATTAAACAACTCTCCTGAAAGGTCTCTAGCTTTGAAAGAATATAATATGATGCCACAGAATCTTGGGAACCCATATCACATTCTGTTTCAAATGTTGCACTGTTCTATTAATGGCAGTATGTATATAGTTTCAGTTTATAATACTGCTTTCTATATTCAGGGTATCCAGTGGAATCAGCCCCCTTCTTCCATAGTCTGTGAACATCACTTCCCCTCTTCCCTCCCCATTCCTTACCCCCTCACCACAGTGATAAGAAGGCATGGTAGTATAGTGAAAAGAACAGTGGAATAAGTCAGGAAGCAGGTACTTGAGTGCTGGTTCTGCAACTAACTACCTGGACAAGAAATTTTACCTTTTCAGGGCCCATTACCCTCATCAGTAAAAGGAAGAAGTTGAACTAGCTCATTATTTTCCAAATGACTTTCTCCATAATGCCATCTCTCACTCTCACAATGTAAAAATGGCGTTCTTTAAGAATATTTCAGTGCTGGTAATAGTTTACCCCTTAAAATACTAAATGCAAAATTATATGCATATCAAAAGAAGATGAGGGAAAAAATGCTTGTCTTGCTGTCATCTGAGGTGTGCATACAGGCTTGATGGAACTGTTTGGAAGAGGCCTTGAGTGAGGAGGACTGTGAGGGCAGCGAGGCAGCACATGGATCAGAAGAAGGTAGTTGTTAGTAGAGAATGAATGAGCAGAGAGAAACAGGTATGCAAGAATATAAGCATATGTTTCTGTTGAATGCAGATAGGGAAGTTTGCCTCTGGAAAAGTATGGTTCATTCAAAAGAAATGGCATAAGTAAAAAGGGTGAGACAAGAAATACTAATGTTTCTTCTAAGATATATACATGAAAGGAAATCTAGGAATCAGCAAGGACAATGTAATGGAGATCATTTGTGTGATGATAACAAAACCAGAAACTGTAGATGTTGGAATATATTATAGACCACCTGGACAAATAGGAAATAGATGAAGAATTCAGGAAATAGATCACAAACCTGGCACAATAATAATGGGGAATTCCAATTATCCAGATATCACCTGGATCCCCCTTCTCTCTCTCCCCACCCAAAACAGAACTGCTAATGATTTCTTGATTTGATTAATGAAAATTTCATCTTTCAAAAAGTAGAAGAAACAACTTGGAGAACTTATGTTCTATATGTGATTTTCAACAACAAGGAGGAACCCAGTGAATGGGCTAGAAATTATGGCAATTTGGGGAAAGAAGTGACAACTCATCTTAGGATTCGAGCTAGAGGAAAAGAAGAAAACCAGTCATGGTACAACATGTACCAGAGATATTGGGAGAAGTCATTTCAAAGGTTTTAGAGGAAGGATAGAAAGGGACCCATGGACTAAAATTTTTCAGGGGAAGTCAACCAAGTAGGTATGGGAGTATCTCTAGAGTAAAATATTGAACACACAAAATGGGAAGTTAACTAAAGAAACCAATATAGTTGCACAGATAATTATTTGCCAACCAACTTACATTTTTAAAAGACATATACAAAAGTCAATGACAGGAAGTGGACTGAATATAAAAAACATGGCACAAAGCTATACCAATAGTTTTGGTAGTGCTAAAGCTTAGGATAAACTAAAATTGGTGAGCAAAACTAAGAACAATGAAGGTGGGAAAAGGCATGCTGAGTTATAGTTGGGGAAATAGAAGAATTAAGGAAAAGACAGGTCCATCCTAGAGAAAAAAAATATTTAGAAAAGTACGTGACAACAGTTCTCAAACATTTGAAAGGCTAATACAGTATGTACAACTGTATTAGGGACACATCATCCACACTAAGCTTTAATGGCTTAACAGTGCCCTAAGACTTTGGAGATACCATATATATGGATAGTAATAGGCTACATTGTTATAACATTTTACATTTTTCCCAGTGCTTTAACCAACACTATATGCACTACAGATATTATTAACTCCATTTTACAGATGAGGAAATAGACTGAGAAATTGTGACCTGCCCAATGTCACAAAGCTAGTAAGTATCAGAGGCATTTGGACCCAGGTCTAGACTCCAAGTCTAAGACTGCCATGTTACCCAGAAGTGGAATTAGACTTTTCCGCTTAGCCTCAGAGGGTAGAAGTAGGAGAAATGGATGGAAAGTACAAGAGATCAAAAGAAGAGAAAATGTTTTAATAATTGCAGCCATTTAATAATGAAACATTTTTGTGCGTAACAGTGAGTTTACTTACATTTACACAACATATTACATGTATGTACAGTTTTTTTGCATGTTTTCTCCATTAGAATCTGAGCTTTTTGAGAACAGGGTCTGTGTTTTTGCCTTTCTTTGTATCCCCCATGCATATTCTGAAGTATTTTGTAGCACCTGGTACACAGTGAATGTTTAACAAACATTGGAAGTGTTCAAACAGGCTGGATGACCAGATCAAAGACAGGATTATTACACTGAGAGTGAGCCTGGGTTAGATGATCTCTAAATTCTTCATACTCTCAGATTCAGGATTCTTTTGGTGAGCATGCAACCAAAATAACAGTAGTGTTTTATAATCCAAAACCTTTCATCATAGTATTCCTGAACATTTTATGCAAATATTTCTGGGCCCATTTTACAAATGAAAAACAGACACAGCCAAATAAAATGACTTGCCCACTATGCTATAAAAAGGCTATGGGGCAGCTAGGTGGCACAGTGGATAAAGCACCAGCCCTGGAGTCAGGAATACCTGAGTTCAAGTCCGGCCTCAGACACTTGACACTCTTACTAGCTGTGTGACCCTGGGCAAGTCACTTAACCGCAATTGCCTCACTAAAAAACAACAACAACAACAAAAAGGCTATGTGCCAGTGGGCTTCTACGTGTATGTCTAAATTAGAAGACCACACAGATACATGGGCACTAAACTCCTACCTCCATGTGTGCCAAGACCTATTAAAGTGGTGTTTTTTTAAGTTGTCATAGGCATTGATTCTGTATAGTTCAGTTTACTGCTACTCTTTTTTTCAGCCAGATAGGATTGATATTATTCTAACATCTGTCCTTACATTTACACTTTATTGGGTGTTTCAGGATTATTCATATAATCCCACAGTGGAATTTCTGGATGTGGTTATCTTCACATGCCAAGTAAATTTGGATAAAAATCATTTATCAAGTTTGTGTTTACAGTCAGGAATTTGTGGCTGTAGTGGATCCCTAGACACAGATACTTGGCTTTCAGCCATCCTTGAGCTGTCAAATGATCCTTTGTTCTCACACTTATGTTTGTTTAGTGCTTTTATATATTGTATCATGAGACCACTTGCTAGAAGACCATGATGTGATGCCCTGTTCTCAAGCAGAGAGAGCAGGTCTTAGGTATGACTCCCACAGTAAGAGAGGATCTCCAACTTTTTTGTTAGGTTTTTTTTCCCATCATCTTTCAATATCGTCTTTTCTCTTAACTGTGTTTTTGTAGTTAGCTAGTCTGTTCAACCTTTGCAAAGATAATAACGTTGTTAAAGTTTAAGTATATGGGGACCAAGGCATAAGAATGATGAATGAATGAATGAACAAGCATTAGTTAAAAGACCATGAACTGGAGCAGCTAGGTGGTGCAGTGGATAAAACACCAGCCCTGGATTCAGGAGGACCTGAGTTCAAATCTAGCGTGGGGGGGGAGAGGTAGTGATAGATCTTCCCAACAGAACTGAGTATCAAATTATTTTCCTTGCTTCCCACACTAAAGAGTTCCTCAGGAGAACTTATTCAAAGAAAGTAAGGAGGATTGTTTGGGGGTGCTTATGGTTAAGGATTTAGAAGGAGGAGTTCCCTCCAGGTCAGAGGGATGCCTAGTTCTTAAGTAAAATAGTGCATTCCTAGCATTGATGGCTGTCCCCATTTCTGCTGTGTCCAGTGGAACTTACCTTCCCACTGAAATAACTACATCTGTTCACTGAGGTACAAAGATCCTTAGGTAACTGCTATACTGTCCCCTTACTCACGAGTCATTCAAATAACAAGCATAAACCCTAAATACAATTGCATTCCTCTCTCAAGTCATAAAACCATAATCTCTGCTACAACTCTTTCAGTCTTCTATAATGCAGCTGAGGTGATATCTTCAGGGTCACCTACTACTTTGTGTTTCATATAAAGAGGGGCTGTTGATTGGGGTCTCTTCTCCATCAGCCCTCCAATGACTACAAAGCTGTCTTCCTATCAGACAGCCAGGCTGAACCAGAAAGTCACATAAGCAAGGCCAAGATCATCTGCTCTGAGTACTCTTTTGTTTCACTCTTCCCCAAACTCTTTGATTACTCCTTTATTCTATTCTCTGAATCTTTCAATTCAACAATCATCTCTCTTATGGTCAGAACCCCATTTTAATTCTTAGTCCTTGTCATGCCTTCCTCAGTAGCCAAATATTACCAGAGCTCTACTTCCCCGGGTGGAATATGAAGAAACTGTTATATACCCCATTTCCCCCCCTTATATTCCTCTGTTCTACGTAAATGTTAAATACACTAGCTAAAGAACACTAAAAAAGGTCTCTGTGTGTGTGTGTGTGTGTGTGTACACATCACAACCAGGCCTTTTTTTCTTTCTCCTTCTTATCCCTTATCTAACTTCCATGAGAGAGAGAGCAAGCCAACTATATCTGACAGACGTGAAAGAATCACTGTGGTGTGTGATGGAATACTATCAGGCCTGGTTATGATGTACACACACACACACACACACACAAACTGAAAGACTTATAAGGATTACTAAAAGATAATTGGCCTTGATTTTGTTAACAGCATAATACATGCAAGACAAAAGTTAACATATTAGTAGATTGAGGTCTTAAAACTTAAGCTTTTAGTGTTCTACCTCCCAAACACCTGTAGAAACTTGAGAAAGCCCAAACTATGGGATGTTGATGTGGCTGGAGAAAGAAAAAAGGGAAGCCAACAAGCACTTATTAAGTGCCTATTATATACTATCCTCATAACAGTCCTGGGATGTATGTGCTTTTATTATCCCTATTCACAGATGAGGAGCCTGAAGCAAACAGTAGTTAACTGATTGGCCCTGGGTCACAAACCTAGTATCTAAAGCCAGATTTAACTCAGGTCTTCCTACCTATACACCTGGTACTCTACCGTGCCACCCAATAGCCATTTGTCATCAGTTTCATTAGTAACATTTCATACTCAATGGTCAGTGGTCAACAATCTATTTCAGTACATGCTATTTACTTGCATAATAGGTTATAGCATTAACTAGAAATCCAAACAAAATATGTCATTTTGACCTCACAGATATCAGTGACACATTGCGGGATGAAACCCATGGCTGCAATATGTCTCTCATTATTCAAAAAAAAACCAGGATAGGCCAAGAGGTGTTGGAAGGGGATGGAGACAGAGTTGGTTTTTATATTAAGAAGATATATTCATGTGACTTTATATTTTTATTTACTCTTTATATTCTCTATATACTTATATATGTATTTGTCTTCCCCATTGGAATATAAGCACCTTGCAAGTAGGAATGGATGATCTTGTGAGTTCCATGAGAAGAGAGAATGTTTCATTCTTTGTATTTGAATCTCTAGCACGGAGCACAATGCCTGACACACAGTAGGTACTTAATAAATATTTCTTGATCTATTAATTAATGTGAGGAAATCCTGGAACCAGTGAGGAAAATCTGATGGAGAACGTTTGGGTAAAGATAAAGTCAGGAACAGAATTGTTATCATTACTGGATTACACTACAGATCACCTTAGAAACAGATCATAAGGGGCAGCTAGGTTGCACAGTGGATAGAGCACTGGCCTTGGATTCAGGAAGACCTGAGTTCAAATCCAGCCTCAGACATTTTACACTTACTAGCTGTGTGACCCTAGGCAAGTCACTTAACCCCAATTGCCTCACCAAAAAAAAGAAAGAAAGAAAGAAAGAAAGAAAGAAAGAAAGAAAGAAAGAAAGAAAGAAAGAAAGAAAGAAAGAAAGAAAGAAAGAAAGAAAGAAAGAAAGAAAGAAAGAAAGAAAGAAAGAAAGAAACAGATCATAAACCTGGCCCAGAGGCATGTTATAGTAGTATTAGAAGATCTCAATTATCCAAATATCTCTAGAGACCCTGCTGTCTTTCCCATAATCAGAACAGCTCATAATTTCTAGATTTAATAATAATCTCATCCTTCAAAAGGTAAAGGAACCCAAAAAAGGAAATTCTCTTCTGAATCTGACTTTTACAAACATGACCGAACTAGATGCTGGGATGGAAATGATGAGGATCTTGGGGGAAGTGACCTTTCCATCTTTGTGATAGAGTAGCAGAGGAGAGCTGCTATAGTTTGACATACATACTAAATTTGGGGAGCACAATTTTCAAAAGGTTCAGAGAAAGGACAAGTAGAATCCCATGTCCTAAAATTCTTCATGGAAAATAAACCCAGAAGAGATGTAAATATCTCTAGAATAAAATTCTGATGACACAAAGGGACACACAGTTCCCATAACAAGAAAAAGGGATATTGTCTAAAGAGATGTATAGCTGCAAAAGGAACCAATTAACCAATTTCTGTTTTTAAAAGATATAAATAGAATATAGAAACAAAAACAGCAAATACGTGGCCCTTTAAAATAATATCACAATCATTCAAGATCAGTGTTAGGTCTTACACTTAGACTGTTTTTACAGATTTGATGTTGGGACAAAATGATCCAATTAGTCATCGAACAGACAAAAGGAGGTTTACTTAGCCCTAACAAAGCAAAGATATGCAACAAGATAAAGTGGCACTTTGTGTCTATAAATATGTTGCCCCTTGTCTCCATATGGAAACATGTGAGCATCAGGGCAGGCTTTATCTTCAGACAGCTACCAGATTGAAGGGGTTCTGACTGCACATGAGTGGAACTTTTTACAACTAGGAACATTTGTCAAGGGGGCTAATCAGGTCCCAGGAACAACTTTGTCACCTTTCTATAAGAAAAGCATGGGGAGGGGAACCCTGGTAAATACTGGCCCTATCTCGCTCAAAATAAACTAAGATTGGGGAAGAAAAGGAAGAACACCACAAATGAGTTTGTAGCTATATTGGAGAAAGAGGAAGATTTTTTTTTAAAAAAGATATGACCGGGGCAGCTAGGTGGCACAGTGGATGGAGCACTGGCCCTGGAGTCAGGAGTACCTGGGTTCAAATCCTGCCTCAGACACTTGACACTTACTAGCTGTGTGACCCTGGGCAAGTCACTTAACCCCAATTGCCTCACTAAAAAAAAATAAACAAATAAAATTAAAAAAAAAAAGATATGACCAGTGATCATGATGAATAGGATGAAAGTGACACTTTCTATTTCCTCTGAGAAGATAATAAGAGAGTTTGGTAAATTCAAGTCGATAGACTAAGATGGACTATATAATATGATAGGAATCTTGGAAGAAGTGACCACTCCATCATAGCTTTTGTGGCAAAGAAACAAAGAGTACCTTTGATTTCAGTACCTTGGGAATTGAAAAAATTGGCAGATGTGAAAGCTTAACAACTTCAGAGTGATTTCAGAAAGATCATGGACAGTGGGAGAGTTTTCAGAGTACTTAAGAAGATCAAATGTCCTTCAAAAAAGAAA
Organism: Dromiciops gliroides; assembly: GCF_019393635.1. NCBI lineage: Eukaryota > Metazoa > Chordata > Mammalia > Microbiotheria > Microbiotheriidae > Dromiciops > Dromiciops gliroides. The sequence goes on from NC_057862.1 coordinate 516,663,214, forward strand.
AAAAGAAAGAAAAGTTCCTGGAGCCTGCAAACTAGAGGCCTGTGAATTTGATTTCAATTCCTGGAAAAATTATTGGAAAGATTATTAAAAGGGTAAATTATCAAAGGGATAGTGGTTAGAGTACTGGCCTTTTGAAACTAGCAATACCTGGATTTGAGTCCCACCTCTGATACATATACTATGTGACCTTGGACAAATCACTTAATTTCTTAGTGTCTTAGACAACTTCATTATGACGATTAAAATTATATGGGGTTGCCCTATATACTGTCCCAGGTGTAGGGAAACTTAGCTGGAGTTCTAATATGTAGCTCCATAGAAATTAGAGGCTACTGCACCAGTTTGGGGCATTAAGCATTTATTAAAGCATGTTAAATGTTAGTAAAGAGATAGCACATTGCTCAGAAAGATCAGAAGCCCTACATACCTAGGATAGAGGGGAGAGAGAGAAAAATGTGTGTCCTGCCTCCTTGAGCACCAAGAGCCCCCAAGAGTGGGCCACTTGGCTGCCTCTTCCATGCCCCAGGGTAAAAGAGCACGTGACTGTGTAAGCTCCCTGCCAGCCAGAGGAGAGCCCACCCTTACACATTGCTCAAAGTTAATTGGCTAGCATCATTCAAATCTATTGGTTTACTGGATTTAAGGGTGGTTCAGTGTAGTGTGTGCTGATGTCAGAGTAAGGAGCCCTCTGAGGAGAAAAAGCCTTCAGGTAGGTATGGTTTTAATCCCTATTCACAGTCCAAGGTCCAACCACATTTCCTTTGAAATTCTCCTGACTCTGGACTGGCCTTAAGAAAGGTCTGTCCAGGGTCTCTGGATCTTATAGAATCCCATTATTATCTCACACTATTAAGTCTGTAAGTCACAGAGAAAGTGTAACCTGGCATTAGAAGAGGAAGTTTCCATACCTTAGAGATGTTTTTGCCAATGAAATCACAAGTCCAGGTCCTATCTCTATCTAGGGAATTACACAAATTCAGCATGGTTTTTATCAAAAACAGGTCATGCAAGATTAACCTTGTTTTCCCTTTTTGGCAGCATTTTTTAGACTACTAGATCAAGGGGATGCTTAAATAAAGATTTTAGCAAAGCATTTGCCAAGTCTCAAGGAAGAAACATAGAAATGTAAGCTAGTTAATAGTGCAGTTAGGTGGATTTGGAATCAGTTGAATAGCTGGATCCAAAAATAATCATCAATACTTCAATGTTAATTTAGAAGGAAGTCTCCAGTATAGTGCCCTAGGAATCTATGCTTGGTCTTATATGCTCTCTAACATTTTTTTTATCAGACATGGGTAAAAGCATAGATGGTAAATTTATCAAATTTGCAAATGACACAGAGCTGAGAAAGATAGCTAACATTAATTAGCAGTCATATTTTAAAACATCTTGAAAAGCTAAAATTTTGGTCTACATCTTATAAAATGAAATATATTCAGGATACAGGTAAAATTTTATTCTTGAGTTAAATTTTTCATTAGTATAAGATGGGGAGATGTCAGTAGATAACAGTTTCTCTGAAAAGGAGCTGGTGGTTTTAGTGTACCGTAAGCTCAGTATGTATCAAAAGTGTGATAGAGCAGCCAAGAAAGGCATTAAATCTTAGGCTGCGTTAAAATAATCATAATATCAAGAACAAATGAGGCAGTTGTCCCACCTAAATCTGCCAGTGTCAGACCATGTCTGGAATATCACAGTCAGTTCTAGGTACTTCATTTTTGAAAAGGCAGAGTAATAAGTAAATAAACTAGAGATCATCCAAAGAAAGGCAAACAGCATGGTGAATAGTCTTGAGATTATGCCATATAAAAATCAGATTAGATACGTGGGGATATCTAGCCTAAGAAGGCTGAAAGTCAACTTGTCTGATATATGCTAGAGGATATTCTTGGTCATTTATGTTTTAAACTTGATAATCTCCAAATTCCCTTCCAACTTTGAGATTCTCTAACTCAACCCTAACACTGGCAGCTTTCAACTCCAGTCAAAAGAAATCAAAATGCTCTTGTTAAAGAAAGCCAAAGGAAATGTTTGCTGCCACCTGCCAACCACAACTGACTTCACTAATTGAGCTACAATAACATCTCAGTACCACACCAAGAGTCTCCTCATTATATATTTTCACAGAATCATAAAATATTAAGGCTTGATGGAACTTTAGGAATGAAAATTTCAGCACAGAAAGGAACGAAGTTAAAACAACCTTGTTAGAAGAGTTCTTGAAGATCTAATTCTACCCCATCCCTTTACACAGGAGGAAAGTGAGGCCCAGAGTCTATGATCATCTACTCAACAATTAATGAGTGTCTCCTACTCAGTACATGCAGCTACTTAAGGACAGAGTGAAGACTAGGACCCACATTTCTAATCCTGTCCAGTTCTCCAGCCACTACTGCATGATTTTCTTTTTGTAGAATTAGATACATCTTCTTTCTTAAATGAAGACATAATTCTGTGTACGCATACTTACACTGTCATTTTACTATGTGACCCTCCTAAAGAATTAACTTTTCTTCTTCTTTAGATTCAATCACTCAACACAAGATCTGTCCCTGTGAAAACTACCTAATGCCATAAGGAGGAAAAAGTCATTCAGCATTTGGAAGTCCATGAGGAACAACCTACAATTTTTTTTTCTTTTAGCCATTCACTTATAAAAAAGAAAAGAAAAGGATTGGATGGATGAATGATACAGAGTTTTGTGCGCCTTCACCATGCTTTTTATTTCATGTTCTTGTCCTCAAGTAAAAAGACAACAAAATGTAACTTGGTGATTCCCTGAATGTTGTACATGAGATTGGGTTAACAAATCAAAATTGTGTACTAGTATATTTCCCATGTTCTGATGTTTTTGTCTTAAATGGCAAGTCCTAAATGCAATGTGTTCATAAAAACTTTTAAAGAAAGCTGGGGGCAGCTAGGTGGTGCAGTGGATAAAGCACCAGCCCTGGATTCAGGAGGATCTTAGTTGAAATCTGGCTTCAGACACTTGATACTTACTAGCTATGTGACCCTAGGCAAGTCACCCTCATTGCCCCACAAGAAATTAAAAATTAAAAAAAAAGAAAGAAAGCAACATGTTGCCAAATAAAGCTGGAGATTTTATTGTCATGGAAGATATAGTGGCAAAGAATTGGAAATTGAGGACATGCCCATCAATTGGGAAATGGCTGAACAAATTGCGGTATATGATTATAATGGAATTATATATTACATATTATTATGCTATAAGAAATAATGAGTATGTTGACTTCAGAAAAACCTGGAAAGACTTATATTAACTGATGCAAAGTGAAGTAAGCAGGAGAACATTGTACACAGTAATAGCAGTATTGCACAATGACCAACTGTGAATGACTTAGCTATTCTCAGCAATACAGTATTTTGAGACAATTCCAAAAGACTTAGAATAAAAATGCTTCCCACCTGCAGAGAAAGAACTAATGGAGTCTGAATGCAGATTGAAGCATAATATTTTTCACCTTCTGTATTTTTCCCATGTATTTCTTTCACAACATGACTAATTTGGCAATATGTTGTGTATGATTGAACATGTATAACCTGTATCAAATTGCTTTCTGTCTCAGGGAGGGAGAGGGTGTGGGAGGGAGAAAATTTGGAACTCAAAAGGTTTTTTAAATTAATGTTATAAATTGTCTTTACATGTGACTGGATGGAAAATAAAATATTATTTTTAAAAATCACTACAAGTGGATAAAGCACTGGCCCTGGATTCAGGAGTACCTGAGTTCAAATCCGGCCTCAGACACTTGACACTTACTAGCTATGTGACCCTGGGCAAGTCACTTAACCCCCATTGCCCCACAAGGAAAAAAAAAATCACTACAGAAAAACACAAAGGATCTTTCCTCAAGGGCAGGAACTGGTTTATTTTTTGTTTGGGGTTTTTTTAGCCTCTTTTTGTTTTTCTAGAGCTTAGTACAATGCCTGGCACGTAGTAGGTGTATAATAAATTGATCCATTTCATATGTGTGGGGGGGTGTAGGTGGAGAGGAGGCAGTGTAGAACCCTAGTGCAAGAATGCCGTTCATTGAAGAAGATAACAACCCAATCATGATTTAGGATTATAGATACAGAAGTAGAAAGGACCATAAATGTCATTTAACATAACCCCTTAAATTTATACATGAGAAACTGAGGTCCAAAGGAGGAGAATGATTTGCCCAATGTCACATTGTGGTAGAACCAAGATTTTGAATATAAATTCTAGGGAATGCCTGAAGTATAAAAAGATTAAGAGACTTGCCCATTTTCACACAACTACTAAGGTCAGAGTTGGGATCTGAACCTAGGTCTTCCTAATTCCAAACCTAGAACTTTTCCCACTATGTTACTGTCATTTTTATATTATTATTTGTTTCAAAATGATTATGAATTGGGGCAGTGAGGTGGCGCAGTAGATAAAGCACTGGCTCTGGATTCAGGAGGACCTGAGTTCAAATCCAGCCTCAGACACTTGACACTTACTAACTTGACTGTGTGACCCTGGGCAAGTTACTTAACCTTCATTGCCCTGCCCAACCAAAAAAAAAAAAATCCAAAACCCAAAATGATTATGAATTATGGGCAGGAGTGAAAATTCTCAATAGTGGCATCTGACAACTCTCTGGGACAGAATCCTAAAGTCACCTTTCATCAAGACAGCAGAGGACATCTCTCTCACAGGAAGCCAGAAGGAATATATGAAAAGCACTGAAAATTGAGGTTTCTTTATTGGCAAGTTTTCTAGTGCTGCTTTATATCTTATCATACCTTGAAGAAATGGCCAGGCCTAAGCATGATGTAAGAGTGTAGTTATGGTTGGCAAATTCCCTTTAATTACTCCATACCTTTGACCCACTGGAAATACTTATCTCAGTAGCCCCACATTCTAAGTAAGTCCTATGATCTCTGACCTAAAAATTAGGTGTCAGAATCTCAAAAGGAAGTGAAATAGATCTTTAAAGACTGTTATACTCTGAAACTAATCAATTCATGATTCTGGTCTCCCAGTAGCATTTGGTGTTGCTGAGGTTAAACACATCTGCAAAAGCCAAAGCTAATTCTTTTTTTTTTATTTTTGGGGTTTTTTTGCGGGGCAATGGAGGTTAAGTGACTTGCCCAGGGTCACACAGCTAGTAAGTGTCAAGTATCTAAGGCCGGATTTGAACTCATGAACTCCTGAATCCAGGGCCGGTGCTTTATCCACTGCACCACCTAGCTGCCCCCAAAGCTAATTCTTAAATCATGAATTCCACTGCATTATACTCACAGACAACTAGTCCTGATAGATACCAAACATGTAACTCAATTGTACAATGTTTGCAAAAGAGCTGATATAACATTTAGAAGACTTAGAAATTCTATATCCGGGCAGCTAGGTGGAGCAGTGGATAAAGCACTGGCCTTGGGTTCAAGAGGACCTGAGTTCAAATCTGGCCTCAGACACTTGACACTTACTAGCTGTGTGACCCTGGGCAAGTCACTTAACCCTCATTGCCTCACCAAAAAAAAAAAAAGAAATTCTATACCCAACCACAGCCGAAGAAAGAAAGAAAGAAAAATCCACAGTACCCCAGATAAAAAGAGGAGAGATTATGATATAAAGAAATTCATATCTCTAGGACTCTTCACCAAGTTAAATTCAATTCAACATACATTTTTAATGGTCTTCTATACGCAAAGCATCATGCTGGCCCCTAGAAGTACAAAAGACAAAAAAAAAAAAAGAATACTGATTACTGCCCTCAGAAAATTTAAATTCTCTCTAAAGGGGAAAAAAATTAAGAATCATTGGACCACTTAAAGACCACAGCCCTCCCTCTCCTCTCCAAAGAAAAAAAGCCTAGACATTTTTTTTCAAGAACTTTTTTTTTTTTTGGTGAGGCAATTGGGGTTAAGTGACTTTCCTAGGGTCACACAGCTAGTAAATGTTAAGTGTCTGAGGCTGGGCCACCTAGCTGCCCCTCAAGAATTTTTAAAAGAAAACTGCCCAGAGAACAAAGGAGGCACAGGAAAAATCCACTGGTTACCTCCTGAAAGAAACCTTAAAAGTAAAACTTCCATGACCAATATAATAAAAATTCAGGGCTTCTAAGTGAAAGAATACTGGACTACTGCAAGCAGCCAAAAATAAAGAATTAAATACCCAAGGAGCCACAATCAAGATCACATAAGACTTTAACAGCAACCACAATTTTAAAAAGTGAGAAATTTAAAATATATTCCAGAAGTCAAAGGAATTGCTATAAGGTAAGAATTGACTTGCTAAGAATAACTTTCTTAAAATTGGAACACTAATGCATTGTTGGTGGAGTTGTGAATTGTTCCAACCATTTTGGAGAGCAATTTGGAACTGTGCCTTAAGGGCTATGGGGTTGTGCATACCCCCTGATCCAGTAATACCACTACTAGGCCTATATTCCAAAGAGATCATAAAAAAAGGAAAAGGGTTCACATGTACAAAATAATTTATAATAGCTCTCTTTGTGGTGACAAAGAATTGGAGATCTAGGGGTTGCCCTTCAATTGGGGAATGGCTGAACAAGTTGTGATATGAATGTGATAGAATAGTATTATGCTATAAGAAATGATGAGCTGGCAGATTTCAGAAAAACCTAGAAAGACTTAAGTGAACTGATACTGAGTGAAGTGAGCAGAACCAGGAGAACATTGTACATAGTAGGAGCAATATTGTGTGATGATCAACTGTGATAGACTTAGCTTTTCTCAGCAATACAATGATCCAAGACAATTCCAAAGAACTCATGATGGGAAATGCCCTCCACATCCAGAAAAAAAGAACTGTAGATTTTGAATGCAGATTGAACCATACTGTTTCTACTTTTGTTTTTGTTTTTTCTTTTTTGAGGTTTTTCCCTTTTGTTCTGAAATATGTTTGATGTGATTGTACATATATAACCTATATTAATTTGCTTTCAGTCTTGGGGAGGAGGAAGGGAAGGGAAAGAGGGAGAAAAATTTGGAACTAAAAATCTTATGAAAACAAATGTTGAAAACTATCTTGACATTTAACTGGAAAAAATAAAATAATATTAATATTTTTTTAAAAAGAATAACGTTCTTAGCAATCCTATATATAATCCCATGGGTGAGAAATGGCCCTTTAATTAAATAGAGGACTTCTAAGCATTTCTGATGAAAAAATCAAAGCTATATATAAATGTTGGAATTCAAAGACTGGAGTTAAGAGAAACAAAATGTTAAACAAATGAACAATGATAAAGAATTTTTAAAAGGGTAAACTGCTTACATTCTAATAAGAGATGATATATAGATATATGTCTCCTCTGAATCCCATCATTATCAGGGGTCAGTAGAGGAAGTCTAATTGGACAAGACCAAGTGGTTCTCTTATGGCTTGATGATTTCTAATAGAAAGAGGGAAAGAGGAAACCACCAGGGAAAGGAGGAAGGGAAAGGAAAGGAAGTTTATGGAAAATTATCTCATAATCAGATTGCACAAGTAAATATCTATACAAACAAGGAGGAGACAGTGGAGAAGCAACTAACAAACCTTATTTTCATCAAAACTGATGAAAGTAATTTAAAAAATAATAAAATACATTTTAAAATTTAAAAATATAATTAAATAATTAAATAATGTAAGTTTTTAAAAATTTAAAAATAAAATAAATTAAATTTTAAAAATTAAAATTAATTTAAATTTTTTTAAATTAAAAAAAGAACTGATGAAAGGAGAAAAGAATATAAACACATACACAGAGTTGGGCAAAAAAAAAATTCACAGTGAAGAAGGAAAGAAATTGAATGATGGGAGAGAGAAGAATTAAAAGAAATATAGATTAAGGTTAGTCCAAGTAGAGAAAACCCTAAGGATATACAAAAAAATATAATTCTTTCTGAGGTGACAATGAGAATCTGAGGGGGATTAGGGAATGGCTGAATAAGTTATGGGAAATGATGATGGAAATGGTTTCAGAAAATTTAAAAAGACTTGTATGAACTGACGTAGAGTGAAATGAAAGAACTAGAGAAAGCATAACAACATATATTGAAGACAATTTTTGAAAGACTTAGTAACAGTAAAATTAGGGTAAAGCTAAGATATGCACTACCACTACTATTTAATATGATAACCAAGGTAAACCCCAAATGGATATCTAACTTCAACATAAAAAGTGCTATCAGAAGGGAATCAAGAGGAACAAGAAAGAAATTACCTTTCAAACTTATTGATATGAAAGAGTTCATGAGTAAACAAGCAATAGCAAGGTTCACCAAAACTAAAATTGACAATTGCTATTAAAATAAAAAGTTTTCATAGAAATAAATCTAATGCAGTTAAAATTAGAAGGGAAACAGAATTGGGTGGGGGAAGGGAGGAAGAGGGGAAGGATCTTGGAAGAAAATTTCTCTGATAAAGGTCTTATGTACAAGATACATATGGAATTGATTCAACTTTCTAAGACTATGAGCCATTACCCAATAAATCAGTAGCCAAAGGATATAAAGTATAAACAAGCAAATTTCAAAACAAGAATTGCAAGCTATCAACGTGAAAAAAATACTCCAAAGGGCTAATATAGAGAAATACAAGTGAAGGTAGCATTAAAGTTCTGACTTGGGGCCGCTAGGTGACACAGTGGATAAAGCACTGGCCCTGGATTCAGGAGGACCTGAATTCAAATCCAGTCTAAGACACTTGACACTAGCTGTGTGACTGTGGGCAAGTCATTTAACCCTCATTGTCCCGCAAAATAATAATAATAATAATAATAACATTAAAGTTCTGACTCACACCCACCCAGTTGAAAATGATTACAACCCTCACAAAAAAAAAAGAAAGAAAGAAAGAAGTTTAAAATTTTAGAGGGACTGCAGGAAAACAAGCACCTGAATGCACTGTTGGTGAAACTGGTTCCTCTAGTCTGAGTTTTTAATTCAATTAGGCAGGAAGAAAGGAAAGAAGGGAGGGAGGGATGGAGGGAAAGAGGAAAGAAAGGAAAGGGGAGGAGAGGAGAAGAGTGTTCTCCACTTTTTCCATTCTTCTGATTCTTCAGAAAAGCAATTGGAACTAAGCCTAAAAAGTTTTAGAGACCTGATTGCATAAAACAGAATCCCTAGCTGTTTGAAAATTTGGCTAGGAGGGCAGCTAGGTGGCGCAGTGGATAAAGCACCGGCCCTGAATTCAGGAGGACCTGAGTTAAAATTCCAGCCTCAGACACTTGACCCTGGCTGTGTGACCCTGGGCAAGTCACTTAACCCTCATTGCCCCTCCAAAAAAAAACCCCGAAAAGTTGGCTAGGGAAAGTCTTCATGGCTCTATTTCTACCAATGAACAGAAATTATTATTAATTGCCTTATTATTAAGTAGATATTTTACATTTAAGAGTTAATGATAGGGGCTAGCTGGTGGTGCAGTGGATAGAGTACTGGCCCTGGAGTCTGGAGGACCTGAGTTCAAATCTGGCCTCAGACACTTAACACTTACTAGCTGTGTGACCCTAGGCAAGTCACTTAACCCCAATTGCCCTACAAAAAAAAAAACAAAAAAGAGTTAATGATAGGGGGCAGCTAGATGGCACAGTGGATAAAGCACTGACCCTGGATTCAGGAGGGTCTGAGTTCAAATCCGGCCTCAGACACTTGACAGTTATTAGCTGTTTGACCTTGGGAAGTCACTTAACCCCTATTACCCTGCCAAAAAAAAAAGAGTTAATGATAAAAGAACGAGCTAATGATGTCAGAAAGTTATAGTGACTGATTTTGTATAAATAGAAAGCACACCAATGTAGGCTTAGGAGCTTCAGTGATGAGAGAGAGTTTATCCCTCTCACACCAGATTTAATCCTAGGACTGCTAGAGAATTAGAGGTATGGTCATGGAACTATCCCTTTGGTTATATCAAACTGAAAGTAAGTGCAGATAGGGTAAGCAAGACAGCCCCTGCCCAGGAAGAGAGAAAGCCTGGGAAGGTCTTAGAGTAGGTCATGAGACCTAGACTACATTAGCCATGATCTCTCCATCCCATGTGTAGGATTTGGTGAGACTGCTAGTGCCTTTTGAGCAACCTCTAGAAATTACTTTGTGTATATTTTGTATTTACTTATCTGTGTACATATTATTTTCCAAAAAAAATATAAGCTCCTTGTAGGCTCTATTTTTGTTTGTATTCCCTACAACAGTGCTTGAAACATAATAAGCACTTAATAAATACTGATTAAAGACAGAACTGAGAAATAAATATCATTGAGTTGCAGTCAATATCTTAAGAAGATAATTGTGGAAATTAACTCTTTCTGCCCTTCTAGTAAAAAAATAACCATTTTTGCCACCAGCATGCAGAATACTATATATAATACTACATAGCACTCATGACAGTGTAAAAATATCATCATACTATGCAAGAGTCATCATTCTTGTTGTTTCAAGCATTCAGGAAGAAAGTGAAGATTAAGATTTAATGCCGGGGCAGCTAGGTGGCACAGTGGATAGAGCACCAGCCCTGGAGTCAGGAGTACCTGAGTTCAAATCTGGCCTCAGACACTTAACACTTACTAGCTGTGTGACCCTGGGCAAGTCACTTAACCCCAATTGCCTCACTAAAAAAAAAAGATTTAATGCCACCTTTTCTACTGGGTGTAACTCCTTAGAAGATGAGTAACATATTCTATATATTATTGAAGCATTTTGCATCTTTTAAAATTCACATTCAACCTAAAATAAGGACCACCTCTAGTGTGCATAGGGAAGAGCAATCTTCAGATGTTTAGGACAGCATTCTATTTAGTAAGAAACTGACAGCTGGATGCTGAGCTGTATCCTCTTCTGAAAGTATTTTTCTCCTGTTGCCCAAGCAACACTGTCTTTAGAAGGAGAAAGAAAAAATCCAGTGGTTGCTGAATTTCTAAAGTCTGGGAATCAAGGCCATGGTTTGTTCCCAGCCAAATTCTGTACCAAATGAGAGGAAGAATTTCTTTTATGACCCAGAACATAATTTTGTGATTGACATCCAGCAGAGAGAATGCCAGAAGGAAATCTGATGTGGGCTCATAAGTTCTCAAGACCCCTAGTTTCTGATGGGACTTTTCTCAGAGAATTTTTCTTAACCATGCTTCTTTTTCTAATACTCTTTTTCCTTCTTGTCACTTATCCTTGTTATTTTTTACTTAGTCTTTACTAAACTCCTAGGTTTGGGCAAGGACTGACAAAAGCTTTGTTGTTGGGGCTTTTTTGTTGTCATTTGTTGTTTGTCCTTCATCTTGAAGAGAACCATGACATTGGGAGGTGATGTCATGACTTGCAGTGAATTGGATTTAAGTGAGGAAGGGCTGTGCAAAGTCACCTGCTCGCTCTTTCAGGAAGACTAGAAATAGCCCTAGATGTTTGAGGCAATTGGGGGTTAAGTGACTTGCCCAGGGTCACACAGCTAGTAAGTATCAAGTGTCTGAGGCCAGATTTGAACTCATGTTTTTCCTGACTTCAGGGCCAGTGCTCTATCCACTGTGCCACCTAGCTGCCCACATAGCTTTATGTAGGTTTATAAAGTATTCTATACAACCCTCTCCCCCAAACCCTCAGAATGACGTTGTAAGGTAGGTTGGAAGCATTATTAGATATATTTTATAAGAGAAGGTCAATAGAAAACAACCATCCACACTTGGCTAGAGTCCCTCCCCCTCCATGACAGTCCCAGAAGTCATATTTATTGGCTGATTGACTAAAAATAATTGCTAGTATTTATGTAACACTTTAGAGTTTGCAAAACACTTTACAAATTATCTCATTTTATCCTCACAACAATTTGGGAGATAGGTGCTAGCATTATCTTCATTTTTTAAAAGTGACGAAAATTGAGGCAGACATCAATCAAGTGTTATGTATGGGAAACAACAAGAAGACCAGTATGACCTGAGCTGTGAAGAATGTAATGTAGAAAGAGACTGGGAAAACATAGGATAGTCAAGGTTGTTGAGAGACTGAATGTCAGAAAAGTGTATATTGGATGAATATCAGAGGCAATAGGAAGCCTTTGGGTAGTGGTTTTGTATGACATGTCAGATCTGCAATCTAGAAAATTTTATTTTGGTTGTCTGTATAGAGAATGGATTTATGTGAGGATTAGTGTGGACTTGAGGTAGAGAGATCAAACAGGAGGTTTTTGCACTACTCCAGGTGAAAAAATGATGAGGTGGCTAAGGTGGTAAATGTATAAGTAAAAGAGGTGGTCTATGCAAGACCCACAATTTGGAGACAGAAACAGTAAGATTTGGTACCAAACTGGATATGAAAAATGAATGTGTGAGAAGACAAGTGTATCTTTATTGTCATTTACTTTCTGGCACCAAATTTCAGTTATATTAAGTATTTGAAGGCCAGGTACTGTTTCTATTTTACCTTTGTATCTCCAGGGCTTAGCAGAGTGCATGATACATTTTAGGTTTATACTGAATGTTTACTGATTGAAGTGATACAGAAGAGAAAAAAGTGGCTTATAGTTTAGCTCTGAAACTAAAGAACCTATTAACCTGACATCATCAGAGGAAGAGATTATTTATCTAAGATCCTTCCAGAGATGAAGCCCAGAATATAGTAGGAGAAAGAAGCCCTGGTGATCATGAGATCACCAGAAACTTTCACTGGAGAGCAGCACCATCACAGAGACCATATGCTCCTTGTAAGCACATTTTTCATCTTTCCTTTGAAGAGGACGTATGATATCTGGGGGTGGACATCTTGAATTCTGCATAAATTGGATTTTAAGGGAGACAGAGTTGCACAGACATCAGCCTCCACTTTTCTCTTCCAGAGTCATGGAAGTCCATGGCAAGACAAAAGTCCAGATGATTGGTGACTGGCCCAAGATGCAGTGGATGACATTGGTTGTCTTTGGTGCCTGACCAAGCTCTAAGCATTCCACTGTGTCTGCTTCAGCCACCTTCATGGTCATCTCATTCACCTATTCCACCAGGAGGAGTCTTTATATGCTTGGGATAGATATCCCTCTAACTTACTGATGGGAGTTAGTTTTACTGGGGTGTGGCTGCTATGTATGCTATAGCTTCTTGGAGCCTATAGATGAAAGTTGGGTGAAAGGTTAGACCTCTTTGGTGGATGGACTGCCTTGAAAAGGGGCTCAGCAAGCCCTCATACCAGAGGCATTAGTCCTCCCTGAACACCTCAAACACCCTACAGAGTAGGTGTTATATAATTGTTTATTCCCTTCCCTTTTCAGGCTGATGGAATAAAAGGAAGTAGGAATCAAAGCTCTTTACATCCTCATGGAAACTTTACTGACATCAAAAGAGAAGGAACATTGATGCTCCTGAAAACAGTTTGGAAAAATACCATGCTATGAGAAGAGGCAAAAGGATGTTATCAGACAGGTGTATGATCATAACCAAAAGTAGAATGGCCATGTAGTGAGAATGAAAGATAACAAATGGATAGCCCCTTATGTCCTCTGTATTCACATAAAGGGGACCCCCAGTATATTGAGCGGCCCTCTAGTGAAGGGATTTATGGGAGGACATTGTCAAATCATACAGCATAATAGGACTGTGGATACAGGATAATAGAGTTTGATATTGCTAGAGATCACATAAGCATCAAAATTTGGAAATGTTTTATTCTTAATAGTACTTAATAGGGGCAGCTAGGTGGCACAGTGGATAGAGCACCGGCCTGGATTCAGAAGGACCTGAGTTAAAAATCCAACCTCAGACACTTAACATTTACTAGCTGTGTGACCCTGGGCAAAACATTTAACCCCAATTGCCTCACCAAAAATAAAAATAATTTTATTAAAAATAGTACTTAATAAACCAAGATATATTCTTGTTGCTTTAAAGAGATGATGAATTATACCTTATGATTCTCTGAGGGTTTAACCTGCTTTTAATTATAAATAGGGCTTTTATTTTCCATATTACTTGTTCTTCCCTACTTCTTTTATGCTTCCTTCTTTTCATTGTTTCTCATGGTTATTTTTTTAAAAATTATTCTGAATTTCATACTAAACAAAATGAACATTTCCAAACAGAAAATAGAATAGAACTGCATATGAAGTTGAAAATCTCAATTATGTATAGTTATTTTTTCTTTAGTCAAAATTAATGACATTCTCAAATTTTAAATCAACCAATAAACATTTATTAAGTGCCTTCATTTGTCAAGCCCCTTTGCTAACCTCTGACATAAAAAAGAAGGAAAAATTTTAAAAATGAAAAAGAAGGAAAAAGATAGTCTCTGCCCTCAAGTTGCTTACAATCTAATGGAGACCTTTATATTCATAAACATGGGTGTATTTTAGTGTTCTTTTCTGTGTTAATCAAATAAAGATTTTAATGGAAATTCTAATTTCATTGTTTCTTATCAACATGGTAATCATCCTCAGAAAATTAAAAGACAAGAAACAGGGAAAACCTGTACTATCTCAAGCTTCACTTTAAACCCCTCTCCAAAAAAAAAATTAAATATATCCTTGGCCTTACTATAGTCTCCTTTCTTCAGACAGTGTTTGCAACGACATTGAGTCCAAGAAAGCTTGAAGGTAGGAAGGGACATGACAAAAGGCCTCATAAACTACCCTAGGGTCCCTTACTCATCCAAAGTCCATTGTGGAAAGTTCCTAACCCAAGTAGCTACAGTAACTATGAAGTAGGAGATAGCTTAAAACTAATGGGGTTTTTGGAGGAGTGTGTAGGTCAGGAGATAGATAACCAAAGACTTTCAACAAATATTCCAAAGCCTGTTTCAGTCGAATCCAACATCTTTTTTAGGGTTTTTAGGACCTTACTTACAACAGTCACTTAAATAGTGACTGATGAATTATTCAATTGAATCCATAAATGCCAAATATATCATATGATCAATTTCACTTCCACTAAATAATAGAAATCGTTGATTTTAATTAAGAAGGGACCTAACGGACTATCTAATCCAAACCTTCCAATTTTTCAGATGAGAAAAACTGATGTCTGGAAACCATTGACTTAATTCTCATAACTGGCATCAGGAATGCAGTTCCTCACTTTCTTTCAAAATGCTACTTGATAGGTATCACCATTTGGATAATGAAGTGGAGCCTCAGAAAGAATAAGTGCCTAAGGGGCAGCTAGGTGGCACAGTGGATAGAGCACTGGCCCTGGAGTCAGGAGTACCTGAGTTCAAATCCGGCCTCAGACACTTAACACTTACTAGCTATGGGACCCTGGCAAGTCACTTAACCCCAATTGCCTCAGCCAAAAAAAAAAAAATCACATACCACAATTTGTTT